>NC_140028.1:4245906-4560906 GCF_963513975.1 Fringilla coelebs | reverse complement strand
AGACAAGATTCTCACTCTGGTGCTTTCCTCTACCTCTTTTTCCTCCATGGTTCTCTTTAATTAGATACTGATATGGTCTACAGCTTCTTCTAAGCTGAACATCCCAAAATCTTCAATCCTCCCTCCTGCCAGTGAAACAAGATGTTCTTATCAACCTCATCCTATCAATGTGGAAGTTAAAGTGACTCCCCATGGTCACAGGTATTAAGTACCTCACAGAGCAGGGCCATCAATTAAACCAGCAGAAAAACCTTTTGGAAATTCTGGAGTAGAAGGCTCCCCAGAGAGAACCTAATTATCACAATTAATTAAAGTGGTCATGTGGCAGGGTGCTGTCACTTTGCCAGCTTGACCAGTGAACATCCCTGTGGGATTGTACCTGGGTGGAGGGACACGAGTTAAGGATATAGATTCTGGCTGCATAAATTTGCCATTAGAATTTTGTGAAACCTTGGGAAGCCTTGTAAAACCTTGGCCACAAAATATCTTCCAGAGCAGGATAAAAGAGGGTCCTGGTCCAAGAGGCACCGAGAACGCATAACTCCTAATGAAATCTATGAATGTTGCAGTTTCTCAGCCTCATGTAGCAGAGGTCAGGGGGCTGGGAAGATCAGGAGAAAACTGGTAATGGAGCTGAGCAGAGTCAGTCTGGCTCCATCTCATAATATAACTGGAGAACATCTGTGTGTTTAGTAGCAGACTGTGATACAATGGTCAGATGTATATTCTCTGTTCACTTTCTTTTGGGATGGGTTTGAACTGCCTGAGCTCCCTCTGCTGCTTTGTCAGGGCAAATGAGAGACACCCACCTTGGGGAATGAGGAATCCAAAGTCAGGTACAGCTGCCATATGGCACAGGTGTGCATTGGATCTAAGAAAACTGAGCTCAAAAAGTCTGGGCTGGATAATCTGACCCCCCCTGAAGCTGCTGAGTCAAACTGAAGTCAATGTCCTGGAATGTGCTGCAGAGGCTGAGAGGAATTTAGCACTGAGCAAACACCTTGGACAAAGCTGCCCTGAGATGAGTTGTCTTCAGCATCCCAGTGTTTCCAGGGCAACCAGAGTTCGAATTCAGTTCTGTTGAAAGTTCACCAAATCCAGGCTTTTTCAGACATGATGTTTTTCACTGGCTGAACTAGCATCTTTGGAAGTTGTTTCTGAACAGTGGCTCTAGTGTGCCTGGCCATGTCAAGCATCAGCAAGGGCACAATAGGCAGACGTTACACATTTCTGGAAATGAGAGGCAGCTCCTTTGCCCTCAGTACTGTAATTGTTGCTTGGGAACACAGACATCTCTGTACTGTTGGATCCATGGACATTTGGTGGGATCACTTGTTTCTGAGAGTGTTTAGTAATGGAGACATCAGTAGAAGGTGGAAACAAGCCCTGATATCTCTTTTTTCCCGATGGTGTAATATAATTCCCTATATAAAATAGACACTGAAGTATTTGTCTCTCTTCTGGCTTTTGGGGGTTAAGTTTTTAGTTTTCAGTGTTGTAACTGTATATGTTCCTGTTACCACATCAAGATTTCTCATGTTCTGGGTTTTGAGTGTTCTCTCATTTGTAACTATGTCAAGCAAGTCATGCTGTAAAATCATAATTTGCTATTTCTCATTTCTTTGAATGACATTTTGCTCTTTTATTATATGAAAGAGAAAACAGGCACTCTTAATCCATGTGTCCTAGACTGTTCATAGTTTGATTTATTACATCTTATCCTTCCTTCCCAGATAAATGGTTCCAATCCTTCAGGTTTTTTGTTCATTGCTGTGAGAACGCTGCTTGTCCCTGAACTCCCCAATCCCATTATTTATTTTTGAAACAGACTAACAAGCACTGAAGACCGTCTTCTGATGACAGCAATCACATACATTGTGTAACTGAATTATATAACCCTTCATCCCATCCTTTATATAGATTCATCTATGTTTGCTTTTTGGATGTGGCCACACAGTGAATGCAATTCTCAACTGACCTTTCTCCAGTAACAGCCAAGGACTTTTCCTGAGTCAGTGCTTATCCTAATTTATCGTGGCACAAAGGCACACTGAACTGTGACAGCTCCACGGTATAACTCCCAGCTGTGCACATGTATGCCACAGCAAGGCTGTCCATAGAGAGGAGCTATCCCAAAATCTCTGGAATGGACTCCCATGCAGATAAGTCCTAATTTAAGGCCACATTTCAGTCTCTAGAGTCAGTTTGGGAAGAATTTCGGATCTACGTAAAGGAAAAATAAATGTACAAGCCATGAATGTTGCCATGGATAGTGGAGCAGGGAGTGCACAAGGCTGGTGTGACAGGGTGGCTAAATAAAGTGGAAGTGACACAATGAAAGACCTTGAAACATGCAGCACAAAATAAAGTATTTCCCCAAAAGACAGATCACTCAATTAAAAAAGAAAAAAAGCCCCATTTCTAGGCAGAATGAGCTGTAAATCTCTGTGAGAATAGAGACAGCAACGTTCGTCTCAAGTTACAGTGAAGGGCAGTAAATCTGCAGGTAATTCTCCTAGCGACCGTTCAGCACAATGATGGACAAAGGTCTGCAGGGCTCTGCAGCCTGGCTTGCAGCTCCTCCTGCTCGTAGATTTAGCTTGGAGAGTCATACACCAGGTCAGGCTACTGGGATTGCTTTTAGGTACTGCAGGCTGGAGAGCACTGCCTCAGCAGGCAAGACCTGTGTACTGAGATACAGGTGTTGACAAAGATATGTGCCCTGCCAGTCCCAACACACCACATACCAGAAATTTAAGAACTGAAGGCTTCAGCTGAAGCATCTCTAGAGAAAATCAGCAGAGCTCTGACAAGCACTGAAGCTGCTTTGCCAGCATGTTTAATTATCAGATGTAATTTAAATGGCTGGGGAGCTGCAGTTGGAGGGGGAATCAGTGAATCTCAGGCAGACAATGGGGTGTTATTTCCTTCAGGGCTGCTCAAGACTGAATTTTTCTTAATAATGTTGTTAAATGTCCCCAGGACTGCTGAAGTTTTGTGTTACCATGCTCCTTTTTGCTGCCCTAAGACAGACTGCCCGATAAACCTTTTCTTCTGCTGTAATTTGGAACCTGTGTGGAAATTCTATTCTTTTGGGAAGGTGCAAATAGTGGGATCAGTCTCTTACATTGCTGTTCACTGGCAATGGTCCCTGTGGTTGGGAAAACCACATGTCTGAGTACAGAGGCCAAGCCAAAGAGAGAGGAGATGAACTGATGGACTGGGGGGTTTCTTTATGTGATGTCTAGCCCCTTGCTTACTGGGAAGCTCTGGATACAGCAGCACTTCCCTCAGCAGCTGCAGTTATCCTGTCCCAGCCCATATCTCCAACACAATCTGCTCCTAAAATAGCCTGTTCCTCTGCACAGAAGTAGGAGATCTCATTTTCAAAGCATTTCCTCTGCTGGTAGCCTCCCAGCTTTTACTCACGGTGCTGGTATCCAGCACTGCTGCTGCGAACAGGCAGCAATGCCCATGCAGAGGGAGGAAGAGAAGGGACCCAAGGAGAGGAAAAAATCACCTCCCTCCACAGTGCAGGAAGCAGGGAGAGGCCATGTGCCAAAGGGCCCACACAAAAAAGGCAAGGTCTGGTGCTGCCTGGAGAAGGATGGAGCTGGGGACAGGTGGTCTGGCAGGTGTCTCAACACAATCCATACAAGGTGCTCCTGCAGTCATGTGGCAGTTCACAACCACAAGCATCAAGTGCTGCATCTTGTCCAAAAGCCGCGTGAGAGGTGATGCAGGATGCTACCAGCAGGAAATTGTTTGTGGTGGGCAGAAAGAAACACATTTGTCCCCAGGAATGAGCCCCCCATGCTTTCAGCAACAGCTCAGGTAGGAGACTGCCATCTCAGCTGCAATGGAAAGGACAGCCATGCTCAGAATCTCCCAGGTCCTGACCTCTTACTCAAATCCTTACTTTCAGTTACCTTACTCAAACCCTTTGGTCCAGAGTCATACATCCTTGACCAGCCCATTTCCCTCACCTCATATTTTCAGTCCACTATAAAATTTAAGCAATTTAAAGCTATTATAGACCATGCTTGCCATCTCTCCAAAGTGCAAAACTAACTAACTATCTATCTATCTATCTATCTATCTATCTATCTATCTACCTACTATCTATCTGTCTATCTATCTATCTATCTATCTATCTATCTATCTATCTATCTCTGAAGGTTTTCATATGTGTGGACACAGTGTTTCTGATTTCAGCCCTGTATTTCAGGAGCAAATTTCCCACCACTGCACAGGACTTTGGTAAATGCATCTTAAACAGGATTTATCTCAAGCCCCTAAAAAGCACATGTACACAGATTAATATTAATTACTAAATTAATATTCATGTTCTGCCTCTGTGGTGATTTATCTTCATAGACCTGGGTTTGGCACTGTCTGCCTCCTTCATGCTGGGATCCTTTCTCTCCACCTGATTAGTGTGCTGATATGAGGCTTCAGGTAAATGGCCAAACTTTAATTTATCTGTCCTTTAAACCAATTGTTCCTTCACAACTACAATTCTGTCTTTGTTATGAAAGTCTTGTGGTTTTCTGTGCTCTTAGAACATCACTGCTGGCTAAGCATTGCCTCCATGTACCATAACACTAAAGAAATTGCTTCTGAATCTAAATTCTCATGTCCTGGTCCAGCAGGAGCTCATCTCTTCCCTTCCCATCCACCTGTATGGCTTGTGATAGACAGTGATGGATTATTCATGGGAAAGAAAATGTGAAATTTTGAGCTGGCCTTTTTTCTCACTTTCTCTGCTAAAATGACAATTCAAAATATTTGTATAAAACCCAACCTATTTCCCCAGTAGGTTGGGTTTGGGGTTTTTTTTGTAGCAGAAATCACTTTGTAGTAAAATGTGTTCTTTGAAGCTAAGGTAAGATTTTGCCAAGTTGTTTGAATGCAATCCAACTGTCAGAAAACAAACTTCTCCCTTTTATAAAAATACCAAATCCACCATCTCCTTTCCTCTTTCACCATCCCTCTCTGGGCAACATCTGGAAACAGTCTAATTAATGGTCCTGAACATAACTCAGCAAAATCCTTTCTTGGCAGAGTGCTAGAGCTGGACCATAAACCAAAGGCCCTGTGATCTCCTGATTGTAGCCAGATCCTTGCTCATCCCACAGATCCTGCTGCCTGGACAGGGCTGCCCAGCAGTCTCCTGCTCCCTGTAAAATGTGGGTAGCCTCAGCAGTGAGGTAGCAGCTCCTGGTGGTACAGGAGGGAGATTGCTGAGGAAGTGGTGGGGCTTTCTCATCACACCAGAGCCATCTGCATACCAGCTGAAATCCCACCAGGGGTTGGGAGGTGATTTCCTTCCTGGCAAAATATCCTGCTCCAGCTGCACCAGGGCAGCATGAGGGCTGAGAGGTGGTCACGTCTGGCATTTGTGCATCTGTGGTTTGGCTTGGCTCACAAGGGCTCCCCACAACCTGCAAAAGGGATATTTCCCTCCAGTTTTCCTTCTCTATTGTACCTTGGATGGTAAGAATTTCACAGCAAGGACTTTGTTGCAGGCCCCCACAGCAGGAAAATGTTTTAGTGATACAAAAATAGACAGATGCGAAAAGAATTCCTTCGGATCCTTGAAGATTCCCTGCATTAGAGGTAGAGATGGGTTTGAAGTGAATTTTCCAGAACAGAAATGATTAGTGTAGAAATCATGGAAAACAACTCAGGAGCTCCCAGTTGAAGGGAATATCCAGCAACTCTGGCTTTCAAAATGTAAATAGGAAGCAGCCACAAAATCTTATCTGTACTTTGCAGCTAATGAAAACACTAGTTTCTCCTGGGAGCCAAGTCTTTGCTCTAATTTTAATGCATTTTCTTAGGTTTTTCCTTAGCTGTGACTAATTTGTGCTGTCAGGTGTGCCTTTTTTGAAGTTAAAAAGCATATCTGAAGTGCTACAACCTCCAGACAGAATATTTAAATTAGTGAGTATCCACATCTCAGAGCCTGTCAAGTGAGGGGATGGCACTCAGCTGCCCTCATGCTCTGCTGAGCCATGGGTACAAGCAACCTCTGCACCCACAGGAGCCTGGAGGGAATTCTTCCCAGGTGCTGGGCTGGCCCCTGGCACTATGTGGGCTGTGCACAAACAGCACTTGGACTGTCAAGCACAGAACATTCTAAAGCTAGGTCTCAGCAACCTCCTAGAAAGTGTTTAAATAGCTATAATTTGGTATATTTAATTATAACTTCATTATAATATATAACTTCAAAGACTTCACCCACCTGCTTGCTCTGGCTGTGTTCATGTCACAGATTAAACCTGGCCCTGATGATCACACCATAAAACCTCTATCCCCAGGCCCCAGAGCCTTTCAGCCAAGGGTCAAAGGCTTTAGGAGACCCTGAGGTTAAAACTTGGTGGAGTGGGGTGGGCTGGAATGGCACTGAACTATTCCTGATTGCTGCTGCTTCCTCTGGTACAGCTGAACCCTGTGCTCAGCTCTGCTCAGTGATCCAGGAGACAGAGAAGAGAGGGCTGGAGGAAACCACAAGCAGGCACCAGCCCCAGCTGGGCAGCTCACCCTGCATGGCAGGTGTAAAATACAGTGTGGACATATCTTATGGTGTCAGTGACAGATGTAATCACAGGGCACCCTGAGTTCAGGAGAGCAATTCAGGGCACCTGCTACCCACAACTACCAGGCCATGGGGGCCAGGCTCTGCCAAGGCTGTGTAGGAAGTGTCTGAACTGTTGTTAGAAGTAAAGATGGTATAGTAATGTAGTAAAATGTTTTTAAGTGCACTTCCTTCTGTGGGTAGTTTGGGATCCACATGGCTTTTCCCACCAGTGGGACTGTAAAAACCAAAGGAACTATGGTCTGTTATTACTCCAGTAAAACCAAGGAGAGTTTCAGTTGGGGTGTTCTGTGCCACGTAATGCTGTACATTCAGAAATGGGAGGGCAGGCAGGGATGAGGGCCAGAGATGAGATTGCACATGATTTACACTTAATGTCAGGCATGTGACTTGCTGCCTACAAGGCGAGGAGTTGTTTGCACATAACTGTGTCTGCATTGTCCCTGCAGCTGAGCAGAAACAAATGATTGTGCACTTGTCTGCAGACATTAACCCTGCAGAGTAGGGAGGCTTGTTCCACCAGAGCTGGATCTGCAACAGCCAGAATGAAGTCCTGCAAAAGCACAAAAGGTGTGGATGTCTGTGACACAATTAATACCATGACAGTGAATGTTTTTCTACTGGGAATGCAGCAAAAGGAGGCTTTTGTGTCTCCACAAAGTTGTCAGCCCTTCTCTCCATCCCTCCTCAACAGAACTTATTTTCTCTAAACAGGGAAATAAAGAGCAGATTTTGCAAATTTACCTATCTATCCTTGCTTTTTGACATGAAGATCAGATAAAGACATAGGTCCTTCCCAAGCACAGCAACAGCATATGTAAGCTGAGCAAAAGATCCATTCAGTGCTGGATTCCAGAGGAGAAGGTTTGGATATTCTGTGCTACCTAGAAAAAAACCTGCAGAGAGTGAGAAACAGTTGTTATTTTGTACCATCAGAGGATTTTCATTCTGTCTAATGATAGCTGTGTCTTCCTGTTTTTCTCCAATGCTGGCTGGAGCTAAATTCCTTATTTTCTGATTGATTTTCTGTGGAGACTTGCAGAACCATGGCACCTGATGAATTTTCCCATCCTTCTTCTTCTTGCTAACAATATTTACATCTGTTTTCAGTCAAATAAGACAAAAGGGCAAAATGCTGAGCAGAAGTTCATGCCGCCTTTGTGATACAGGCAGAAAAACCAGGGTAGAAAAACAAAGCACCTGTAAGCATGGCTAGTAAAGAAAAGGCTGCAAACTCATGCATCATTAGAGAATCCAGGTGGAAAGGACATCTGGTAGGTGCTGCTATTATGGGAAAACCTTCACTTGGTGATTTTGCTTGGAAGTCAGTCAGTCTGGGCACAAATCTTCAGGAGACCCGGATTCACTGGTGTTGGTGCTCAAAAATTACTTGTGCAGGTACATTACAGGTTTTGCAGGTTGCTACAAAGAGTTCTCTTTGTATCTGGTTTAGCAAAACTTGGTGCACAGCTACATTACTGCTTCCTCTTAGAAAAGGCCATCAGTGTGTCCACACCCCTTGCTGCAAATGCAGTCTGATCTTTGAAATAATTCATGTGCCACTTAACAAAACATCCAAATTTACCCCTCTAATCAGAGGTTTGCAAAGCATATAGATTCAGACCCACATCCAAACAGCACACAATGGTCACTCTCTTCCACACCCTTCACTAAAGATGCCTTCAGTGCTGCTGCTTCTCATACCTGTGATTGTAGCAAGGGGTGTTTGGCTCATACCTGTTGAACTCTAAATCATGGGATCAAATTTCAGCTGTAGGTTATTCAGGTGTTCATTGAGTGCTGCTTTTTATGTGAGTACTGCACAGCTCTGCAATTTTTTTGCATCACACAGAAATTAAATACGTCTTGAAGTGTCAATTAATTAATCTTCCCATTCACATTTGTGGAGTCTGGGAGATATGAGATGATGGGTTTCAGCTTCCAGGGAGGTGGCCAGTGTAGCCGAGGCTGTGGAAGTTGCTGTGATATATCATGCCCATATTATCTAAAAATTTGTATATTATTGACTTCCTCAGATAGCAAAAAATGCAATAAAAGTATTGGCTTCTAAATAATTTTCTGATATTTTGAATTCTGTATCAGCAGATTTGTGTGGGCATAAATTGGTCACACTGGACAGAACTTGATTGAGGAAAACGGCAGAGATCAGGATTTTTTTCATTAAGCTTCTCATATTTTTAAGCCTGTTTGGGAACCAGGCAGTGGTTAGAGAGATTCCAATCATTCTGCAGGTGACCTGGCATACTTTTCAAAAGTCATTTGGGATATCTGAGCTTTGAAATGGTGAATATCACCAGAGTGCAAAATCCCCTAAGGGGGAACATTCCAGCTTTGCAAGAACAGGTATTTAAAATAATCAAATGCCAAATGTCATCAGCTTTTCAGGCAAACAGAAGGAAAAACTTGTATAATAACCCACAGCAATTAACAATCCCAGCCAAGCCATGTTTGCCACCACTCCAGAGCGTTGTGAAAAGAAGATGGATGAAAATAAAACTGGCTCTCTAGCTGAAGTGACATCCTGAAAAGAGTTATGGCTACAAACCCCTCCAGAACCAGAAATGCCTACAACCCTCTTTAAAAATATTGCTTAAAGTTTTTGAGTTAAGATTCAGCAGAACCACTTCTCCTCCCTCTAGCTCTGCCACTACTGGCTGTCTCTGCTGGGTGTGATGGGATTGCACCGGGAGAGCGAGGAAAGCCAGACTGGAAGTAGAGCATAAGCTCTAGACTTTAACTGGTTGGGCTCAGTGATTTTGGAGGTCTTTTCCAATCTAAACGGTCCTCTGATTATCTGATTCTATTCCTCTGACCTAAGTGAGAAAATTTGTCAGATCTGTTACAGGCGGGAGATGGTCTGAATACGGCTCCTAGTGGTTAAAGACACCCATGACACGTTTCATATGAGCTCGGCTCATATTTATGTGCTCTTGGGAAATTGGATGAGGAACTCTTCCCTTTCCCTAGAATTATCCATTGTAATCTTCTTCTTCTTCTTTTTTTTCCCTCTTTTTTTTTTTATTTGATTTTCATTCTTGCTAGAATGCCTGGACTTTCTCTGTAATGAGAAGGATGACAGCTGTGAGAAAAAGGATGCAAACACAGAACGATGAATAGTGCCCTGATTCCCAGCTTTCACAGGATATTTTAAGCAACTCGTTTTGCCTTTCCCTATCTGTCTTCCCCATTTGTTCACTGCTGTGCATGTTGCATTTTGGAATTTCTGTCACAGAAAATGATCCCATTGTGACTGAAGCAATAAAAATCTGAAATGAAAAGCTAATCCTGCCCCAAATTGCTTTTGAGGTGTAAGACATGAAACAACAGATGGGTACAGTCACGGAGGGGAATTTAAGGCAACGGTGAAGCAATCCTGATGAGTGTGATAGGCATCCAGCACAGGGTATGAGCTGTTGCCAAGGCTTCTCTATTGTTGCAAAAGAAATTTTAATGAAGGATTTGAGAAAAGCTAATGAGAGAGCTCTGTAAATATTTTTGTAAGCCCAAAGCATGAGAGAAAGCGTGAAATTGATTGTTTGAACATCTAACAGTAACTAATTTGTGTAGTAAGTATGATACCCATGAATTCGTAATGGAGGTTATGAAGGTTAATTCATGACCATGTCTAAGTTGTTTAAATACCATTGAAGAGTATTGTTAAATGAATCAGGCCAGGGAAAAGTCTTAGAATAATTTTTTTAAAAGGCAGCATGATTTTAGCCAGGCAATGAGTGCAGAAATTGGAAGCTGCTAGGCCATAACCTTTTGATATCAGCCAAGGAAATCATTAAGATGAAAATTGCCAAAGGGATTTTTTAGCAATTGCAGCCTCTGCTGTATCAGATTGGGTTTTATTTTCATTTTCAGTGGCTAAAATACTGGTGGCTGCTCTGACTTCAGTACAGTATGTGTTGATTTCAAGAAATAAAAGACATCTCACTGGGGGTGACAGAACGATTTCTGTGTGTTGGCACGGAAGAACAAAAATACACGGCAAGACTTAGAGCCAACACTTTCCTGTCAAAGCAGTAAGCCCATCTCAGCACAAGTGAGGAACTGTAATGAAGGAAGCATCATAGCTAAACCCACATAAAATTTGGGTTTGAAACTATTATTTGGAACAGAAAATAACTGTCAAAGAACTTTGACTTTTAATCACATAAAACTCCTCAGAGGCAATTCCTGACATGGCCCAGTGACCCTGAACACTCTTCATCTGCTGTAGTGAAGACAACTGGGAGCACCACTCTGAAAAAGGCTTTGTATGAAGTTACAGTTATTTGTGACATGTAACAGCATCTTGAATACATTTCCCAGAAAACAGACCCTCCAGATTTTGTATGCTTTTGAATTTCTGCAAAGATTTGTCTACTACTATTTCTTAAACATATGAGATTTTCTCTGTCCTAGTTTAAAGAGTTGAATTTGAGGTTGTCAAATCTTATCTCTTTCAAAAAGCCTTTAGAAAAATCTTTCTAATGTGATTTGTGCAAGATAATTCAGGCCTGAGCAAATGTGACCCCTCTGTGCCCTATTCCTGCCTAGACAGAAGCAGTTGCCTGCAGCTGTGTCCATCTTGCCCTCAAAGGCTTGTTAAAGTGCCACTTGACACACTAAATGTATTTGAATGAATATTTTCTGTCATTACCAATTGAAATGACTCCTGTCTTCTCCTCATGACCTTCAGAGCTGGAGCCCATAGAAGAACAGCATTCTTCCTCCCTCTTCCAGACAATTATGTGTCTGATCACCCTACACCAAAAGGGAAGTTTATGACATGGGAAGTATTTCCCTGTCCTTGAAGGGAGGTGGTGGGTTAGATGATCTGTGTAGGCTGATGTTAAATTAATTTAACAAGTCCTGAGCTCTGGTTTCAAGCAAGCTCACAGGAGCTCACTCTGTGGCTGTGGACACATATGCTGGGGTATTTTATCAAGTCAATTTTTTAAAGTCTCTTGAAACAGGATTGCTGAATCTCAGTGAAAATCAAATAGGCAGTTTTCCAGGGGTATCTGAGACTAGGCTTACCAAGAGTTAAGTGGCCAGAGACAAAAGGACCTGGGATTTTCTCAGCTGGAAGACACTGCACATAAAAAGGAAGATAAAAGGAGTACTTTGTGGTGGGGGAAACCCCTCAGTTACAGGAAACAGTTCATTGCAAGTAGATCCTTCAGAGAAAATAGGACTTTGATTTCACACACTGGCAGGAATGAATAATTGTGGCTTTTTCTCCTCTGTTATCAGCAGCAGAAGAGAAGGGATGGGAAGTCCACAGTTCAACTGCACTTTATCTGATTTCTGTTTTTTAGAGAGAGGGTAAATAATTTTCCCTGGAGTTTCCTCAGAGATGTCCTTAGCTGCCAAGAAGCCACATGGCCATACATGTCTAATTTATATTGGCTGAAACCACAGTCACAGAGGCAGCCTTTCTGATAATTTCTATTAAGCTACTCCAAACTCAATATATAAAAACATAGTCAAACCAGTAGGTACTTTTGAAATTCCTTGCCTCCATTTAGGATGTGCTTACACTCCAGAGAAAGAATAGAAGAAGAAGGTACACTCTTCATCTGTGCCTTAAAGATCTCCTTGTTTATTAAATTTGAAGAGCACTAGCTGAATACAATATAACAGAGGTAATTACATGTGTACATCTAGTTCAGCCTTTTACCTTCCGTGTTCCCAGTGTTTCTTTGCTTTGAACAGATGGAGTAAGGTAAATAAGCTGGATAAAATAAATCCTGTGGAGCTACTGTATCTATTTTATCTGCACAGATATGAAACAAAGAAGAAGGCAGTTCAGGTCCTGAGTGTCAAGGCATGATGGCAACAAACACTGTTTGCCTGACAGAGAAGAAAGCTGCTCACTGATTTTTCCTTTGTGATATTACAGACATGAGACATGGTGAAGAGAGGTGCAGATAGAATTATTTTATTTCTAAACCAGAGGAACCAAATAACAGCATTACTGTGCATCATACAGAAAATGCTCCTGGTACTACTCAACACAAGTGGGCTGTCAGGGAAGGCAAATCCAGTTTGTTAATTTTTGTTCATCTGAACTATAAACTTTGAGCTAACCTATTGGGCAGAGTCATTTGCCAGTCTTAGTAATTGTTAGCAGTCAAAACAAAAAGGTGCAAAAACCCTCCATAATAATCTGCTTAGTTATTCAAATGATAGACTAAGAACTGAATGCCAGATGACTTCCAGCATGGGGTTTCTCCCTCATCAGTTGTAGCTGGAAAGATGCAGACACACAAATGTTTCTTGAAAAACTTGCATTTTTTCCATATGTATGTATTATTTATTCTTGTATCTCTGAACCCTTATTAGAACAACTAATCTGAGATTTATCACATCAATCTTTCGGTACCATCTGAAGTATCCAAGCTGAAATCCAGTCTAAGCTCCTTCTGTTCTCAGTGGTTTCATCTCAGTGTCAGTTTGAATGCTGCTCTAAGTTGCTCCACAGTTGTTACAAGTAGGAAGTAACTTTCAAAACTTTGCAATCATCTTTATATCCTGCTGGGTGTAAGCAGTATCTACAGGCCTGAAGCATGACACACAGGAGAGAACACTTGCTTTGGCCTGCTAACATAAAAAAACTACTTGGCAGTGAAGCTCAGAAACTCAAATGCTGTGGAGCATCCTTACCTGTCACCAGCTTTTGCATTGTTGGTTACTTGTGGGTAGTCTTGGAAGATAGGCATTATCTGGTTATGGAGTAACAACTGTTTTCTTATACCACATTGGCCACACCACCAATCAAAAGGGGACCTTTGTTTACAGTTCCATGATTTGTATCCAGGATATTTGTACACCCTTACAAAGGCAGGCTCTTTCCAGGAAGAGCATGCATGTTTACAGGGTGCCACAAACAGCTGTCATATCTGTCATATAAATGCATCAATAGCATACAGAATTTCCCCTTTCTTTCCCAAGAAAATCATTATCACAGAATCACAGAAGAGTTTGGGTTGGAGGGGACTGTAAAGATCATCTCGTTCCAACCCCTGCCATGGACAGGGACACCTTCCACTAGATCAGGGTGCTCAGAGCTCCATCCAACATGGCCTTGAACACTTCCAGGGATGGAGCATCCACAGCTTCTCTGGGAAACCTGTGCTAGTGCCTCACCACCCTCACAGTAAAGAATTTCTTCCTAATATCTAATTGCAAATCCACTGTGACATTCTTCACTTGGCATTGCTAATTCCATAGCTGTCATTGGGCCTGTAACTGTTCTGCAGCTGCTGAGGTTTGGAAACTTTGTTTCTGTTTGATCTGCAAGAACTTTGTTTCTGTTTGATCTGCAAGAACCCAGTTTGAAACATTCAAAGCACTTTTCATCAACATATGCAAGATAAACACGGCGCAGTACTCACCAGTAAATGTGTGCAGCCTTTTTCCAAGCTTGTACTTTGCTTATTCCTTTCAGTGTTACCAGAAGTAATTTTTTTCCTGCTTCTGTTAAAAAGTGGACAATGGTGAGAGCAGAGGATTAAAACTTAAAAAGAAAATAGCTGCAGTGGAGGAAGGTAGATAGCAATGACTCGTGCTCACCTTTGGATGTGAAACCAATCAGTACTTCAGTTTGCAGCAACTCTGGTTTGCCAGCCTTTAGTACTGTCTTGTTGTTGACTTTTTCTTAACCTGCTGAGAAATCATCTGTGTTACATGTATCAAGATTGTATTTATTTACCCAAAAAAACAGCAATGAAAGTAAAGAACTTAAACTGATAATTGAAAGAATTTAAATTGACAACTGAAAGTTTTATTGTTTCAGTCTCTGCAGTGGTGGATTTGGCCTTGGCTGGCTGACAAACACCACTCAGTTGTTCTCCCTCTCCCTCCGCAACAGGATGGGGACAGGAATGAGATGGAAAAACTCAAGGTCAATATAAAGACAGACAGATCCCGTACCAGTTACCATCATGGCAAAACAGACTTGGGAAAACTATTTTAATATATTGCCAATTAAAGATAAAGCGGGATAGTGAGAAGAAAAGATAGAGCTGAAAACACCTTGCTCCCACTCTCTCCTATTTCCTAGGCTCAACTTTGCTTCTTTCTTCTGAACTCTTCTACACCCCTGTCTCTCTCTGTTCCATGCAGGGGGATGCAGAATAGGGGTTGTGGTCAGCCCATGGCACTTCCTCTCTGCTGCTCCTTCCTCCTCACACTCTTCCCCTGCTGCAGTGTGGAGTCCCTTTAACAGGATAGAATCCTTCATGTACTTCTCCAAGGTGGATCCTTCCCATGGGCTGCAGCTCTTCAAGAGCTGCTTCAGTGTGTGTCCTTTTCATGGGATACAGACCTTAAGGGACACAGTATTCCAACACAGGTCCCCCACAGGCCACAGGTCCTGCCAGAAAGCTGCTCCTGAATGGGCTCCTCTTCACAAGCTGCAGAGTTCTCTGGTGTGGATTCTTCACAGGCAGCAGCTTCCTTCAGGGTACAGCTGCTCCAGAGGGGCCTTCCATGGGCTCCAGGAAAACAACCTGCACAGTCTTCTCCATGAGCTACAAGGGAATCTTCCCTGGTGCCTGGAACACGTCCTCCCCTCCTTCTCCACAGAACTTGCTGTCAACAGTGTTGCTTCCGTCATATTTTTCTCACTCCTCTCAGCTGCTGTGCAGATTTTTTGTCCTTTCTAAACTGTTTTCCCAGAGGTGCCACTAGTATAGTAGATTGTCCCAGTTGTGTCCTGTGGTGGGTCCATTTTGGAGCTGGCTGGAGCTGGCTCTGACACAGGGGAGTCCTTGGCCTCTTCCCACAGACATCACCCCTGCAGCTCCTCCACTGACAACACCTGGACATGGTCACTCAATACACCATCTCTTATAAAATGTGGGATCAAAGAAAAACTCAAGTTGGAAGGGAACTCTGGAGGTGTCTAGTTAATCCCCCTGCTTGAAGCAAGGCTAACAAGGAAATAGGGTGCTCAGAAATAGGATTTTCACCTCTCTTCATCAATTAGAAGGAATTAAAACTGGATGGGTAGATGACTTGCAGGAGGGGAGACCAGAGATAAATTTGCAATTTGGATTTAATCTTACTGAGGGTGGCTGAATGCCATGAAATTGTAAATGTGAAATCAGTATTGGCATCCCCACAGTTTGCAGTGAGATGTGTTCACATGACAGCAGTCATGTTACAGCTACCACTAACTGCTTCCATTCTGCCTTGAGGCAGAATATGCAATGAGGGTGAGGAAAGATGGAGAGAAAACATTCCCTAGGGGAAAGATTTCGAGTTTATACTGCATTTAACAAAATCTGGATCCTGATGGCTTTAGGCACCATTGGAGTACAAGTTCTAATGACTTCTGTAGGAACCATTGAGAGCTCCATTTCCAAAGGTAAGGGTCAGGCAAACTGTAAACTCTGTAAAACTCTGTACAACTGAAAAACCTGATCACCTCAGCCTCCATCCTGACCCCTTGCTTTCACAGAAACCTTGCATGTTTCCCTGTGGCAAATCAGAAAAGGTCTTGTACATGACAAAGGACAAAATTATTCACTGGCCATTTCCATTATGCCTTTCAGTGGTGCTTTAACTACCGGGTGAAAACAACCTTAACAAATGTTGAGCACAGAAACCAGAGGATACTTTAAAAGCCCCTATTTTTCTAGTGTGCATAGTTCAGGGTTACTGTGATCACAGGCAATCTGACCCCTGTCATCCTAGGGAGTGAGAACAGATGCCTGGCTGAGATGCACCACTCCCTGGCCTAGGAAACAGGATGAATGAGATGTCCTGAGCTAGAAATCTCATGGGAGAGCTGTGAAGAGCTGGGCATGCTTTTTCTACCTTAAACTGAATGGGAAAGCAGAAGTCAGTATCTGTTGCTTATGAACTGGCAACCTTTGAATCTTCATCTCATTCACCTCTTTTTCCTTGCTGGCAGCTGGAGGGGTAAGCACACCAAGTCAGAGCTCTGCTGTTGACTAGAGAGGTAGCCATGGATGTTGTGTTATCATAGAGTGGCAAGGTGTTAGAGCTGGCTTTGCTGTCTGAAATGAGACAGGTAGTGAAAGATAATAAGGAGAAAACCTTGCCTGATGATCTAAGTGAGATGCAGTTAAAATTAATATGAAAGCAAGGCCACAGACTTTGCATATTTATGCAATCACTTGTCTGGAGGATGTGGCTGTTATATTTAAATTCTGATATTTATTTTAACTAAGCAGAACTGAATGCCATCTGTACTCAGAGAATAAAGACAAAACAAGCCCATGTTGCTTGGCTGTGGGTTCTGTAAGCTCTTCTGTGCCATGGGGCTGTGGGGCACTGAGCATCAGTGGTGTTATAAGCCCCATGGGGTATTTAGGTGCTAGGAAAAATAAATTCAATAGTTGGCTTAGTGCTGAATTACAAATTCCACTCGGTGCCAAAGCTTTAATGCTGTTCATGTTTAAGGCTTGCTTTTTGGCTGTGCTGAAAAACAGAAGGCTTGGCTGTTGTTACTTGACAAGAATTAGAAAGGTCCAGATCACTTGGAAACTCGAGGGTTGCAGTCTCACAAACAAAATTTGCTGCTTTTTAAAGATGTTAATATTGAAATAAATGCAGCCTTTATATCTTATTGTAACTCTATACTACAGCACAGTGCCTTGTAGCACTTTTCTTGGCACTGCTTTAATTATAAAGTCTTTGATTCCTTCCTGGTTAGCTGATTGGTCTTGTTACAGTTACTCTAAAGACTTCCATACTGAGATTCAGGTTTTGCTCCACAAGAGACTGAAAGTTTCTGGACAGTGCATAAATAAATTACCTTCTTTCCTTTGAAATCTTTATCATAATTGCATGATTTGCAGGGGTAATCATGCATGTCATTATAAAGTGGTGATTGTATCTTGTTCAAGTCAGTCAGCTCTCTACTGGTGCTGCAATATATTGGCAGAAAATCTCTGTAAGAAAGCTTCCATGAAAAATCTTGTTAAATGTGGGAGAAAACCCAGAGAAATATGAATTAAAGAAGAGACTTTTCAGGAAAATCTGTTTGTACATTCATTTATGAACTCCACTAATGTGCTTTCTCAATTAAACAATGCTGCTTTTTTGTAATTATAGCCAGGAAAGGAAGCAGAAATTCTGTTGAACCAGCTTTTATGAGCAGCATGTACTGTGGTCATCAAAGACACATGGATTCTATCAGTGTATGATTGGCTTTTTGACCTATGAGCAACTTGCAGTGCCTGAAGAAAGGTCTGAAAAGGAATGCCTCACACGGCTGTGCCAAACTGCACATTCCTAACATGCTCTAAAAATCACCTCTCCTTTGGTGCAACAGGGACAATGCAGAATGATGCATTTCACAATTTATATTCATGTCCTTTCCAGCCATGTTCAGTGAAGGGGCCAAACGGGGCAATCTGCCGAAAGACGTAAACCAGCTTTCCTTGAAAACAATGGAGAACTTTAACAGAGATAGCAGAAGGCAGTTGGTTATTGTTGTGCTGTTTCCGCAGCCTTGGACCGGTGCCCTACTCTGCAGGATGACTGAGCTCCACTCGGAGAAACGCCTCCCGCCCTCAGGCATTTCCAGTCTCAGGTTTCAGTGCGATAATGAGTTGTGTGGGATTGATCCTGAGGAATAATTAAAAAAAAA
Source organism: Fringilla coelebs (assembly GCF_963513975.1). Lineage (NCBI taxonomy): Eukaryota > Metazoa > Chordata > Aves > Passeriformes > Fringillidae > Fringilla > Fringilla coelebs. The sequence continues at coordinate 4,542,667 of NC_140028.1, read as the reverse complement.
AGAAAAAAAAAAAAAAGAAAAAAAAAAGAGAGGTGAACACTTAATTTTAGGAAAGATGCAGCAAGTGAACTTGCCAGTGCAAAAAATGGAGTTGGGAACAGAACAAATAAGAAATTGTTTATGTTGTTTATCTGTTCAGTCTGCACAATGTGAAAACTCTAAACAATCTGGATTTTTTAGACAGGACATAAAAGCAATTACCATTCTCTAGAAAAGTAGTAATAACTTTATTTCTAAATCTAGCTTGGGCTATACCTGGTTTTAGTTTTTCATACTTACTTAATACAAACTATAATTCTATATGTTTTTATATTACATCACTTCTACTCTCAGTAGGTGAACAATATTACAGGAGCTATGAGCAGTGTTTTCTGAGTCATTGCTTCTCTTAGGAGGAAGCTTTCCCAAATCATATGACAAACTCCTTTTCCACCCCAGTAACTGTCTTTGCCCTCACAACAACTCTTAATAAAATAAAAGAGCTCTTTTTTTCCACAGTCACCATGAACACTCCTGTAACATATTATAACTTGGCAGGTAAACAAGCTGGGCTCCTGGTGTTGTGTGTGCTCTGCAAACACAGAAAACTAAGAGCCACCCTTCAGGAGAATCATCCTGCACTAGGAAGGCCAGATGTCATTAATGGTTTGCTCTTTCTGACACTTGAAAATTGGACATAAGGTTAATCTTTCTGGACTATGAACCCACTCTTATAATTTTCAGTAATTTCCATTTATGTCAGTTTATGTTATTTCCTCATGTAAAATATTATATTTTATAGATTACAGGTGAATTAATTCTGAAAATTTTTCTAACTACCAGAGAACAATAAATTGAAACAAGGAAAACAACATTAGATTCAACTGCGCCAGAAAAGGAAGCCTAAATTGCTCTGAAAATTATTTAAAATATTTTTGAGGAATAATTCACCCTGGTAGGTGAGATATTCTCTCTGCTCTTCAACTAACTGGATGCCCCTACAGAAAACTGAAATAGCCACTACAGAGGAATAAACAAGAACCACAGACAACAAGACATTGAGGACACGCTGTCAGTTAAGGTTTCCAACCCAAAATTTGCTGGGTTTTTTTTTGTTTGTTTTTAACATTAGAAGTACAACATGGAAAACAAGCACAGACTATTGGGTAGTGTTTGTACAAAAGCCCTTTTCTCTGTAAAGTCAGTTGTGCAGAATCCTCCTTGTTCTAACTGTAGAAGTTGACACATGATTAACTAGGAGTTAATTATTTATGAGGTTATGTTCTGCCCAGTTTCAGTCATACATGACACAGCAACACATGCCTAATTCCTATATTTGATATGTCAGGCAATATTTAAATACACTCCCTTTATAGTGCTATACCAGTACACCTAAAAATATGTTTAGTCATGCAAATAGTTGAACTTTGTTCTCTGTCTGCTGCACTGTTAAATCTCTAAGGAACCTGAGATGCAAATAAAGCAATATGGGCTTAATAATAGAATCAAAGACAAATGTTGTTTAGAAGGGACCTTTGGAGGTCTCTTGTCCAACTCTTTGCTCAAAGCAACAACAACTTCCAAGCTAGATCAGGTTGCTCTGCTTCTCATCAAGCCAAGTTTCAAAAATCTCTAAGGAAGGAGGTCACGCTGGCTCCTTGGAGAACCCGTTGAAGTGCTTAATCATTCTCATGGTGAAAACATTTTTCCTTGTACTCAATCAAAAATCCCTTGCTGCAACTTTCAACTGTTGGCTCCTGCGCTCCCACTGCGTGCCTCTAAATTTGTGTTGCTCTTTATGACCTCTCTTTGGGACAATGGCACTTGGATTCTCCTTAATCTTCACTTACAGCTGCTCTTCCCTTCAGCCTTCACCAACGGTGGCACCCACAGCTTGCTGAGGACATCTTTCACCCCATGCTCCACATCAATGGGGAAGATGCCAAGTATTTTTAGCCCTGCATCAAACACTGAGGAATGCCATTCACTCAGGTCAGATTTCAAGCTGTTCACCCCAACCCTTCAAACTGATGGTCCAGCCAGTTTTCAACCACCTTGTGGTCCATCTGTCTGGTCCACATCTTCCTAGCTTTGGATACAATGGTGTGAGATTTTTCTGTCCCTTCCGTGCCTACAAAAGATTTCCATGAGGCTTTGCTCCGCAATGTAGCACTGTCTGCTAGGAATGAGGAGTGGCAGCATGGAATGCTGACAAGTTGGGATGGTCTCACATTACCCACAGCCACACTCCCTAATACCTGTGAATTCTCTGTATTAGGCTGTTCTAAAGGATACTTGGTATGTGCTGCCTTTCTGTGGTTCTTCTTAAAGCATTTTTGATCTGAAGATAAGCAGAGGTCACTTGGAAGCTGGTTATTTTACATGGAAAATAAGATGGCTGGTTGGATCCAAACTTGGATTAATCTTCTTCAACAGCTTTGTTATGTGAATATTTAAAAATGAAAAACCTTTTCATATATAAAGAGTTCACCAGCTTAGAGAAGATTGTTTCTTATATAACAAAGATCATTTTGTTTACATATGCTGTTTTTCATAACAAGAGTGATGTAAGGGCTCCTACAAAATAGCAAGAGGGAAAGTGTTTGGCCTTTAATATGTATTGAACTAAGCAAAAATTAATTAAGGGTGAAGTTTACTATATGGTGCTTTTGTTCAGCTATGAAACTGCTGAAAGATCTTTTCTGAACACAGTGGAGTATCTCAAGAGATTCCCCAGATTCCAAGGAGAAAAAGCAAGCATACTTTATTACTTTTAAAAAAGCGAAAAGCAGTTCATAGTTATGAATGATGATATCTATGCTGATGTATTTTAAGGTTTCTTACAGTGATGTATACAAGAAGCTAGTACACAAAACCTGGTCTATCTGAAATTTAATTTTCTGTACCTGACTGACAATCTTTGTGCACTACTTGATCTCTTGTCTCTCTTGTCCCACCACTTCAGGAATTCTGAGTCTGCATTTCTCTTACAGCAATGCTGTAAAAGAACAAATGTTATAAAATCTTAATGCTACTATAAAAAGCAGCTGCAAAATCTCCTTGGCTGCCTCAAATTGTGCCAGATGGTAAAGAACTGGAAGTATAATAAATGTCATATTAATCCAGTCAGATTTGAGGGACACATTATGCATCCCACATAAATAAAACACCACTAAAACTGCCCCTGGAGTGATGAGATTCAGGAATAAGCCCTTCTGTAGCCTCAGGAATATCTCACAGTATCTACATTGCAAAGTGTTTCTAATATTCAGAGCACTCACATTAATCTGGTTCTTTGCCAAGGCCTGACAGCTCTGTGTTGCTACATCTCTCTAGATGCGGGGGCTGTGATAAAGCTAATCTCCTTTTTTTCCCTCCTAGGACTTTCACCTTTTTTTTTTTTTCTTTAAAAAATAAAATTACAGCCAGCTTCCTTATCGGAAATATAGAGGTGATGAGAAATAAGTACTGTATTGACACCCAAAGCTATTTCCTTGGGACTCAGTTATCCCATCACAGAAAAATTGTGTCTGTCTGAAAGGTCATTGACAGTACAACTGGTTGAGGATTTTCCCTGTTTTGTTTGCTATAATTCTAACATCTTGTTTCCTTCATACACAAATTTTTAACCCTCCTGCTGTGTTAGTACACAGAGCCCCTGAGAATGGCAGAATCATCCATGCCAGAGAGAACCTCAGGAGATCTGTAGTCCAACCTCCTGCATGAAGCAGGGTCAGCTGTCAAGTCAGCCCAGTTTGCTCAGAGTTTTCTTCAGTCTCTTCTTGAAAACCTTTGCGGATGGAGACAGCACAGCTCCAAGCCTCTGCTGCCTGATTCTAGTACATGCTCTGCCTTTCTCAGAGATGACAGAGAAACACAACAAAATCCTTTGGCATATGGGGATAAATCACAGGGATCTGAACTTCAAGGGGCATTTCCCTAGAAAAGGTTGAACTGGGGGTACATTTCCATAGGTCAGGAGCTGAGGAGACAGGAGGCAGCAGGTGACTTCTCCAGCACATGGGCAGGTTCAAGCTGAGAACACAAATCCCACACTGACACACTGTAAAACCTGCTCCATGTTGGCATTTTTCTGTAATGCCAGTGAAACACAACCAGGTATTCTTAAAGAGATGCATGACAAATGACAGGCAATGTTGCAGAAAATTTGTATCCTGTAATACCGTAAATGGTGACAGCACAAACCAGACAAGCCAAGTAAAATAGAAAGAAGATGCAAATAAAACTGTTAATAGGTTCAGAGATCTCTGAACTGTCCTCCTTTCCCTCTGACATGTCTACGCTCAACCTGGTGATCTCTTACAGAATAATTGTGAGGCCAAAGTCGTTGCACTCAGCTAGACAACACCTGAAACAATAAAGAATTCTCATAGTAGGTTTTTGTAGCATTATTAAGAATGGCAATAAGTCTCTGAGGCACTGAGAGAGAAATTTTAAGTCTGTGCAGAGCTCTAATTTGAAAATCCTGATTTGATTTGCATAGTCAGTAGTTGCTTGGTAGCTAATTTCAGTGTAAATTTAGAAAGTGAATTGTCCTGAATGAAAGAAATGTTAGGTCTGTCAGTAAAGATCTTTCACTGCAGATTCCCAGAAGTCTCCTGCTTCATTATTCTGTAAGAAGGAATATAAAATGAGAAATGCTAACATGAGAGAGAATATGTCAACCTGACTCTCTGAGTTTTGTTCAAAATAAATCCCTCACCCTATGAATGACCTTGATGATAAGAACATAAGAACTGTATTTAGAGATAAGGAGTTTAAAATCCTGAGAGGTGGTGTTTTTAAATGGACTCCCAGACTGCAAAGAGTTGTCTGATATGTATTAGAGCAGCACAGGTCAACCTGCGTGTCCTGTCTTCTCTTTGGCTAGAACACACAGTTCTTACTGGACAGAATAAAGATTTCTTATTTATGCAGTCGTGCTTAGCATGGACACAGAAATCAGAATTATGGAATAGTCTAGGTTGGAAGTGACCTTTAAAGGTCACCAAGTGCAATCCCCTTGCAATGATCAGGGACATCTTCAATCAGATCAGGTTGCTCAGAGCCCTGTTCAGCCTGACCTGAATGTTTCCATGGATGGGGCACCCATCACCTCTCCGGACAATGTATCTTCCTGTAAGCCAGGCAGTGGAAGGCAGCAGTGGTCTGAGTTCCAGTTCTTACTTACAGACACTGCTGTGCCACAACCTTGACCATAAGCCCAGGAAAAGGATTTAACTATCAATAAACCTGCTGAACATGAGTGATGTCTGTATTCAGTTTCAAAATGAAAATTCCTGCAGACCTTACACCCATCATGGTGAAACATGATGCTCTGTTAGTCACTGTGTAGTTTTTAGCACTGTCTGGAAAGGGGCAGAAGCATGAGTGAAAATCAGACTTTCCCATGCTGGTTTTCTGCAGTTATCCTGTCTTATTTATCTGTATGTGTTGGGGGTAGGGGGGGGGAGGGGTGGGGGGTGTGGACTCTTCCTTTAATCTTACAGTTTTGGCCAACATACCTGTAAAGTCCCTTGATAAATTCAGCTTCATTTGTGCTTTTGGCTTTCCTGATCCAATCTCTACACATCTGGGCAGTGTCCCCATACTCTTCCCAGGACACCTGTCTCTGGTTCTACTGATTGTGCATTTCCTTCTTACACTTCAGGGGAACCAGGAGGTCCTGACTGACCCAGGCCATTCTCCTGCTTTCCTCACTTCATTTCTTACACATGGGAGTTAAACGCTCTTGCATTCAAAGAATTTTGTCCTCAGAGAGCTGCCAGCTCTTTTCAGCTCCTTGAGAGCAGTTTCCCAGGGCATGCCATTCACTAATTCTTTATGGAGCTGAAAATTTGCTCTCTTAAAATTCAGAGTCCAGACTCTTCATCTGGCCCACATCCCTCAGGACTGAGGTGTTTGCAGTGAAGGTGTCTACAACTCAACAAGTCACTCATTTTATAAGCAAGATCACACCAAAGAAACACAACTAGTGAAATTATTTTCTCCCCTAAACAGTCTGGCTAAAACAGAAACACTGTATTTGGAAGGTAAATTAGATTCTATGCCAAGAGAATTTTTAATTATTTAGATATGGCCCTGTAGGTCTGATAAAGTCTTTCCCATGTTGAAGACATATCAAAAACTGCAGTTTTTTCTGCATTTAGCTGCCAGTACACCTCAGAGAGTTAACAAACAAACATTTACTGTATTTGTGATCTTACAAAAAGAAAACACATATTAAAAGCTGGCATTTCTTCCTCAGCTGACAATTTTTCTTAGGAAGAAAATTACTCAGCTACATGAATCTCTTTTAGCACAGAGGAATTCTTCTCCCTGTGAATGATTCTGTCTCTTACCAGTGACCCCATACTGCAGGTTTCCTGCTTCCAGGGTTCTTGAGATTTTACCAGATTCACATTAGTACCTTTCATCTTGGAGCTCTGTTTTGATAATAACCTCACTGTATCTTTGCTTTGAGTGCTACATTAATTATGAACAAGAATCATCCAGCATTTATCATTGCAAATAGCAGAGAAATCAGATGATCATGATACAGATTAATTAAGTATAGGTGACCTGAATTGCTTAACAGTCTTGGTTCATTTGTAATTTTCTTATAATATGGTCAACTGCTTGGTCATAATCATAGGTCAAGCAATGTAAGATGTAGGATTGTCATGTTGGAAGTAACAACCCTAAGAAAACTGAATCCTGTGGCAGTGGATAACTAATTAAACACTACACCCTTTCTGAATGATTCATGTATCTGTCTGTCTCTGTTTTAATTAGGTGGGGATATCAGTCAGAAACAGCAATGGGATTTACCACTGAGCATTCAGCAATAATACAGCTTTGGTTTTGGTGTTCCTAATTCAAAAATAATACCGGAAAATTTTGAAATTTTTGAGAAAAGATGCACAAAAGTGATTAGGGATGGAGTTTTAAAAATATGAGATGCATAATCTTTTAGAAAGAGAGATTAATAATTTTGAACTCTGCAGAGAGAAATCTTTTAATAGTAAAAAGTCTGTTCAAGCAACAGCCAATATATGTAACATGATCCAGTGCCGAAGAGCTAAGCTAAAAAGTAAAACTAAAACTGAGATGCTCAACATTTAACAGTGACTGTTAACAATTCCTATGGCATGGCCTCAGCCAGAAGTTACTGTATTAATACAGGATTCACTCTGATTCTGTGATCTGGGCTACACAGGCTAAACAGGATTGTTTTAACAATCTCTTATGACCTCAGAGTTCATGAATATAAATCTTTGAACCTTGGGTCTCCTTCTACCACTTTGGAGAAGTGATCCCTGAAACTTCCAGGTTTTCAAGAATTTTCTCCTTTAAATCACTGCTTTATGAACAGTTTCCTATATTCTGGATGTGTGTCTTCCTCAAAATTTGAGACAATCAGAGGCCGTATAATCTTGAGCTTTAACATAAAAATTCAGATAATAAAACCCACGTGAAATAATAAAATTACCTCGTTCTTTATACTTTTTGAGGAGACCTGATTTGACTCCTGAACTGATAAGAAGTTCATGAGATCCTGGAGCCATTTAGACAGGGAATGTTTTTGCATTTAAAATACCAGAACACTAGTCCACAAAAAAATGTTTGTGGTTGTGATGAAACTTTATCTTGTACCTCCAGTTTCAGAGAAACCGATCTCTGGTTTCGGGTACTTTACGCTCCGGTCCCGGAGGAATTACATTCTCTCAGTGCAGATCTGCACAGAGCCAATACATATGGAGTGACTCATGGTGTATTTAGATTAAGCAGCTCAAGAAGAAACCTCGGAGTTCCCTGTGCTGTGCCTCTGCTGCTCCAGAGGGGAAACACGGCGCAGCCTGTACTACCTCTGTGCTTACAGCCCGTGGAAACTGTGACCCGTGGTAATGTAAAGAGAAAACTCCCGTGTAGTGGCAGTGATAGTCCTGATGAAGTGACACAGTCCTGCTGAGTCACCTGCAGCAAACAGCAGGGAATGGCTGTGCTTCACAAGGAGCCAGACCATGACATCATCCACGTCTGACAGGGTGACAGGCAGCCCTGAGGCAACTCAGCCCCTGTTGGCCAACAGCCCCACGAGGAAAACAGCCCGTGGAGAAAAATTAACTCGACCTTGAGTCGGAAAGTGTCTTTCCCAGGGGCTGTCCCGGTGAGACAGTGAAACGAGGTGAGGAAAGAATGACGGAACGGTTTGGGTTGGAAGAGAACTTGAAGATCATCCAGTTGCAAGTCTCTGCCATGGGCAGGGAGCAGCTTCCACTAGGGCAGGCTGCTCAGAACCCCATCCAGCCTGGTCTGGAACACTTTCAAGAGATGGAGCAATTAAGTCCTCACCTTGTTGCTTAAAACCAGCAAATATTATAGTCCTTGGTTATGTCAACGTAGAAATCGAGTGACTGTAAATCACAAACCCCATCACTATTTTTAACGGGGCCAGGGGTATCTCAGCCGCTGAGCCCTGCACCCTAAGCCCTCAGTCCCTCAGCCTTCAGCCCTAAGCCCCTCAACCCCTCAGCTCTCAGTCCCTCAAGCCTGAACCCCTCAGCCCAGAGCCCATCATCCTCCAGCACTTCATCCTTACAAGTCTCAACCCCCAGCCCCTCAACTCCCTCCTCTCATCCTCCATCCCTCAATCCCGAGCCCTCAACACCTCGGACCGGAGCACCTCAGCCCTCCGCCCCCTCAGCGCGCTCACCCCAAAGCCCCGCCCCGCCCGGCCCACCGCACACCTTACCGTTCTGATTGGCCACGGCTCCTTAGAGTGACAGGGGAACAGCCAATCAAAATGCGGTGAGTGGCGACAGGCGGGGAGGGTTCCCCTGCGCCGCGCGGGCGCTCCTCCCCACCCCGCGGGGCGGGACCGGGCGGCGCTGAGGGCGGGAAGGCGCCGCTGTCCCGAGGGCAGGAGCCGCTGCCCGCAGGGAAGGAGCCGCCCTGTCCCGGCTGTGCCATGGAGGACGTGCTGCCCTCAGGCCTGCTGGAGATCTGTCTGCTGGTCGGGGCGCCCACAGAGCGGGTGCGGGCGCTGCTCCAGGTGAGCGGGGTTCGGGCGGGCGGTGCCAGTGTGCAGGGCTGGGTTTGTCAGCGCGTGGAGCTGAAATGTCCCGACAGAAAGTTGTTTTGACAGGCGAACGTCGGCAAAACAGGGAGAATTTGGTAGCGGTGTAAGGTAGCTGCACTTTTCCAAAGGTCTGAGTTTAGCTGGAGAACTCACTGTAGGTTTATATAAGCAGGGACAGCAAAACGCTTAACGATGCGTTCTTTACTGGGTGTTACTGCACGACCTGGCTCCGCTGGAGAGAAAGGCAAAAGAATAAAGGCTGGTAACTCTTATCCTCAGGAAAACACGAGATCTAAATCTCTGTGAGCTCAAGTGCTCTGAGTTTGGCGTAACCTGAACCACTTGGATACGGCAGGAGCTGGTGGGTCGGTTACTGCTTTGAATACGTGGTTTATAATTTGTTTATTATTTCCACATGTGGTCTCACAATGACAGCCCTCTCCTCCTGTTTCTGCTCGGTTCGAGTGTGCTGATGGGTTTGTTCTGTACCTACGAGCTGCCCCGCTGTGGGAAGAGCTGTGCTGCCAGCACGTGCAAAAAAGGCCAGACAGCTCCCAGGGATCTCAACTGCTGCGTTTGAACTTGAATTTGATTGTGCTCTAATAGCATTAGATAAAGAAGTCTTTGTTGGACTTGTTGCTTGTTCACTCGCTCAGGAGACAGCTTTTGCTGATGTCAGCTTCTTAAGTGATAACAGCCAAGCAGAGGTTCACATTCCAGGATCTCATTCATGTGTACTTCAGAATGGGAAAATAGTTCCTTAATGTCAGCACCAGACTTCTGAAATCTGTGTGTACATGGTATTTTATCAGAAGCATGAGAAGTGAACCCAAAGGAAGGGGAATTTCTTATTCATTCCAGTTTGCTTAGTTCTCACTGCTTTCTGAAAAAAAACTCTGTGGAACAACAACAAATAAGAAATTTGCTACAGAAAGCAGAAGCCATTCTGATATTCTGATCACACTGCAGGTTCTGAATTGTTTCTTTGCTCAAGATACAAAAAGGTATGAGAAAACAAAGTAGTCCTTTCTTTTGTTAATATGAACTTCAGTAAAGTCCCTGCAAACTGTTGCATCACGGGGTTTTCAGTCACTGTTTAGGGAAAGCTTACAGATTTACTCCACTTCCTTTTCCTTCTGCAGCACTATCTACATGAGAAGAGTGGAATATGTTTTTATGGCTAATTTTAGTGATTGTAGAAAGAAAATACTTTACTGAGAGAAGATAACATTCTAAATGAAAGTAGTGGATCTCTGATGATATTTACAGATTAAGCAGTGGGTAAAAATCCTAATAGTGCTTCAAACTGTGGTCTTCGCAGTGTGTTGGTGCATTCTTAACTGTATTTAAACATGGAGTGATAAAGTAAATGAAGTCAGTGGGACAATGATATAACCCACCCCCAAGGTAAGAAAAGTTTTGTATGACTGACCTGTTGTCAATGGAGACTCCAGAAAAAAAAAAGTAGTTTTCCACTGAGGCTCCTGAAAAAGAAATTTCCGGGCTGTCATCCATTGCTTGTCCTTATTGCCAAGAAAATTGTCACTCTGAGATTTTCATTTGAAAAGATCAAAGGCTGCTATTTTCAGCTAGAAATTTCTTTCTTAGCACTGGAAGTGTGTATTTTGTAAGAATGAAATGAACAGAAGTGATGCTTCTTTTCCCTAAGTTATCTACAGCTATAAAGCTGGGTTTTGGCAAGCGTGTGCAACCTGTCTGTGACATGTCTCAGATCTTCAACAGGTTCCATCAGTGGGTTCTGTATCTGCCCACCACAGTCAGTGGTACAGAGCTGTGTCGTGCTCTCTGGCCCTGCTGATGCTGACAATTTTTCACCAAAACAATTTTTTCTGCTTCTGTAATGCCTCCTTGGCTGTCAAGGTGCCTGAAAGAAATGAAGTGTGATCACACTGAGCATCAGTCAGCAGTGTGTGCATGTTGCAGTGAAAAGCAACTGGAAAAGCTCTAGAAGTGAATCCATGGAAATCCTGGAAATCAACAAAGCCAAGTGCAAGGTGCTGCCCCTAAGTCAAGGCAGTCCCTGCTCTTGGTACAGACTGGGTGATGCAGGGAGCCCTGCCAAGGAGGACTTGGGAGTGCTGGTGGATGAGAGCTTGGACATGCAGTGGCCATGGGCACTTGCAGCCCAGAAAGCCAAACATGTCCTGGGCTGCATCCAAAGCAGTGTGGGCAGCAGGGGAGGGAGGAGATTCAACCCCTCTGCTCTACCTGGAGTGCTAATCCAGCTCTGGGGTCCTAAGCACAGGAAAGAGACATGGAGCTCTTGGGGTTGGGTCCAGAGGAGGCCCACAAAGATTATTAGAGGAGCACTTCTCATATGAGGAAAGGCTGAGAGAGTTGAGGCTGTATGGCCTGGAGAAGAAAAGGCTCTGGGGTCACCTTATTGTGGATTTTCAGTACCTGAAGGGTCTCCAAGAGAGCTGGAGAGGGACTTCTGACAAGGGCATGGAGTGGTAGAATGGGAGGAACAGCTTCAACTGACAGAGGGCAGGGTTAAATTAGATATTAGGGAGAATTTTACTGTGAGGGTGGTGAGGCCCTGGCACAGTTTGCTCAGGGAAGCTGTGGATGCACCATCCATGGAAGTGCTCAAGGTCAAATCGGGTGGGGCTTTGGCTGGCTCAGTCTCGTGGAAGATGCCCCTGCCCATGGCAGAAGGATTCAAATGAGATGATAATTGAGGGTCCCTCCCAACCCAAGCTGTTGTGTGATCATCTTATAGGTAACTGTGTTATGGCCTGCATCATCAGGACTGTGGCTCACAGGCACAGGGAAGCGATTATTGCTGTTACTGTTACTATTCAAAACCCTTGAGTTCACATCTAGAATATTGTCTGACCTTTGGGTACCTTTATACTGGAGAGCTGCTGGCAAACAAGAATGAGACCAGAAGAAGCTGTGCTGAGGGCTGAGGGATAAGGGAGGGAGAGTCTCCTTCCCAAGGGACTTGTGAAACTTGACTGGATGAAACCCAGTGCAAGCAGACCTAATGTCAGCCTTGTCATTAGTTTGAGCAAAGTGTTGCACAAGAATCTGCAGAGATCATCCTACAATTGTTTGGGTTGGAAGGGACGTCAAAGATCATCCAGTTCTGCTACCCCTGCCATGGGGCTGAACACCTTCCACTGAACCAGCTTGCTCAGAGATCCATCCAGCCTGACTTAGGACACTTCCAGAGATGGAGCATCCACAGCCTCTCTGGGCAACCTGTTCCAGTGCCTCACCACCCTCACAATAAAGAATTTTTTCCTAATATCTAATCTAAACATGCCCTCTGTTGGTTTAAAACATTCCCTTTGTCCTCTTACTACAACCTAATTGTCCTGCCCAATCTAATTTTCCTGAGGCTTCAGACTTTCCCTGTCTAATTATTTGTTAAAGAAACCAATTCTTTCATGACATTCAAAGTGAAATTAACTTCTTCAGTGATGGGAAGAGGAGAATGAGGTCAAGGAAACACCAGATAGCTGAAATCATGCTCTGATTTGTGGTTTCAACACACTACTGTTTGTGTCTAAATAGTGCAGTCATTGTAAAAGTCTGTCTTGTATCACTGTCCTTTACAGCAGTGCTGTTACAGGAACACCATCAAATGGGGATGGAGTGAAATCCCCCACTGCTGTTGGTAAGAATCTATGTGTGATGCACGGAGATTTGGTAGCAAGAAGCTACAAAAGGGAAGTATTTCAAAGTGAAGAAGTAACACTAGCAGCAGAAAAGATAAAATGTTCAAAGAATAGCAGAAACAAGTGAATATTGTTCTGTTGCTATTCACTATCCCTGAACTCATGGAATAAGAAAATGTGACTTTGGCCAAGACATTAATATGAGCTGACTCAAGTGCTGGAGACTGAGTCAGTGGGTCAGTGACAGTGCTGACAGAGCTGTTCTGTGGGGGAAAATGGTGTTTAATGTCTCTATAGTAGTTCAAGACATCAAGGATCTGCCATTTCAGGAGCTGTTAGGCTGTGAGGCCATTAAACTGCTGGCTGCCATCCAGCACTTTGGAGCACAGAGATGCCTCAGTGTAAGGCAGGGATTGCCCTGTCAAAGCAACTCTGTGTGAAAACCTCAGCAGGGCAAATCTGCCAAGTTGAAAATGCTGCTGTTGGAGTGTCTGTGTTCTTCTTGCATAACTGCCTCAGGGCTGAGCCTTAATTCTTAATTTCCTCCTGAAATGTTTAGCTGCATGTTAGTTTGAGGGTGATCATGGTGAATTTATCTGTGTTTCCAGTTTCTTCACTGCCTTTGTCAGCTGCCAACTAAGGAATGACACTTGAAGTTCTTAGCATGTGAGGATGTGGCACCCAGTACCCCCAGTCATGATATGCTTTTTAAAGTCACTGCTATCTTTTGACTGTCCCACTGGATACTTACCTGAACTTTTCCACTCCAATTTACTTCTAGTTCAGGCTCTTTGTTCATTAAAAAGTGTGTTTTTTCACTTCTTATTTTTAGTGAACTAATTTCTTTAGAATATCCTATTATAATTACAGTTTAGTTTATGGAATTTAAGAGACCATAACTAGCATGTCATGAAGCATTCCTTCACATTTTTCCTATGATGCTCAAGTGTGGGAAAGAAAACTATTAGTGGACATATCTTTTGGGATGTAAAAGCTGAGACTTCTGTCTCAAAAGCTGGACAGTGGAAGACTGGAAACAGAGCTTTCTATGTTGTAGCTATTTTTTTTTTTAATAGGAAAATGATGGGTGAGGCCAGAACTGGTTCTCAGGGGGCATCTTGCATCATATCTGGTGATAAAAGCAGCATGTATGCTTCACCTCCTCTGACTTTGAAGATGTTTGCAAAAAGTTAAAAACAAAACAACTTTTTACCACAGTGGGGCTCGCCTTTCCTGTTTCCAAATATCCGTTGGTTAAACAAAGCTTTTACTTGTTTTTTTAACCTTGCAGGAAGAATTAAAATTGCAATGAAGTAATTGGAAATGCAGCTACTTGGCTGGACTGTATGGTCAAGAATACAAAAAGTGCTCCTCAGTATGAGGAAATCTCTGTGATCACTTCCTGCACAGCTTGTCATTGCAGGGCAGTGAGGGCTTTCAGGCCAGTCACACTTTGCAAAGCTGCCTACAAAAGTGTTGTAATTTCAAACGTGCACTTGGGATGCCTGTTACATTGAGTGATCAGTGTATGGAGGGATTCTCATGGCTTCAGTGTCTTCAAGTTGTATTTATTGTAACAATGATTGTAGTTTTTAATTGTGCTTTGTTAATTGCCTTATAAAATTAAGCATTGTCTTGTGAAAGTCTGTGTTTGTGTTGTTTAGGGTTTGTTTTTGGTTTTTTTTTTTTTGGTGTGTGTTATTTGTTCTGAGTTGAAAGGAAGCTTTTCCTGAAGTCAAACAAAGACTTATCTAAGAGGCTCAGCTGTTTCTGTTTCTTTTTCATTTATTTACTGCCTGTTTTTTTGTTGCTGTTGCCAGTGTTTATTTTAAATATAATTTAAGTATATCTTAACACTGAAAAGGAGGAAATATGGTATTTGGTATCTGTTAGTTTCTTTTGCCAAAGGCGTAATACTGATATGGGATATTTTGAATGATGAAGGATTCCTTGCCTGCTAAAAATGCCCATTTTCCTTGCGTTAACATACATAAAACAAAAACTTAAAAGGAAAAATCAATTATTTAGGAAGCAGAAAAATATATTTGACACCCACAATTTTAGGGGTAGAAGAAAACCAACATAAAAATTATGAAAAAAGCCCCACATATTAGGAAGAGTGTCATCTTAGAGTTTGGGGTTTTTTTGTTGTTTTTTTTCTACAGGGCACTCAAAGAAAACTCAGAAATCTTCCTCCCCTTGATCCAGAAGTTCTTTCAGTATTTGTGCCTCCATTTATCAACAGAGATGATGTTCAGATGATTCATGCTGGTAATAATTTAAACAAAAGCAAACGCCGCTCCTTCCGAAAGAAAAAAGAGAGACCCAAGATTGAAAATGTCAAAACCTTCAATGGGGAGCAGAAAACACCTGACACAGAAGATGTGACAGTTCCAAAGGACATTGATCTTATTGCTTTGCCACAGCTCTGCTTCCCAGGTACATGAGGGTTCACACTTCTTGTTCAGAACTGTAAATATTAATGTAAATATTTCTTGACCTATAGTTCAGCCCTTATCCTTTGTTGGTAAATCTTGGTTTGAGTGAAGTGCAAATATGCACACACTTGAAAAATTATTTTTTGCCCCAAAATGGTTGAGTACTCTCTCACTTTTCATTTGGTGTTTTGATATACCTGAAGTAGTGAATATTTCCTCCATGTTTAATTGGAGAAATTCTAATACCTGTGTCATTATTGCAGGCCTTTTTAATATCTTGGGGAAAAAAGTTATTTAAACCCATTTCTTGTATTTTGCCTCTGAAAATGCAGAATAATTTCATCTTTGCTTCTTCAGTAATGTGCAGCTTACAACCTCTGTAACAACCCTTACTTCAAATGGACTGTATATTACATTTTAATCTCTTAAAATGAAACATTTCTCTTGAAATGAAGTGGCAATGTGCAGTACTTGTCATGAATTGTCTTTCACACAACTGTACTTCAATATATAATTCAAAATATGATTGCTGCCCTCATTTCAGGAGGACTTTATGTAACTTCTGAATTAAAAGAGGACCACATCCATTTCCTGGTCTTCACTGACGTCTGTGGTAACAGAACATATGGAGTTGTTGCACAGTACTACCAGTCTATGCAAGTATGTTATTTAACTCATTCTTCTATTAAAATTTATTAAAAGATATAAAAACAAAACACTTTGAAAATAATGTCAGATTTAATTTATCAAATTAGTTAACAGGTGGGTTTTTATGTTAGGAGGAGTACAGGACAAATCATACTTTTATGGTGCCATTTTAAATGAAGTACTTTGGAACACACTGCATTAGGAAAAACTGTTATGGATTTCATTTAGGAGATTTGGATATTGAGGAGCAGACTTTATCCCCTGGATTTTTTTTTTGGTAAAGATTGTTCTTTCCAAACAATGAAAGATGTTCTTTCTAAATACATTTTGTGCTGAAATTCTTTTGAATACATGTTGTTTATGTCTCATAGACTTTTTCTGAAGACCTAAAGGGAGATAGACATCAAAATCCCTTTGAAATATAGAGGGAATTAGATATCACATCTCTAAGGTTCTCAAGAAAATATCAGCCATAAATTCATGATTAACATAAAGTCATTAATGTGCAGTTTTCTTGCAGGATGGTTGTTCCTCCTCCAATGGGCAGGGCCCTTGGGAATCTGCACAGACTGGGAAGGTGCCTGCCTGCTTTGTACCCTGTGCTGTTTGTGTTATATCCAGATACCCATATTTTAGTGCCCTCAAGGATTGTCTCTCTTGGTAAGATTTGCTCTCCTGTGTGTTTCTGCTGGAAATGACTGCAGGTTTTTAATACCTGAATTTTCTTGATGTGATCAGGAGAGCTGTGTGATGCTAAAGCAGTGGTTAGTTTTATGTTAAGGTAGTGTGGGAGAGGAAAAGAAGAAATGCTATGTCAATGTTGCCCAGACAGGAAGTGGAAATTCTGAATACCAAGAGTATTAGTTATGGTGTTGTCTTCATTTTCTTTGGGGGTTTTTGCTAATGTGTAGGGAATGGATATTTTACAGATATTATTGGCTTTTTTTTGGAGTGGTTTTTTCCACTCTTATGAAAATCGCTTTCAAAGCACAAAAAGCTTTTTATAAAGCACCAAATAAATGTCATAAGAACATGAATATATGTATTAATAAGCAGTTAATGACACATTAGGGAAATAATCCAAGTCACTTGAGGAAGTAGAGTGGTTACTTGGATGTTGTAGAAATAGGAGAGAAATTCTTATGATACGCTGGTTAGAAACAGTCAAATACTCTGCAGTGTAGATGATGTAAAAGCTAAGTGAACATGGATCTATCTTGTTATTAAGTAATTTCTCTTATTTTGGGGTTTCTTTACTGTTAAATTGTTAAGATCTATTTGCATCAGTTTTGGATTAAAACCTTCTCACATCAGGGAATCTGCCTGGGTACATTGGCCATTACTGTGTGTCTTCACTTGCAGACCTGTTGTCCAAAGGTAGAAGAGGTTTTCTTCACTAAATTTCAGTCAAGCTTTCTAGAGTCAAATCTGAATTCAGTTGCAGGTGTTTGCTTCTTGTACATAGTTTGAAAGATGTTGGTATTTTAGGCTGGAGCTTGAGTCTTCCCCTTTGTTCTGCTGGAGCTCATATCCAGAGCAGATGAGCAAGGGAGCACTCCCTGGGTGCCAGCTGAGGTTCATCCCCAGCCCCTAACCTGGCTCCAGCCCAAATGAGTCCTGAGCACTCATTTCTCCAGCCCATGCACCTCTTCTTCCCTGTGCTGTGGATTTGGATCTTGGAGCACTGACTGGCTTTCCCTGGGCTGCATGAAGAGAGCCCTGGAGGAGCAAAGCAGTGCCTTCCTCCTGGGCATTTTAGACATTGACTCCAAAAGGCTGTGAGATCAGAAATTAGTCACTCTGGCAGCCCTTTTAAGGGCATGTACCTCTGCTCTGTAATTTTTAAAGTATTAGTGGAGGGGTTTAATGTGGACAAGGCACTTCAACATAATGGAAACAGGGTGTGCACAGGTCAGTGTGAAATCAAAATAAATGTTCAGTGAAATAAAAAGGAAATGTTTGTTTTCCTTTCTCCTTTCCTGCCCAGATCACTCCCCCCTCCCTTTATATTTAAGTGAATTACATCAGCCCTTGGTATTGCAGGAACTGATTCACTGCTGCCTTTTATTAGTCTCAAATCTCAAGTTGCTGCTAATCTGCATATGGAACCCTTCCAGCTGTGACTACAGCTGTGGCTACTGTTTCCATTCAGCGTTTATAGTGGGGTTCCTGCTGCTTTGCTACTGTCAGCTCAGCCTGTGAGAGGACTCACCTCACACCAGCTTTCCACCGGGTGGGAAATGGATTCACTTTGACAGTTACAGTACTCATCAGTGGTTTATGTAGAGTATTCATAAATGAGTAATTTCTTCTCTGAAGTGAGATATCCTCTGAGCTGGCAGAAGCAGTCAATTAGCAAATGGATTTTAAAAGAGCCTACTGAGGGAGAAGTGGAAAAATCTTCAGGACAGCCTTGGAAAATTCCAGATGTTCTAAAAGTCTTTCTAGTTCTTGTATCTGTTTAGAGGAGGCAGTGACCAGATAGAATTAACCCTCTAGATCTGCTTCTGCCTCTGGCAGGGTGTTTTAAACTTAGTAACTATTTAAACATTATAATTAAACACCTCTGCCCTGATCTTATATAGTAGGGCTTGGCACTCATTTAAAGCATTAATGTCTACAGATGGCTTTTCTCTTTTGAGTCTGTATTGGTTTCTGAGAGGAGTTCAGTTGATCAGTACTGTACAATCTCAGCTTCAAGTGATTTGTAAATATGTGAATAATTATAGGGAAGTTCAACAGGACAATAACCTTCCACTTTAGTCTTGTGTGTTGTCTTGGTCTTTTAACTGGGGAATTTTTCACACAGCTGCACAGTTCTTCCCCTTTTTTGCTGTTGCATCTGTGAGATGGGAGTGTGTGTAACTGGAGGGGGGTGAATGCCAGTAACAGAGCTGAATTTGGTGTTGGCATTTCCCATGGTGCTGGAAACTCAACTGATTAGGTTTCCATTAAATTTAATTCTTTTTTTTTTCTAATTTCCTTTTTATTGATAGTATTTAATGGCTCATTTCAGAATGTCTGCCCTTCTGGTTTTGGTGTTTTGGGGGTTTTTTTTAGAAAAAGTGTTTCACTGTGCTAGAGTACACTAGGGTGGAGGGGAGGAAAGCGGTGGAGAGGTACAGGTTTTCCTTATTTTGGCTGTACTACTGAAATGTTTCCATGTGGCACGAAACAGCTGCTGGGGCGTGTGGCTGTTCTGAATGCAACATAAACAATTGCAGCCAAGACCTCAAGGAGATATTTTGAGTGTAGTGCCCTGTACAGCTGCAGATGTTCTGACTTTTTGGGACATTACAAAGCACTGACATAATGTTTCTGTAAACTAGAAAGGGACTTACTGTGTATCATCAGGTGACCAATGGGTTAATAAACTAATTAAGTGGTTTTGTTGCTTGAATGTACTCAGGTAGCAGTGCCTCTTATACTTAACAAATAATAACACCTTCAACGGCACACTTGTATCCTTGGTATGCTGCAGAGCTGTTTTGCAGGATGCTTCAACTGATTAATCATTCTCCAGGCAGGAGTTCTGAAAGCATTTGCTGGTGGACCTCAAACCACCTATTTCTAGTGTGTAGCCCTTTCATTGTGATACCTAGTGCAAGAATGCTGTTGCTCCTGAAGATCTGATGTTGAAGTGGCATTTAAAGGGGTTCTGCTTCCATCCAGGATGATTTTTTGCAGCAAAAGATTTTTTTTTCCTCTAGAAATCTGTGTATAGATTATTTTCTTCAGTATCTAAGTGCACAGAATTGCTTATAGGTGAGGTGGTACTTGTTTTCAGTCAGAACAATCATCAAAAGTATTTTTTAATGTAAGTATTCCTAGATAAAATCCAGGTTCCTAAACTTTTTCAAGTGGCAGAGTAGAAATCACAACTGAAAACTGAACCAAGCTGAGATGCACAGACAACATCGAGCTATAAATCCAGGTAGGTGCTTTGAACTGCGAAGGAATCTGCAAGCTGTCATCATTGTAATGAAGGTCTTTGTATTCTGTGCCATTAATTGTATAACTAATTTCCATATTGCTAGCACTCAGTGCTTCCAAATCCAGAACATTTTGTGTGGGGTGTGTCTGCCTTTCTCCAGAGCAAGCAGATGTGTACCTAAATGGTTTCACAGCACGGTGGCTGTTGGATTATTCTACATTTTTTGAAAAGGTTCAGTTTAACTTGAGAGGTTTTGGCACTTTGCACATGTAGTATTACCTCAATCTGTTATACTGCATGAAAAGTGAAATATTCCTGGCAGTAATCTCCGGGATGAACTCTTGTCTTGGATGGATGAATAGGCTCCATTCAAACAGTAAATCTTCCAACCTGTGTACTTGTCCTTTCAGCTGCCTTGAGAAAAAGTGGGAGTGTGCAAATTGCTCCCAGCACTGAAGCAGTACAAAGGGCCTATTCTGAGCTGCTCTTGCTTTCTGAAACACCTGTCTGTGGACAGTTAATAGCAGTAATGAAAGGTTCATAAACTCCTTAGCTCTCCACTTGAGTGTTTCAGAGATTACTTCATTTATTTCTGCAGACGTTTGCAGTGCAGAGCTGTCAGCTGCGGTTAGGCTGCATTAATGGGGCACCATGCCCTGAACAGGGAGCTCTGACTGTCCTCTCTGTACATCTGCTGCTTTCTCTGTCATGTTGTGTCTGTTTTGACATTTACTGTCTTGATAAGAGCTTTTTGTCTCAAAGGAAAGAAAAAAAAAAAAAGGCAGGTCTCCTTACTCTGTTTGGCCAAATCTGAGGCATCACTAATTGTGACGGAGTATTTGTTTAAATGATTGGTTCAACTGTCTGGTTTTCTTTGATAATTCTTAAACTCCCTCTTCTCTACACCCCTGAAGAGCTGATGGACTTTTTAGGAATATTTATGTAACAGTAAGGGCTTTCTTCAAATAGGAAAATAGTGAATTTAAATATTTCATTTGAAAGGTCAGCAGAATATGTTTGGTTTTTTTCTTGAATCTAAATGCTGTACACAAGTGTGGTGTCCTGGATCCTTATATATCTCTTAACCTATTCACTTTCTTCCTTCCTGAAGAGCAAGTGTTCTTCTGCAGGAAACCAGTAAAGCTGCAAACTGAAGTAAAACCTCCAGGGAGAAGAAAACCATATTCAGTTCCTAGTTTCTCTATATATAGATTTGCAGGCTTAGATTTCTGATTTTGTAAATATTTGGGGATTTTTGCTATAAATGTGTAAGTGAATCTTCTACTGAACAAAACACCCTTTATGACCACAAATACCTAACTTGGTAATTGCTACATTTCAGAAATGCTGTGGGAGTTAGTAGTTTTCAGTCTTCATTGTGTGTACATTTAAATGTAACAGAATTTATTTGGTGTGCAACATAAACCATGTGACCTTTGCTAGGGTAATACAGTTTAAAACCAGAAACATTTAGCAGGTTTGGACAAATGTTCTTACTCTTTGTGTGGGCAGGAGTGACAGCAAAGAGCAGTGTCCATACAGGCTTAAGCTTATGCTAAATATGGCTCTTGTTTCACATTCCTCTGCAGTCAAACTCAGGTCCACAACCTCTCTTTTCCTCTGGTGCTGTTTTCCATCTCTGAGCTGGTGTCTGATGCTTGGGATGGAGGAGCACTAAGTGTTGAGGCTGTGGGTGTTGGTTCCTCAAGCAGTCTTTTGAAGACACTTCCTGTAGCTACACCTCACCATCTCACCTCACACATGGTTTCCTTTGGCCATCAAGCCACTGTGCTGTGTCCCCTGATGGATGTAATGCAGCAGTATGTTATGCATGGGAGTAAAAAAACCTCTGCTTTTGACACAGAAGCATCATTAAAATTTAATGAAGCTGCTCAAGTATCTAATAAATTAGAAATTAATTAGCTGAAATAATAGCTTCATTACTCATAATAATTTTTTCTAGATTATCATCAGAAAGAGTTTTTTGTGTTTGCATGTTACTATTGATAAGTAATTTCCTATCATTTAATTACAGCCTACTGGTGCAGCTACGACCTTTGAGGGATTTAGATGTCGAGGAGCACATAAAAGAATTTGCAGCAAAGCTGTTTTTAATCCCCAGCCCCCCACCAGGATCACTCCACTTGGTAATTACTCCTCCTGAATTTCATCATGATTTTAACATTATGTCTTCTAAGATACTAAGATGCTGTTTTCAATAAACTGGGCGACATTCATGAGTGTCAGGTCAGAGATTACTTGGTGATGTGAAACTGATGTCAATACCTGTGCTTTAAAAATCAGGCTGTGCATTATTAGTAGAGAAGATAACAGTGTGACCAGGATTCAGGCTGGAGTGTTGGCATACCAGTCATATTCTTTAGTTTTCAATACTCCTCTGGGAAGGCTTTGGCTCATGCCAACTATTTGTGGTGTGAGATGATGCCTGGGCAGGCCTGGGAGCAGCAGAACAGTGTGCAGTGGATGAAATGTTGAGTTGGCTGCTGCCTGGATTAAACCAAGCTGAGAGGGGAAACTCACATCAACATTTGTATTCAGTGCTGTGTATTTGTTCCTTTCTGACCCTTCCCAAGTTCCAGCCGGATGTCAGCAGGGTCAGTGATTTCAGCACACACTGATAGCTACTGCAGTGGCTTCTAGGGAAGTAGAACTTCAGCCAAGAGCTCTTCCTTAGCTGCTTTCCTTGACCCTGGGATGAGGGGTTAGGAAGGGAGGAAAAATAGCATAGCTGGAAAATATCTGGGTGATTGGCTAAACCAGCTGGGAGTGCTGAAATGTGCAGCACGTGCAGGACCTGACCCCCAGAGATTTGAGCTGAAGTATTGAAACACTGAGACCTCATTCCTTTTGGTTTGTTTTATTTTCTTAGCATGACAACCTATGCTTATTTATTTTATTCATATTTTTTGCTGTTTCCTGTATGAATTTTATCAATAGTTTTGGTTTCCCAGTTGTATCTACAAATACAAATTCAATTATTTTGTTATGCTTATATTTATTTTGTTAGGCTTATATTTGCATTTATTATGCTAGAATAAAGCAAGTTGTATTATGTTACAAGATGTTTTTAAAAAAATGTACTGGCCAATCACCCTATGAGAATAAGAGGAGACAAGTACACATTAATCTTTCAAACTACTCATGTCTTTTAATATTTTCCTCTCTTTTTATTTTACTTTTCTGCAGTTTGCAAATACCTGTCTTCTTGCTCTCAAAGTTAGTATTTTGTAGTTGGAACTAAAATCCTGAATTAAATGTGCTGTGGGAACATTCTCATTAAGGAGTAAACAGAAAGCATGTGTTATTTCTGTTTCTATATTATCTGTTATAATACAGGTATTTCATATGAAACCACTTCAAATAATAATTCCTTCACGAGAGGATCCAGACAGTCCAATTATTGACTTGGATCTCCATCTTCCATTGCTGTGTTTCAAGCCAGAGCAGGTGCTGCAGGTAAAACTAATTCATACTTTTAAATGTTTTAGAGATTGACAGTATTGATAATTTGCAGTTTAGGAAAAAGAACCAAGATGTTTATTTACTCAAAAAACTTTATAAACCCAGGAATTCAGAATAGTCTTAGTTCTGAATATTAGAGCTATGGGAAAATAAACTATACTTCTCCTTAAGATACTTTGTTATTGATAGACCTGATTAGATTCAAGGATATTACATGTCTTTGCCTGTGGTCTAGAAATAGGTGCTGATTTTTTTAAGAATATATTTTAAAATGTAACTACCCAAGCCAACTGACAGATCTTATTTTGAATTTTCACTATATGCATTTCCACAAGATTTGTAATAATTTTTTCATGTTTAAGAAAGGAGCCTGTGGGAAGGATTGATGACAATTGGCACTCTCATACAAATAAGGTGTAAATGGTGTGGAAATACAAAATACAAAAAGCTATTTGCAAAGAATTTTTTTTCAGTGTTTCACAGAACCTTACAATAATGTAAGCTGGAGTGTCCTTTGTAGGTTTCCTGATCCAATTCCCTGCTCAAAGGCCACCTGTTAAGTTAAATTAGGTTTTTTAAGGTCATCAGTTTTATCTAAGCCACTTTCTCTAAGAAACCTCCTCAATCATGAGAGTTGGCTGCTCTGCCTTATTTTTTTGGGGTTTTGCCCAAACATGCATGTTATGAATAAAAGTATCTCAAATCCTAAATGGTGCAGCTGATGCATCTTGAAATGGGCATTATTTCATTTTATACATCTGTAAGGTGACTACTAAAAATGAGAATTTTGAGGTTGACTCTCACAAACAAATGAAATATTTGCATTTCTTGTGTGCTCTAAATACCTCTTTGCAAACATTTAACATTCTGGCTTTGTTTTCCAGATCATGACCTGTATTTTGACTGAGCAGAGAATTGTTTTCTTCTCTTCTGACTGGGCTCTGCTGACACTCGTTGCTGAATGCTTTATGCTGTACCTTCACCCCCTTCAGTGGCAGCACACTTTTGTGCCCATCCTGTCCAGGCAAATGCTGGATTTTGTGATGGCTCCAACATCTTTCCTCATGGGATGTCATATTGATCATTTTGATGAAGTGAGCACGGTATGTTTCACACCATTACCACTCTTGATTTTTACTTGCAGTGCATTTGTCCCCTTCCATATTAGGGCATATTAGATTACTAAGTGTTTTATGTACTGGGATTAACATCTGTTAAGGCAATTGCATTTATTTTTCTTGAATGTAATTGTTTAGTTAACTGCACCATTTTCTACTTGTGGAAAAAATTTCAGTCCTTTTCTGGCTTACTTCCTTGATGAAATTAATTGTCTGAGAAGTATGTAAATAAGAAGTAAATATTTTTGCAATAAATGTACAGTCATTCTATTTTCTTTTGTTAAAAGGAAGGTGAAGATTTAATTCTAATTAATATAGATAATGGAGATATTTCACATTCAAAAATGGTTGAAGAGGAACTTGAGATTCCAGATGTTCCAGCACAAGCAGCAGAAACTTTCATAAAAAGGTAACAATATCTTGAAGATGTGTCTATCTTAGTGCATTAACCATGCTTGATGCTCTAAGTTTTTTATTTTCTATTATTTATTATTATTATATTATTTCATTCATATAAACCCCACTGTATTTTAAAAAAGGGCAAATGGAAAATTTCAAATAATTAGTATAGAAGTGGCTTTAAGCAGTCATAATCACCAAATTATTTTGCAACAACTGGAATGCATGTTTCTTTTCTATTATTGATGCAGATTATACTCTGAACTTTACAAAGAAGACTGAGTGCACTGTGATTTAATTGAGTGGGGCTCCCTGCAATCTTGTTAGCTTGTCAGCACTTGTAAATCAATCTTGCACTTCTCTAGCTGTAAGATGCATGGACCTAAATTACTTTTTCTTTTTTTTAAGGGATGAAAAAATTGTTGGTGTTAGGATGTAAGTTAATAGTTTTCTTCTGTGTGTAGAGTGGAGGGTCTACAGCTGCACTTTGATTTGGAGCTCTGCCATCTCCGAGCCAGCACAGACCTTGGTGAGCTCCAAAGCCACAGGAGGGCTTGGCAGCAGAAACTGAACATGGATGTGCAGCAAACCATGTTGCAGTTAATTGTTAATATCTTCAGGTAAGTGGGTGTGGTATTTTCTAGAATAAGAGCATGTGGTACTGGTTAAGGCACTTTGGGCATCAGTGAAAATATTCTCATGTTGTCTTACTTTATAGATATTTTGTGGAGCTTAGGTTTTGTTAGGGAACATGAGAAGGAGGTCCTGTAGCCTGATGGAATGTAAGTCATTGATTTTGATGTATATAAACATTATTAGAATATTTTAGATAAAACTCTTCTGCTTTTGAGCTTGTCTTTTGTAGGAAGATTTCAGGAAGAAAAGTGCAGTCCTTGGAAAAGCTTAGGGATATCAGTCAAGTTTTGGTCCCTCTTGTTAGAGGCACATGAATGCAAACCAGGACAGGGTAGAAGAGCTGAAAGCAGGAACAAGAGTTCAGAATACCTGAGTATGTTTGGACTGAGAATGGATGAGATCCCTCAAGAGTACATCACCTGAGAATGAAGGAGGGAGAGGAGCTGTTTAAGCTCAAGGGCAAAGTGTTGGCACAAGAAGGGACAATTGGCCAGGAGCTGGACTCAATGATCCTTGTAGGTCCATTCCTGCTCAGGGTATTCCATAATTCTATGGTAAGAAATGTGGGGCACTGGCTATGTTTGGGACTGTCATTTTAACAATGATGTGGCCTCTTGCTGGAGGTGGTTCTTCCCTTTGCATCACTTACTGAATTGCTCACAGGAATTCTCCTTGACACTTTCAGTCAGAAGGAGCTGGGTTAATTTACAGAGTCCAAATACCAGGTGTCTATTATTGGATCAGCTTAAAGGGGTGTTCTTGCAGGTGTCTGGACCCTCCAAGAAGGGCAGTAGCTGCTGGGTGGGGGGAATAGAACAATCTTTACAGATAGCTGATTATGGAATCTGAGATGCATTTATTTCCACAGTGGGAATTTGTGTATTTCGGTGTTTGGCAACGATAATTCCAGACAAAGATGAGGAGAAATGCATTTTTGCTCATAACAGCTTGAACTCTTTAATGCACTAAACATTTGGCTGCATAAAATGAACAGATGCTTTGCTCTCTAAGAGATAATATGTATCACAAAGGGGTTTATTCTTTTGCTTTCTTTCTCCTTTCCTTCAAACTTTTTCTTTGTTCTTTTTTTCAGCCTTATTTCTTCTATCTCCTAATTCTGCCAGCATCCAGGAGTGAAGGAAAGTAACTTTCTGATGCAATTGTTCTGTCTTCAGCAAATCATTGTAGTGATTTTGTGTGTGGAGGTTCCATGTTTAAAGCAGACAGTGCTAAATTATACAGAATTACATAGAACTATGTACTTTCTTTGACCATTTCCTGACCCCGTATGGTTGGATAAACTTTAACAAGATGTAGTAAGAACCCTGTTTTTCATGTGCCTGTTACAGATGCAATGTGATGGGACAGTATGAGGTCAGGTCACATTTTTCAATTGCCCATGATAGGTGCACTTGTGTTTTGTGCTCCAGTGGGTTGTGAGTGATTCAGGAACTGTGTATGTAAACAGGATTCCAGGATTGAAGCCTAAGTCGTGATTTACACAGATTCTCCATCATGGTTTACTAAGTCTTAGAGAGTGTATGTGAGTTTGGCAGCAGATAGACTACCTTACTTGTAAGCATTTAAATTCTTTTTTCTATGATTCAGTAACACAGACTTGTTCATTAAAACTGAGTTTGCTTTCTAATACTGCAGCACATTTCTATTTTGTCTTCTGATGCTGCAGCATATTTCCAGTAGTACCAGTGGGGGCTGCTGCTATTTCAAAAGTATGACTTGCTTACAAATCTCCAAGGAGATTTATCTATTTATTTATTTTTGTCTCCAGGGAGGTAAAAGACCATCTAAATTATGAACACAGAGTGTTTAACAGTGAAGAATTTCTGAAAACAAGGGCAGTAGGAGACCAGCCATTCTACAAAAAGGTAAATTCAGTGCTGTGATTATCTGCTATTAATAATTTTTTATTTCAGGATTAATGCCAATATCTGCAAATTTAAAGGTAACAAAGTAATAACTCCTATATGAGAAACAGTGTTTGTTGGATAAAGCTTCCAATGGAATGTTGTTGTGATGTGCAAACATTCTTAAAAAGAAACAGACTTAAAGGAAAATCTTAATAATACATCCTCAGGAGAGAAATTGATTGGAAATCTTAATGCTATAAATGAAATGGTGCCAATTTTATGAATTTAAATTTAATATTAGTTAAAAACTCAGATGTACATATTTAAGAAGAGCTTTGAGCAGCTGACTCACTTAAATACCAAATAGTAAAGTGGCAGGTTTGCTTTCAAGTAAATCTTAGAAAATAACACACTATGGAGTAGTTACTAGTGGTGGCAGGAATTATATTAAGAAAACTCAAAAAAAAATCCACTAGAAAGGACTAAGATTTGGAATCTCCTGGACATACAATCGCTGGCAAACTATGCCACCTACTGGAGGAATATTGGAAATTGGGAATCCTAGTGCTTTTGGAGATGGTGTTTTACATTGTGCCTTGCAAATGGATTAGTAAGAGGCATTTGAACATTTATATAATAGACGTGTTGTATTGCCTCAAATTCCACATTTCGTCTTGTTTAACTGTGCAGTGATGAGAAGTGGTGGCTTTCCCTCTTTTTAATTCCTGCCTGGAGTTTTTTGTTGTGTCCTCTATCCTAAAAGTGGCAATTTGATCTTTTTAGAAAGTTATTTCTGGATGACACCACAATAATTACCTGAGCAGGAAACAATTTTGGGGGTTACCAGAAGAAAAGATGATTCACTTGTCTTTTCAGTATGATGGCATAATGTTAATTTAGATTACCTCCAAATTCTTATTCCAAACCATACACAGTACTATCAGCACTTGGTTTAAGTAGAAAAGATAATAATAAACTTGTAGCTCTGTTTTGCTCAGTATTTCTCATTTTCATTTGGTTTCATCTCTTGGAGGGCAGTTTGAGATTACCGTTTGCCACTATGCAAGTATCATCAAAGTCCAGAAAGTGAATGGAAACTTAATTAATTTTCTCTTGAAGCTTTCAATCTTTTTTTTGTGATTGCTTTCAATCTTTTTTTTTGTGATTGCTAAATAGTAAGGTCTCAGGTTTGCATGTGTAAACGTAATAAAAATGAGCAAGACATGCTAATAAAGATGTAAATTTATAAAGGATCCACAGTTAACTCCTTTGTGTCTCACAGGTTTTAGAGACCTACATGTTTCACTCGTTCCTTAAAGCTCGTCTGAACAGAAAGATGGATGCTTTTGCTCGCCTTGACTTGAGTACCCAGTCTGAAGAGGATAGGTCGGTAGAGTTTTCTCTTTTCTTATTTTGGTTTTGAATCTTCTGGTGGTATCAGTGATAGAAGTCCTTTTGTCTCTATTGGTATGAGTTTTGGTCATCTACAAATAAGATTATGATTAATTGCTAACTCTTTTAATTATGATGACTGTAAAAGAATTACATGAACAGATGCTGAAATTGTAGATTTAATACTATTATACAAAAAAGAAAAAAAAAAACCAGGCAGTAATTTAGTGTGTACGTGTGAGTTCTGAAACTAGTGATGTGCTGGTTTTATTTTCCTCAGGTTAGATTTGATGTTTCCCACCCCCAGAAGGCTGACGATAGAGAAAATGGCTTCCAAGCGCATGAGCGCCGCGCGCAAGGCCAGCCGGCGCATGGTGATCAGCATGCCCAACCTGCAGGACATCCAGCTGCCAGAGGGCCCCTCCAGGAACTCCTCACTTCGAAAAGTGCAAAGAGGTGTTGGTAAGGGAACGCTGTGATGGACAAAGACTCTGCTGTTGTCTTTTGGGGTGGCATCACTGAGTAATTTGAGGAGTGTTTGAAGGAGCTGGGGCTGTTTAGCCTGGAGAAGAGGAGGCTCAGAGGTGCCTTTATTGCTCTCTACACCTTCCTGAAGGGAGGCTGTAGACGGTGGGGGTTGGTCTCTTCCACCGGACAGAACAAGAGGACGCTGTCTCTGGCTACGTCAGGGAAGGCAGAGGTTGGATATTAGGAAGAAATTTTTCCCCAAAAGAGTAATAAAGTACTGGAATGATCTTCCCAGGGAGGTGGTAGAATCACCATCTCTGGATGTGTTTAAAGAAAGCCTGGACATGGCACTTGGTGCTGTAGTCTAGCTGAGGTGTTAGGGCATAGGTTGGACTCAATGATCTTAGAGGTCTCTTCCAACCTCATTATTCTGTGATTCTGTAATTGTCACAGAAACGCTATCAGCTGCTGGGAAGAAATGATGGCTGAGTCACTTTGGGCTGGGGCCTGTCTGTGCTTCCCCTGGCTTGTGAAGTCAGTCTGTAGCCTGCTGGAAGTTTTGCTGGACCACAGAAGAATGATTGGTCCCAGCGGGATTGATATTGGAGAATTGATTTCTGTGTCCTCACCCACCTTATGTCCAGTTGTCTATTACCTGTAATTTAAACACAGGCTTAAGTTTATCACTGTTCAATGAGGGTTTTTTTCTTTCCTTTTTTTTTTACACTTTTCCAGAATTGATGTTATCTGATGAGGCAATATTCTCATAATAGAGGCGATAGATACAGAAATGTATTTGTGTCCCTAGCACAGCTGTAATCCTTCTTGTTTCTTGTAATTGATTGTTGCTGTGATGGGGGTTCTGTTTGTTGTTTGTAGTATTGCAGGTTGCAAAGATATTTACACTTCTGCTCCTTTCCCTGATCAATGTACTCTCTTGCTGTTTGTTTCTAGCTATGAGAACACCCTCCAAATCCATCACCACGTTCAAAATCCCTGAAATTCACTTTCCTCTGCTGTTCCAGTGTGTTCACTCCTACTACACAGACTTCTTCAACCACCTCAGCAAAGCGATCAGTACCTTACCCCCTGAGAACTCCGTTTTGCTGGCAAGGTACTTCTACCTCCGGGGCCTTGTTAGCTTGATGCAAGGGAAACTACTAAATGCACTTTCTGACTTTCAGAACCTAGAAAAAACAGACTTAAGAATTTTCCCTACTGATCTTGTAAGAAAAATAGTGGAGACCCTGCCTCGCTCGGAGCGCTTGCAGGCAGACCGCAAACCTGAGCTCAAGAGGCTGATAAGTCGAGTGATGGAAAAACAAAGGGAAGTTCTGAAAATGGATGACCATGTAAAAAATTTTGAATTGCCAAAAACACACATGCAGCTGGATGATTTTGTGAAGAGAATTCAGGAGTCTGGGATTGTCAGGGATATAGACACTATCCACCGGTTATTCGATGCCCTTACAGTAGGTGAGTATGAGGTTGTTGGGGTTTTTTTGATTATTATTTAGCACTGTCACTTGAAAAAAGGAGATTTACTCAAACTCTTAGTGTTGTTTGGTCTGTCAGTGCCCTGGGAGAGCTGAGCCTCTTGTGCCTGACCAGTCTGTCAGTGTTCCATTGTGGAAACCCGTCACTGAACAGCTGCTGCGTGGAGGGTCCCCTGCCAAACAGAGAGCCCCCTCCTGGGTGTCCTTTACCCACTGCCAGCACCCTTGCAGGACTTATATTAACAGCTTAAAGAAGAACACTCTCTATTAGTAAAATTATCAGAGGTTAAAGTCTGAGAATTTCCAGTTGTAATATTTGACTACAAAAATACATTTAAAGCAATATATTAATTCAAAGCCTTATATTGACAAGCTCTAATCCCCATTAAAAGCCAGCTTGAAATAATGATTTGGTGTGCCTAGAGTATGATTCTTACCCAGCAGGTGATCCTATAGGGGAGAAGACAAGTTCAGCCTGTTGGCTGATCCCAGAATTTATATGGAATCTTCTCTAACTTCTCCCCATTCTTAACTCACTTTTATACTGTTCCTTTATATTTAGGTGGAGGTGGAATAACTTTAGTCACACTTTTTACTCAGTAAGGAGAGGTTCTACCTTTGAGGGGGGGAATCTCAGGAGAGTGCCTGAGATAACCTTGGGATGGGGACATGTGCCTAGAATGTCTATATTTATATGCACAATAAAGAGGCACAATCTGACAGTTACTGTCTTTCTAAACCCATCTTCCTGTACAAATCTGTGTAATAGTTTCTCACACTAAAGGGGTTTTAAAATTTTTTTAGGACAGCAGAAACAAATTGATCCTGAAACATTCCGAGATTTCTACAACTACTGGAAAGAAACTGAAGCAGAAGCTCAAGAGGTGAATCTGCCACCAGCAGTAATTGAGCATCTAGATAAAAATGAATGTGTGTACAAGTTATCCTGCTCAGTTAAAACCAGCTATGGTGTGGGGAAAATAGCTCTGACCCAGAAGCGCTTGTTCCTGCTGACTGAGGGAGGCCGTCCTGGCTATGTCCCAATTGCTACTTTCAGGGATATAGAGGTGAGCATCAACTTCCTCTCCTCTGGCATGCCTGGGGATATAGGTTATGTCCCATTCTCCAGAGTGAGCTGGCTCTCAACATAAGGTTTCAGTAAGGAGAGTAGGAAACAGTGCTGAAGTCACTATGAGAGTGATCAGGTAAAATTCTGGGGGTTTGGACCAAAAATTTCATGACTGAAAATCAAAAGGTTGTACTCTCAGATAAATAGATACAGAGTGGATAAGTTTAATAACATGAGCATTAAATGTGCCCATGTGACTGAGGTATCAGTGGGTCAGCTTATATCCACTGTGGAGCCAAGGCTGTATGATGACATTTAAACTTATTTTCATAAATCCAGCTCTGTTTAATTTGGTGTATGGACAACTGAAATAATTAGCTGTAATTAGACAAAGCTGCCCTGTGGGCTGAGTGCTGAATCATCTGTTATCTGGGTACATTCTCTTTGTTTTCTCTTTCCTGTAACTTTCCAGGATGTTAAGAGTACAACTGTAGCTTTCCTTCTTTTGAGAATACCTACTCTGAGGATTAAAACATTATCTAAAAAAGAAGTCTTTGAAGCCAACCTTAAAACTGAGTGTGATCTCTGGTACCTGATAGTGAAAGAAATGTGGGCTGGAAAGAAAATGGCATATGATCACAAGGTATAAATATGGGAATTTGTAACCAATAATATGAAGAATATGCTGTCTGTCTCTGTTCTAAGTAATTCATGCACTAATCTTAGAATTTCATGGTGCTTCTCTCCCATAAAGAAAGATCCAGTTTGGAAATGGGTATCCATCCTATGTCTGCTTTTCATATGGTTTTGTTTGCACATCCTGTATCAAGGTTGTGTCAGATCTGAAGTATTCCTGTAATAACACTGGCTTCTGACTCCCTGCTCCAAGACCTAGCTTGGAACATGGGATGTGGGAGTGAGGTCTGCCAGCAAGTGGCAGGAATTGTGCTGCAGGGCAGCAGCAGCCTGGTGCTTGTGCTAAGTGTTGTGATTTTGAGCATGGTGTCTTGTAAGAATAATGAGCAATAGATAAACTACAGTAAGACTTCTGTCTTTAGGATCCTCAGTATATCGAGCAAGCACTGACAAATGTTCTCCTGATGGATGCTGTGGTTGGTGCCCTGCAGTCCTCCAAAAGCATCTATGCAGCCTCTAAACTGTCTTATTTTGACAGGATGAAAAATGAAGGTCAGTGACAGCAATGCTGCAAAGCCTGTTGGTATTGCATCATCTCTTTCTGCTCTCCCAGTGTGTATGTGTTCAAACTAGTTATGTGTAGAAATACTAAAAGACATTTGCCTGATTGCACTTTCACAAATGCAATTTATTTAATAGTAAGTAGAAAGTTTAGGGTTTGAGCTTTTTTTTCCTTTTTATCCCCCCCCCTTTTTTTTTTTCTTTTTGTTTGGTTTGGTTTTGGTTTTTGCTTCTGTCACCATTTTGGATGCTGTGTTTTGTCTTGGCTTTTTAGACTCCTTGGGTGGTGGATGCCTCTGCTACCAGAATTCATACAAATGGTGTTTGGGCTCTCAGCTAAAGCTAGAGGGAAAGAAAAGTGAAAAATGTGAATGAATGGTATATAATTGCTATCTCATAAGAATTGGAGTTCTGTTTCAGGCTTAAATGTGCGCTTCATTACCTTCTAAAAATCTATTTTAGTGCCTATGATGGTCCCCAAAACAACTTCAGAGACACTAAAGCACAAGATTAACCCCTCAGCTGGTGAGACATTTCCACAGGCAATAGATGTCTTGCTTTATACCCCAGGTAAGGTGATGTGTTGCTCTCTTTAGGTTAGCCCAGCTTTAATTAGCCTATAAAGTGCATTATCTTATAACACCTGGTATTATGCCTGCCTGATGTGTTCATATTCTGACATGGATTGGTTGTGTGTTGAATACTAAACCTGAAAAATAATTTAAAAAGAACAGTAATGTTGCATATTAAGATACTCCAAGGCATAGTTTTCACTGTCTTAATTTGCCTTTCTCTGCACATGTGCCTTATCACAGACTTCAATTCTGTGTTAATGGGCTGATTTCTCATTAAGATTTCTGGCTCACTTACTGAGCCAAGTGGATGGATGGATGATGCTCCCCCATTGATCAATATTCATTGTTAGGTTTTTATTTTTCCATAGAGTCCTGGGGGGGAGTTAGTTTGAACCACAGTGCAAGGAATGCTGGGGAGGGTGTTGGATGCAGTGGTGCTTTTCTTTCTTCATACTATGAGAGGCTCTGATGGAGTAGACAAGAGTGAGTGAATTTATTAGTTGTATTTATAGGGCTTAAAAGCCTTACTGCAATCTCAGTGAGCTCAGCTCTTAGTCATCAATGAAAGGGATTATCTCTGCTCTGAGTATCTTGGAGTGTAAGATTAAATCATTGGGTGAGCTCAGCAAATAGATGACAACAAGCACAATGCCTTGTGAGAACTGTGTCAGTCCATAAGTGATGATGCAAACTCCAGAAGATGCATTTCATTACAAACCTGCTCTGCCTAATAACGGCTTTCCCACAGGTCTCCAAAAATATTATGTGTTCTTTGACTTCTCTCCTCTTCTCTGCTTTACTTCTAGGGCATCTTGACCCTTCAGAAAGACTAGACAATGCTCATCCAAAACTCTGGTGTGCTTTAAATGAGGGGAAGGTTGTGATCTTTGATGCCTCTACCTGGTCTATCCAGCAACACTGCTTCAAAATGGGCCGCTCTAAACTGGTAAGGCTGGCACAGGATCACAGTTCCTGCTGCAGCTGGGTGTGCATTTGTTGCTGTAGCCTGTCTGACCCCAAATCACATCATTCCTTAAGAGTTGTTGAGTTGTTTTGGCTTCAGTTAACCTGGAAAAGTGGAGATTTTTGAGAAAAGCAGAAAGGAGGCTAAATGGATTAATAGTAAAACAAGTCAATGTGGTGAGAAGTGATGGATTGGATTTAGGAGGGCCTGATGGGGTTCTTGGAGCAGGAAAGCAGGGTTGAAATAATTGAGGAGAAAGAATAAAAGACAATTAAAGAGAAGGGGAATCCTAGGAATAGATAAAAATTCACCCATACTGAAGAACTGGAGATTGGGAAGAGGTATAAGGAAACCAGGTAGATGGTATTAAAATAGAGATAGAGCTCTAAAAGAAATGTCTGAGCTAGCAGGTGAAAGGGAGTGGTTTGTCAAAGACCACCTGAAAGAGTAACTCTCTCTGTGAAAAGGGAATCTCAACCAGGCATGAAACCTGGGTGAAAAACACACAGTAGAGAGAACACACAGGAAGAGGGATTGGACATGTCACTTGTGTGAAAGATGAAAGAGATTGCTGTGGATGAGTGTGGGAGAGAGTTAAAAAGGGAGGGGTAGAGCTGATGGTGAAGAGCTGGGTGGAGGAAAGATAGAATTCCAGAAGAGTCAGATACCTAAAAGAAGTTAAAAAAAGTTGCAAGTGATGGCTGGAGGGAGGTAAATGAAGAGTGTGTGATGAAGGAGAAGGACATTCCAGAGACAGCAGAGGAGACAGTATTTTCTTAAACACTACTTTTAGATGAACTAGGAAGTGTGGCTGTATTGGACAGTTTGATTGGCTTCCAATCCAGAGAAAAGGAGCACACAAACCTCTCTAGTTCCCCTGATGCCCTCTGTAACTTCTACTTTGTTTGGGCAGGAAGCACACCTTTAGTCAGTCCCTAAGATAAATTATTAATCCTATTTACTGAAGGATAAACTTTGCAAAGAGATCTGTCCTCTCACTATTTATAGAGCAGAGCAAAGGATAGAACACTGTAGAGCCAAGTCTTCATCTCCTACAGTGATCACCAGCAAACTGCAGCATCTGAATACAGCCTTTTCCATGTTACATTAAAGACTGATTTCTCTCCTAGGCTTTATTTAACCTGAGCTTTTTCTCCCCAGACTTGCATGGTCATGGTGGAACAGAGTCAGGTGTGGATTGGCTCTCAGGACTCCATTATTTATATCATCAACACCCACAGTATGTCTTGTAATAAGCAACTGAATGATCATCGCTCTGATGTTACAGACATCATTGTGGAGAAGAAGAATGGAACACCCAGGTAGATCTAATTTGATTTTCCTAGATCTTGAAAGAATTTATTGTTTTAAATGGGAGGGTTTATCCTGCTAATAAAGTCTTCATTTAGCTCATTTTCGTAGCTCCCATATTGTGTATGTCAACTCAGAATTTCCTTTTAAAATAAAGAGCCCTGTGTAGTTTGGAACAAAGAGGATAAAGGAATGCTCTTTTGGATGAGGATGAGAACAGCCAGGAACTGGCAGCATCCAGTGAAGAACTGATACAGATGCAGTTTAAAGACCACTTCACTTTTGCTTTGAGCACTTCATTGACTACATGTTTACAGCAAGCTTCTGGATTTTTCCTGCCTGTTTATAAAAAACAAACAAACAAAACATTTATTGTTCTGTTCAGGCAAAATGCTTTTCATCCTTTGGTAGCACTGGGAAAATGTTGGCTGAAGGCCTTAACCTGCTGTCTTCCCATGGGAAAAGCAGCTCCAGTGGTGCAGCAGGTGTGACTGGGTTTCAGGAATAATTTGTTTAAGTGTTGTTGGAACCTTCTGAAAAAGGTTTGCTCATTTTAAAACAACAAATGTTAAAGGTAAAAAGAAAAGGGACAGTATAATTTGTTTTCTCAGGTGCAGTAACAAATAAGAACAGTTTGAGATATTTTTGTTCTAACTCAAGAGAAAATCCATCAGGCAACATTGTTCAGAGGAATTATAGGGAATGTTTTGTTGTGCTCTACTCCTCATGCCTGATGTAATGTGCTCTCATTCACTGAGCTCTGAGTTAGCCTGCAGTGTTTCTAGATGATACAGAGTTTGTAAAGGATAATCTTGAAGGTAATTTAAAAATCAACATTAATTTAGCTTACTGCAAAATTGGTTATTTTGCAATTCTCTTCTGTATGTGCACTCTTTTCTGAACATGAATGCACACTATACATCTTCATTTTTAAAATCTGTGCCAACAGTGAAGCATATTCCAGCAGTTTAGATGGAATGGTGATTGCTTGGAACATCAGCACTCTCAAAGTGAACCGTGTCTCTCAGCTGCCCTGCCAAAATCTCACCTCTATGAAGCTTCATAATGACCAACTGTGGTGCTGTAAGTGCCTTCCTCAAATTGTAATAATTACAAAAATCATCTTCACATAAAGAAACAAGACAGTTTTTGGATGTTCCATTTTATTTTGCTTTTTTCATCCATGTTTTGTAGAGATGGAAGAAGTAGGCACCTGTTACTAACTATATATCTTTAATATTGAAGGTACCAGAAGTTGCATTCTTGTAGTGTCAACCCAGGAGTTTGGACCGCAGATGAAAATCGAGCACCACCTGAAGGATGTGTGTTCCTCTTTCCTTGGCTTCCAGCTCTTTCCAGAGGTATTGCACTTACTCTGGTGATACAGTTTAATGGAGGCAGGGCCATGTGACATTACAAGCCCTGGTTATTTTGATCCATTTTGACATTTCTGTCAGCAGTGCTGAAATGTATCTTTCTGTGCTTTAGAGAGATGAAGTGTGGGCCTCTTATTCGGGGAGTAGTGATCTGTACATTTGGAACACCAAAGACCTTTCAAGTACACCTCAAAAGATTCATCTTCAGGATTGCTCTGAGATTACTTGTATGATAAGAGTTAAAAATCAGGTAAGAGACATCTGGGCTGGTTTTTGCCTCTTCTGGATTTTTTTTACTGAAGATTTGTTTGTTTGCAGCTCTCATGGGCTCTCATTGCTTCCTCACTGGGTGGGTGCATAAGTACTCAAGGTTTGGAATGTTAATTCCTCTTTGAAATCGGAGAAGCTAAAGACTGCCTAACACAAATGGCTGCTGCACGTGTACCCCAAAATGCATGGCAAGCAAAACCCCTCATCAGTAGTTAAATGTCTGGTGACATTTATTAGGCATTGACATTTCCAGGGAACTGTAGAAAGTTTAGGTCCTTTGATATTTTATCTCAGGGCTCCTCAGACTAAGCCTTGAAAAAAGGTTACCAGACAAACAACAAATGCCAATTAATTGGCCTGTTTTTGTAGATGACCTTTTCCTTGATTAGTTAGCACATTCCTAATTCAGGACAGACCAAAGGAGCCAATGGATTCCTGCCTTGGCCTCTTGTGTCCATGTCACTATTGGCCTCTGTGTACCTGCTTTTATGTGGTATCAGGAGCTGTGCAAATGATTGTAGCTGTGCTACCACAGGGGCCCATTCAAGGTTACTTTGCAAATAAATAGCTAATGTATATCTGCTGGGAAAACAACTTTTGGAATCCTCTTCTCAGATTTTCCCTCCTTCCTTCCTCAAAAATGATTTTTTAAAATGGAATAAGGAGGTTTTCTCTGTATTCAGCCTCTGATTAGACTTTTGTAGTAAAATGAAAAATCATTTTAGGATATTCTTCCTCAAAGCAGAGATTGATATATTTAACCTCTGTAAGGGAGTGAGAGGATTGTTTGGAACCCCCCCAAGGCATTAAGCTCTCTTTTTTTCTACTGAAGAACTTTGTTCCTTTTTCTTCTCTTCTTTAAGTAATTTATGAATAAGTTAATACTGAGCCCAGTACTGACCCCTGGGGGACACCACTAGTGACAAGGCTCCAAGCAGACCCTGTGCCATCACTCACACTCCTGTTCCCTCTACACAGCAATGAGTTATGGAGAGTGAACTTGCAGCCTGGTAAAGGCTGACAACAACATTGGTAGGACTGTCAGTCACAGGCTTAAATTAAAAACAGGCCATTGTTTTTCTTTAAGAAACTGGGGAGAAACTCCAGCATGCTGTGGCTGTCTGAAATAGGATGTGTTCTGTCTGGCACCTTGGCCTGTATCTTTTATTACCTATTATTTGACCCAGTCTCTGTGGCTGTGATTTCATTTTGAACTTGCTGGTGCCACAGTTCCCTGGAGAGCAGCAGGTTCATGAATTTCACTGCCAGCCCTCTACAGAGAAGTACTTTCTTCTCAGTGAAACGGAACTATTTCTAGTTCCCACGTGTCCCTGACTTCCTTAATTTCAGGGTGGAGCAGTGGTTCTACATTCAGCTTATCTGCTCTTCTGTTAGTTCATAAACCTTTTGTAAAGGCTTCTTAGCTGCCTTTTTTCCAACCTAAGGAGTCTTGGCTTTTCCATCTTCCCTGTGAGGGTGATGAGGCCTGGCACAGATTGCCCAGAGAAGCTGTGGCTGCCCCCATCCCATTCAAGGCCAGGTTGGATGGAGCCCTGAGCAGCCTGGTCTCATGGAAGCTGTCCCTGACCATGGCAGGAGATTGAAACGAGATCTTTAAAGTCCCCCTCAACCCAAGACATTTTCTGATCTTTGCTCATATGACCCCAGGACACAACTGTTCCTTTCTCTCGGCAGTTTTAGTTGCTCTTCCCTGGATTTTCTCTGCTCTTCAGTGCAAGGGCACATTGTGCCTTACACAGGGGTGAGGGAGAGCAGCTCCAGAGCTCGCACAGTCGGCAGCTGAACATTCCAGCATGGGGCACAGGGGCTTTCCTGAACTGAGGGAACCAGAGGGGAGCAAAGACAACCACCAGGAGCCCTCAGCTCATACCACAACAGCTGAGGAGACTTGGAGGTGGCCAGAAGCAATGGTGGCCAAGCCCCTTATTTATACTGATAAGGAAATTTTCAGTGTTTCCCTTTTCCAGCCAAGCATGAGGGAGCCCTCACTGTACCAATGTGCCACATAAACCTCCTTGACTGTGTGCTGGACTGAAATCTGAAATAGTGAAAATGTGGGTTTGTTTTCTTCCTCCAGCTGTGGGTTGGCAGCAGTGGGAAGCTGCAGGGCAAGAGCAAAGGGAAGGTCTACGTGGTCAGTGCTGAGAGGAAGAGTGTGGAGAAGGAGCTGGTGGGCCACGCCGACGCGGTGAAGGCGCTGTGCTCGGCAGAGGACAGGTACGTCCTCAGCGGCTCGGGGAAGGAAGAAGGGAAGATTGCCATTTGGAAGGCCGGATAGCCACGCTATTCCAAATGGGTCTGCCTCCTCTGGGGAAAGGCAAAGACCTGGGACTGTGTTTACTTCAGCATTTTGCATCTACTTCAACCACCTGCCAGTGTTATTGTCTTGTATTTATTTGGTTTCCGTCCCTGCGTTGTAGAAAATGGAAATCAAAGCAAATCTTCCCTTACACCTTGTCCTCCTCCTGCACATTTGGTAAAGGAACAGAAATGGGAGAAGACAGGTCACTGTCCTCTAACTGGACATGAGGTGGTGTGGAGGCTTGGGGTTACCTGCCTGGGGCAGGTCACGTTGGCAACACCAGAGCCAACTCAGTAATTCTATAGGAGCTCTCTCTCAGCAGTGCAAGGTTGATTAAAAAAAGGATTTCATTATGTCTTTACAGCCTGTAATAGGTGGAAAAGGGCACTGAAAGGAAAAAAACAAGTGCACTTGGACTTACCGAGTTGTTACTGTGATCATCTTACTGAGCTCAGAGCTGTGGGTGGGCAGTGTCCCTTACCCTTGGTGGGATTTCTGGAGCTGTTTTGTTTAAAATGCAGGCACAGGCAGGCTCTCCCCACAGCACTGAAATCCCCTCCAGCTGAAGCAATGTATTTCAAATGAATATTTTATTTTTTTAAATGTATTTTTTCTTTGAAAACAGTGCACAGCACTTGGCATTTGGAACAGTTTGTGAAACTGATATTTTTTTTTATCTGAAGCATTAATTTATTTAATTCCTGTATATATTATACTTGCTTTTGGAAGTACCTCTCAGCCTCTGTGCAGACCAACCTCTGCCCCTCCTCCCTTCAGTTCTTGTTCCTGCAATCAGAGGAACTGCTGTTATTTTGGGTAAAACCTGCTTCATTTTTAAGTTCTGCACAGTCCTGAAGCCCCTACTCAAACCCTGGAGCAAGCACCAGGGGCTGCAGCTGGAGGAGTCTCCAGAGCAGCATTCCCTGATTGGTGCATGATGCACGGTGGTTTTTCCACTGGTGACTTTTATCTGCAAATAAAACAATACATCTGTGCAAAACAGTTCTGTCTGCATCAGTGCAGAGTGGAAAACACTGTCTAAAAGACTGTAAATAGAAGGACAAAATGGGCTACTACTTTTCTTAATAAATATAAACCAATGTAGGGCTAAATAGAAGGGTATAAACAACTGGAAAATATTATGACTAGAAATTTTATGACTCTGTATAATATTTCTGCTGATAAAAGTTTTTATCATAGCATGGTAACAAAAATGTCACTTTTTTAGCTTTTATATCAATTTAAGAATATTAAACAATATATTGATACTCT
This sequence comes from Fringilla coelebs, assembly GCF_963513975.1. NCBI lineage: Eukaryota > Metazoa > Chordata > Aves > Passeriformes > Fringillidae > Fringilla > Fringilla coelebs. The sequence continues at coordinate 4,501,722 of NC_140028.1, read as the reverse complement.
GGCCTCTGTACTTTGTTTGTTTTCCTGTTGATACTCACAAATGATGATTTTAGCACTGACTTGCTCTTCTCTGTGTGCTGTAACAAATAATTGCCTGGGATTTTTTTCTCTGCATATTCTCCTTTCTGAAACAGCTTCTGCTGTAACATGTCCCCTTTTGAGCCCCATATCTGTGACTTTCAGACTCCCTCTTTCCTCCCCTGGCTTGGTCAGGCTGCTTGGGATAAGTGACAGGAATTAAATACTGAATTTACTGAAGACACAGGAGCTCTTGTTAATGAACTTTCCCTGGCTGCAGAAATGAACCAGCTGTACCAACCTGCTGCCCACCTGTTGCTGTCTTTATTGATTTTCATTCCTGGCATACTTTTTAGACCTGGTTTTGTCTTCTTAGCTGGTTTTTAGGTGCTCACTGACCATCTCAGCTTTGCTCCAGGATTTCAGCTGTGGGAATGGACCCGCAGTCACAGCACTGTGAGGTTTTGTTCAGTTTTCAGTAGAGTTTCAGGTACTTCCCATGGGCCCTTTGGTGGTGGTAAGGCACCTCTGAGCTCCTCAGAGCTGCTCTTTTCCATCTGCCAGTGAGAGCTTGGCCAGGTGTAGTTGCCTCTGTGAGTCACTGTCTCCCAGAGGAGGGACAAAGGGAGCAGGAGCTGCCCCTGGCAGGAGAAGGGAGGCTGTGAGTGACCAGGCTCAGCACACCCCATCCCTGTCTGGCCCTAAGGCCGTGCTGCTGTTGGGCTTGGTCAGCCTCTGTCTGAGTCTGAATCCAGCTTGTGCTGCCATCCCCTTCCCTTCTCTCTCAGGGAAATGTTGTCTCTTACTTGGAAACCTCAAATTTAATGTTTGTTCAGCTCCTTTTTGCTGCTGTTTTTTTTTTTTTTTTCCCTGGTCTCCCAGCCTGAAAAACTAGAGAGGAGTAGAGAGACCTGCCAGGAGCCCATGGCACTCTTGGTCTTAGGGTCCAGTTTTTGAAGGCACTGTGTAGAGCAGGGACTTGAACTCAATGATCCATATAAGTCACTTCCAAATTGAGCTGTTCTGTGATTCTTTGATCAAACCAAGGGATGGCAGTGTCTGCTTCCAGAAATAACCCAGCTGTGGAGATGGGAACTGCTTGGAAATTCAGGTTCTTGTGTGCTGGCTGTGATCTCCCCAGCAGGGCCATGCAGGGAGGGAGGAAACAGCCCCTTCCTCTGCCTCCCAGCCTGTGCTCACAGGCTGCTGGGGGGTTTCATGGGACCAGTCCCCATTTTGCTTCAGTGGCAGCTGAGCCCTTTTGGAGGCAAATGGAACTAAACCCCATCTTCACCCCCTGATTGTGCATTCCTTAACTGCATCCATTTCATCTGCCACTGTAGCCTCCAGGTTTCTTCCTGGCTTCTTGCTTCCCTCTCCATGGTGAGTTCTCCAGTGTCTTGGCATAGGTCCCCTGCTCTCAGAGGCAGTGGGTGACCCTGTGCCACCCCAGCTGTCAGGACAGTGACACTGCTGCACAAATGCATAGGATGCTACCACCAGCCACCCTTGTCCCCAGGATTTGGGGCACTGTTCTGCTGAAACTCTTCTCTGGCCCTGCTGGGTGGCTGCTGCCCCAATGTGAGGGGGTGTGGGATGGCACCTGGAAGATGGGGAAATCCCACAGGCACAGCCTGTGTCCCCAGTGAGCTCTGTGTGCAATGAGTGTTCCACAGCCAGGCTGACACTGCTGCAGGGTCTGCAAATGCACGAGGTTTCGGTTGGGGATAGACATGGGGACCATGGGGATGTGGGGATGGGAGCTACCCTGGCTGCTGCAGAGCCTGGAGAATGCAGGGACTCACCCCACTAGGGCAGACTGGGCTGGGGGAGGTATAATACTGGTTTTTGGTTGTTATTGGTCCAGACTGAGAAGTTGAGGCAGCACTGGAGCAGCTCCTCTCCAGGCTGTTCTGAACCGCTCCAAGGCCACTGTGAGTTATTCTGTAACAAGCAACAGCTCGGGGGCTGACCCAGATCCACTGTCCTCACCCCCATCCCAGCACACTCCAGCCGGCCCAGACCCAGCACCCTGCTCCCAGCCTAAGCAGGAACCTCCTTCTCTTGGACAAGGATCACAGAGTCCCACTCCTAGGGCCAGGGATGAGTCACAACCCCTGAGCAGAGCAGGGGGATCACCCTAAAGGAACAACAGACTGCAGAAGGTTTCTGCTTCTTGTCCCTCTTTCCAGGCCTCATCCTGCCATGGTGCTGGAAGGGATCAGGGAGGTTTCCCCTCTTCCTACACGTGGCCCCTTCACTTGTGATTGTGCCAGGTGAAGACAGGGAGGGAGGAAAATCCCTTGCACCTAATCCCCCCCTCACTTTGGGCTCTCCAGGTACACGTGTCCCTCAAGGTGAGGATGAGCCCAAGACTCTGCTGGGCAAAGTGGGGCCAGGAGGGGAGGCTAGTAGCTACTAGGAAGTAACTCAGCTCTATCCCACCCAAACCCAGCACAGCCCCTCTCTGGGTGTCCTGCAGGTGTCTGGAGAGATTCCTGCACCACTATGGAAAGTCCCCATTCTCCTCTCTGTACTGATGAAAAAGCAACTGCATAGACTGTACCTGTACGGTTTATTTTAAGTTTTCACATCTTCCTTAAACTCATGTCCAGGGAAAAGTGTATGGTTGAGCTTTGTTTGGCCAAAAGGGGACTGAGTGCAGTTGCCAGAGTGCTCACTTAGCATGTGAGAGGTAGTAGCATTGGTGGCTTCATTCCCCAGTGTTTTTAAGGCCAAGGGTGAAAACACCAGCTTGGATGGGGGTGCCAATGTGCTGGAGGGTAGGAAGGCCCTGTGGAGGGATGTGTAGAGGCTGGATGGATGGTGCAAGGCCAGCAGGGTGAGAAAGAGCAAGGCCTGGGTCCTGCCCTCATGTCCCAAGAAATCCCAGCAGTGCTCCAGGCTGGGGGCAGAGTGGCTGGAAATCAGCCTGGCAGCAAAAGCCCTGGGAGTGCCATCCGCCAGCAGCCAAACCTGAGCTGGTGCGTGCCCAGCTGGGTAGGGAGGCCCGTGGTCTCCTGGGCTTCTGTGTCAGCACTGGTATGGCCAGCAGGACCCAGGCAGTGACTGCCCCTCTGTGCTCGGCACTGTGGAGGCCACACCTCGAGTGCTGTGTGCAGATGTGTGGCCCTGTTGAGATGGGATTAGCAAGAGATGATTCAGCCCAAACTAAGTTGCCAACAAGACCAACTGTCAAAATCAACAACAGAGATTTATTTCACTGTAAATGTGGGGATACCGAGATAGAAAGAGACAGGAAAGAGGAGGGTGAGAAGGAAAAAGGGGTAAGTGTAGGGTGCTTGGGGTGGAGAATGGAGGGGTTGGGCTTGGGAGATCTGGAGTGGGATGGGGAAAATTTGGGGTGGTGAGGCACGTGGAAGAGCAGGCCTGGAATGAGCTGAGGAAGAGATTAAACAGACAACAGTCCAAGAGGCTGGGCTCCCATAGTGTCCTGTCCCTCACCCTGTGTTTCTCTGCAACGGAGGCCAGGTGGTGCCTCTAGAGGTGAAGGCGCCAGGTTAACATACAGATTAACATCCAGGGTTAACACCTTTATACAGTCCTTGTTGCAGGTATGCAGAGAGGCATTTTCCTGTCTACCTTGTGAAGAGAGGATAGCTTTGCCTTCATTTACCAGCAATGCTGAGGCCCAAGGAGCATTTCTCAACTCCTAACCCTAACTGAGGGCAGGGCTGGGATGCCACTTGAAAATGCAGGCCAGGCCTGAATTCAGCTGCTCCGGGATTCTACAAGGCAGCACTGTCATCCTTCCTCAGCCAGCTCTCCTTGACCGGGCTGCCTTGCTGTTGGCTTGGGGTGAAGGGCTGGGGCCGGCAGCAGGGCCTGCCTTTGGCAAGTGGCTGCCTTGGCCACCATCCTCCTATCCACCCATGCATCCCGCCTTTTCATCTCCCAGGTGCCGTTCCCTCTGGGACCTGCCGCTGCCCCAGGGAGTTGGGCGTCCCCAGGGTGAGCCGGCATCTTTGGCCACCGTCCTGCTGCTGACCCTGGGCTCACTCCTCTGGCTGCCCCCTGAGGCAGCTGAAGGAGAAAAGGCGGCGCAGAGCCCGCCGGGCCCTCTTGGCCATGGAGCGCCATGGCCGTGGGGCCGGGGGCTGCGGGACGGCTGCGCTGCCAGCGGGGCAAGCAGGAACACTGCGGGCCAGGGGCTGGGCAGGATCCGGGCAAGCTCCTGCCGGCGGCTCATCCCCGCAGGGCTTTTCCTGGGGAGGGGCGGCCTGGGCACAGCCAGCCTCCATGCCTCCTGCCTTGGCCTCATCCGCGGCATCGGCAGGCGAGGCACAACCCGCAAACCCCTTTGGCTCTTGGGGCAGTGCCGTGGGAAGAGGCTCGCTGTGCCCCCTGCCGCAGGGATCACTGTCCAGAGAAGAAGGTGCTGGCTCATCGTCTTCTTCTCCCGGGGTGGGAAACAACGGGATCTCTGACTCGCTGTCCCCCTCTCCTGCCGCTGCTCGGCCAAGGAGCTTTCCTCCCTCCCGCTTTGCTAGGAGCTCATTTAGAAGAGCATCACAGGATGGCTCATTGACAGAGGCAGAGCGCAGGTGTGCCAACCGGTCAGGAGCTGCCCTTTCTGTGTTGTTTTCTGTCTCTCCTGCTGAGTCTTTGGTCACACCTGAAATGCTGTGCAGCCCCTGGGAGCCTGCAGCAAATTCCGGGGTGACACTTGATGCGTCTTTGAGGACACATCCTGCTTTGACTTGCTGCGGGAGAAGCAAGGCACTCTCTGGCTCTCTGTCCCTCTGTCCTGCTGCTTCTCTGTTCAGGAGCTGTTCTCGCTCCCAGTTTTCCAGGAGCCCTTTAACAGGAGCATTGCAGGACAGAGAGTGATCAGAGACAGGGCACAGCTCGACCAACAACTCGTCGAGAGACACAAGCTCTGAGTACTTTGGTGTCTCTCCTGTGACATCTTTGGCCACGCAGGATGTGCTGCTGTGCCTCTCTGAATGGCCTTCAGCTGGCTCCAGGACTTGGTTTGGTGGATCCCTGAGAATGCTCCTGGACAGCATGGGGCTTTCTTTGTTCCCTGTGCCTCCTGGAGGGCCTTACCCACCTGGAGATTCTCATAGTGGACCTGTTCTCCCACAAATACGGGCCCAAGCCTGTGAACAGGTCACTGCAGGTGTTGCCCCCATGCCCTGCCTGCACCTTGATGAGCACCTCTGTCTCACAGAGCCCCAGGTGCTTCCAAGCCGGCTGAGTCACAGTGCAGAGCGGCACACCATGTGCAGCTTGCACAGGTGGCAGGCCATGGCCTCCTCAGAGAGCTGCTCTGGTGGGAGTGGCCCCTGCAGGGTATTTATAGCCCCAAGGGCCCTGACATGGACCCGCGACACAATGGGCACCATGTCACTGCGGGTCACAAAGGCCTGGTGGCCATGGCCGCCCGTGGTCCCCGAGGCCTGGTGGGTTCCATGCAGATGCCCCTGGAAACAAAGGTCTTTTTTAGGCCGTTCCCCTCAGTTTGCCTACACTTGTTCTTCTCTTATTGACCTGCAGCTCTCTCTTGTCCCACGTTGTGTGATCTGGCACTAAACATCCCCAAGGAAGCCCTGTGCTGTGCCCAAGTGCTATTGCCACCCAACCCACCATGTGTCCCTGCCCTGATCCCAGGTGGAAAGGTCATCAGAATTGCAAAAACCTGTTTGAATTTCATCTGGCCACTCCCTTTAAGGACAATAAATGGTCTTTGTTAGGAAAGATTAGGAACACAGGGGTGCCAAGGAAAATCACCCTTCTTTAATCGATGTGGGGATGAGGGCAATATGGTCACAAGGGACGAGGAGAAGGCTGAGGTGTGGAATGCCTTCTTTGCCTCAGCCTTCAACAGTCAGGTGGGTTCTCCTGAGGACAGGCAGTCCCCTGAGCTGGCACACAGGGACAGGGAGCAGAGCAGACCCCCTGCAATTCTGCAGGAAGTCTTTAGTGACTTGTGCAGCCACTTAGACCCTGCCAAGTCTGTGAACCTGGCCCAGAGTCCCCCAGGGGTGCTGAAGGAGCCCATGGAAGAGCTCACTAAGCCTCTCCCATCCTTCATTGTCATCATTCCTGGCTAGCTGGGGAGGTCCCAGATGACTGGAGGTGGCAGAGTGACACTCATGCCCTAGAAGGGCCACAGGGAGGCTGTGGGGAACTGCAGGCCTTGAGGTCAGCCTGACCTCGGGGCCCAGCAAGGTTCTGGAGCAGATCCTCGTGAGGGGGATCACAGGGCCAGAGAGGGCAGCTGAGGGATCAGGCCCAGGGAGTTTGGGTTTAGGAAAGGCAGGTCCTGCCTGAGCAACCTGATATCCCTTGGGCTGTGGATGACCCGCCTCAGGCCTGAGGGAAAAGTGGGGCATGGAGCCTCCCTGGACTTCAGCAAAACCTTTGACTCCATCTTGCACAGCAGAGTCCTGAAAAAGCCGTGAGCACAGGGCTTGTGCAGGGGCACTCTTTGCTGGGTTAGGAACTGTCAGCATGGCCGGGTCCAGAGATTGGTGGGGAATGGTGTCACATCCGGTGTTGTCTGGTCACTAGCTGTGTCCCCTGGGCCCAGTCTTGTTTGGTGTCTGTCCTGTGGATTTGGACAAGGTCATATAAGTACCCTCAGTAGTAAATTTGTGATGATGTCAAGGTGGGTGGGGGTGTTGACATGCTGGAAGGTAGGAAGGCTCTGCAGGCTGGCTGGATGGTGTGAGGCCAGTGGGGTGAGGTTCAAGAAGAGCAAGGCCTGGGTCTTGCCCAAGAAGCATTTGCAGTGCTCCACACTGGGGGCAGAGTGGCTCAAAATCTGCCCAGGAGGAAAGGACTGGAAGTTGGCAGTGGCCAAACCTGAGCTGGTGTGTGCCCAAGTGGGCAAAGGGGAGGGTGGCATCCTGGGCTTCTGTGTCAGCACCAGTGTGGCCAGCAGGGTCAGGGCTGTGACCGTCCCTCTGTGCAGGGCAATGGGGAGGCCACTCCTTGATGGTGTTTCTGTTGTTTGGCCCCTTATGGGAAGACAGACATTGAACTGCGGAGGTGTGTCCAGGGATAGACTATGGCACTGGGAAAGGTCTGGGACACAAGTGTGGTGAGGAGTAGCTGAGGGATCTGTGGGGTCTCCGTCTGGAGGAAAGGAGGCTCAGGCAAGAGTTTGTCACTCTTGAAAACTCTGTGAGAGGAGGTTGTAGCCAGGTTGGCATCATCCTCTTTCTAAGTCACAAGCATAGAATCACAGAATCAACTAAGTTGGAAAAGACCTTGGAGATAATCAGGTCCATCCTATGAACAGGACAAGCTGAAATAGCCTCATTTAGCACCCGGGGAAGTTTAGGTTGAGTATTAGGAAGAATTTCTCCATGGAATGGGGTGCCAAGCACTGGGAGGGGCTGCCCAGGGAGGTGGTGGAGTCACCGTTCCTCAAGGTGTTTAAGGAAAGACTGGATGTGACACTCAGTGGTCTGGTTTACTTAACAAAGGTGGTGATTGGTCATAGGCTGGATTCAATCTTGAAGGTATTTTCCAGTGTAATTAATTCTGTGATGATTCTATGAAAAATGAACCGAGAGCTGTTGATACTTGTTCTGAGGAATTTACTTTAGGAAGAATCACAGATGAAATCTGTAAAGGAAACTAGAAATCAAATGGGACAAGTGAGCTCTTCACTGCAAGTTTACCCATCAGCTGGTGTTCGTGATCTGGCTCCAGCTTTCCCTTCCTGTTTGCAATAGTCCCAGAGGCTGATGAGTTTGGATGTGAACTGATGTCTTTGGGAGCTGCTTGTGGCTATTAAATCATAGACTCAGAGGTGACTGGGGAGACCCTCAGCTCTTCAGCCCTAGCGATGGCATGAGTGGTGACAGATTCTGTGTGACAGCCACCACCCTTTGTCAGAGCAGAGCCTGGAGCTGGGGACACATACCTGCCCCAGGTATCCCCATTTTGCTCCACCTGTGCTGTCTCCTGGGTTACACCTGAACCCTGCAAGTGTCAGGTGAGTTTAGAACCATCTCTGAATTGCAACACCTACATTCTTGCCAGGCAATGCTTGGCAGTAGCATTTTTGGAAATACTCATGAAGCTTTGGGGTACAGATGAGTGTTATTTGCCTTGCACAGCTCAGGGACCAGATGACCCTCTGCTCACCTTCCCTAGAAACACCGCAGGGACACGAGCCACCAACTCTTACTGAAATGTTTATTAAGATCGAACTTCGGAACAACAGATTGGAACACAATGTCTCGTGGAGTAGAATATTTCTAAACTGATTTTTTTCTTTTCTATGCATAAATGAAAAAAAATCAAGATTATACAAAAAGAACAGAAAGTGCAGAACACAATAAAACAGTTCTCATGCAACAATTTTTTTAACCTTTAAACAGAATATAAGCTCAACAGTGTAGAAATAAAAATCATACATACATTATGCCGTCTACGCACTCAAACATTCATCTGTGACATCACTTTTCTTTATCCCTTTTTCCTCATAAAACAACATTATGTGTTTAACACATGCTTATAAACATTGCTAAACTCAGCAAGAGCTATTATAGTGCCCCAACTTAATAAGTTGATAAAAAAGTAGTTGTCATATGGCCAGTTCACAAAGGAACTAAATATTCTCTTTTTTCTTTTTTTTTTTATTTTTAATTTTTTTCCCCACTATGAGATGCCTATATGCAGCTTTCTAGTAATACGAGGCATTTAAAATAAGCTGGTCATTTGGCTACTTAAAGGGCTTAGTGTTCATGTTACATCAGGCAAAACAAATTCACATTGGGAACTGCCAATTTGTTGAGAGAAAAGTCAGGATTTTGGGGTAATTTATTACAATTTGGCTGTCACTAAGGTCTGAGTAGATGCACAGTAAATAAGTTGACACTAAGTTTGATTAAATGCTCTCAGAGCTTCACCCCAAACTTCCAAATTTAGGAATAAATGTGCCAGAGCAGGTCAAATTGAACCATGCTCTGCATTTTCCTTAAAATTTTAGCAGGTCGCAAGGGCATCAAAAGCCCATTAATTACAGCAGATGCTCTCTTTTGGTGGGGGGTGTATTTGTCCTCCTGGGCACCCCTTGTACTCCCATGGGCGAGGGAAGCTGAGGTGGAAATTCAGGTGAAGCTGCTCAGGTTGAGGAACCAAACTAAATTGGTTTTCCAGGAGGTGATTTTAATTTAAACGACAGGAAAACCTGGAACACCTTAATGAGCAGATCACTGGGTGTGAGTGCCATGCCAGGAAAAAAAAATTGAGCCTTTTTTTTGTTTTCTAAGGCAGTTTCTGAACTGCTGAGCCTCAAATTCAAACCCCAGTTGGTGTTTGAGCTGCTGCAGCTCCTTTGGATGCAACATGACAAAGAGAAAACTTTGGGTAGCTCCACTTTTTCCAAATGACCATTTTGTGACATGCTTTACAAACGTTCAGCTTTGTCATTTAAGGAAGGAAAACAGCTAAAGGACTCTCTGGAACCATAAAGTTTCTGCAAAGAAAAATAAAATTTGGTATTTCTTCCACACAGTCATCAGTAACATTTCTGTGCAATATTTGGTGTCCATTACATTTATTTGGCCTATTCAAAGGAAACGAGGACAAAACAGCTGCAAAGAAAACCAACTTCTCTTTCACCACAGACACTTCCGATGCCGAAGCTGCTACATGTGCTTGGAGTATCATGCAGGAGTTAATTTGTTCATTTAAATAGGATACATATTTATAGCTGAGCTTGTCTTGCATTGGACTAGGATGAGGGAAACCTGGAAGAACTCAGTTGAAAACATTGTGGAGTAGTGACAGCAACATAAAACCCCCAAAGGTATTTTGGCCCGAGCAGTGTGTCTGGAAATGTACAAACACAGAGGTACAGATGCACACACGTCCCTAAAAACCCCCAAATCTCAGCACCTGCCTTCTGTGATTCCCTCTGCCCAGATGTCCCAGCTCTCCCAGGAACAGTGTGACCCTCTCTACCTTTACTCATAGATGTGGCCTCAACCTGCATGGCTGTGAGATCTGGCAGCCAGGAAAATCCTGCTTTTCATGGTGGATGCTGGAGGAAGCCAAGCTCATCCCAGACCAAGGGCAGGGGACATGTTCTTAATGATGGAAGTGAGGTTTTAATGAGGTACCTGGCAAAAAGCACCGTGGTTGCTGCTGTCATTCCAAGTGCTGGAGAGTTCAGATGAGGTGGGAGAGGGATAAGAAAGACTCAGTCCTTGCCTGTGAGGAAAACCTCATGCAGCCTGCTCCATCCTGGGGTCTGAGTGCCAGCATTGGCATTGATGTGCTGGGAATATTTCAGTGCCTAGAAAAAGGCTCCAAATGAAAGGGGAAAAGGACACTGTGTGTTTCAAGAGCACAAACCTCCATTGGATTTACTGGCCTCCTCCCTCCTGATGATGAACAACCCCTGTCTTTCCACAACTACTCATAGCCAGCGCCAGCAAAACACCATATTTGTGTTATTAAAAGGCTATTTAGGCAATAAATCTCTATGAAAGTCAACCAACCAGCAGGAAGGGAAACTAAGAGAAACTAAGAAATTATTGCTTCTGGAGTCTGAAATTGCTGTCCACAAACAGCACAGATCTCACTGGACTGAAATAGCCCAACAGGGTAAAACCCACACTGCGCCTTTCTGAGGGGTGAAAGTTAAAGCTCCTCTGCTCTCACAGGAAACATCTCGAGATCTGCAGCTGATCAACCCCAGCCCCTGAGGGTCTGGGGGCAGTGCCTAGTGTCACATATCACTGCAGCAGAACATGTTAAGCAGAACATGTTAAAATTGTTAGTATTGAACAACACAGAACTGAACCCCTAAACCTTAGTCCTCCTACACTGATGGTCCAATGGGATGACTTCAACTAGACAGGTATACAAACAAAAACAAAGATGTTAGTTGTCACCAGGAATAACAAAAAAAGCCACCTAAAACTTCTCTTTCCACAAACTCTACAACAAACACATAAAACTGTACTAGTTTAATTATGGCCAAAAAAAATCATTTCTGTATGAAAAGACAAAATAAGGGACAGGTGAAGAAATAAATCATTGCCCACTCTACACTGAGCAGTGCTGGGGCTAAAAGATAACTTTCACATCCAAGCAAAAGCCCTTGGGACACCTCAATGGGGGAAGCCAGTGTGGGGGTTTCCAAGGCTGGCCCAAGGACAGGGGGAGATGCTTTGGCTGGGGCTCCCTAAGTTAATTCTTCTGGCAACACTACAAAAAACTTCAGCACATTTACAATGAATAATTATTTCCTTTGCCTTTACCAGGGAGTGAAATCAGCTTCCTGCTGTGGCAGTGTGTGTATTCCTGCATTATGAGCCCCATAAACAACTCCAAACACAGATTTTAACATCCAGCTCTTAGAAATGAAGCCATGCCAAATGCTGACAAAACTGGCCCTGCCCTGCCTTTGCTTGAAGCTTCTGGGTTCCAAATGAAAGGTCCCTCCTCTGTCCTTGCCCTTCCCTGGCTGAGAAAGCTCCATGAACATGGGTGAGCTCACTCCTAAAATGGTTTCATGTTCCCTCTGTGGGATCTGAAGTCAGAGGGAGCTTCAGCTTCTCCACCCTCTCTGCAGCTACTTGGTCAGTGTGACGGTGCAGTGAAAGAGATCTTGGCTTAGAAAGTGCAATGTGGAGTAATGGAGATTTGATCCATGCTGGTCCATGGAACCCCTGGGAAAAAGGTAAGGCTGGCACCAGTCAGAAGATGCAGGTTTTTAAACTGTTGAAGAATCTTTCCAGCAGTAGAGATTAAAATAAGGAGTACTTGACAGCGGTTATTTAACCAAAAGCAGAATCTTCAAGGAGCTTCAAAACTAAAATATTAAAGCCACTTTAAAATGTGTAACTCAGCATGTAACTTACATGAATGCCAGTTCTAGGGTGAAACACAACACTTGTCTCTCACACATGAATATCACCAGAATATATTAAATGTAACTGAGATGATAAAATTCACGGCAGAATTTCTCACAACTGTTTTCTTCAGTAAGGTCTCACACTCTTCAGTAGTATTGCTCCCCTGGCTGAATGCAGTTCACAGTACATGTTCTACATAAAAAGTATTCACCATAGAAAAAGAAAGACTTCCTCAAGACACTTGGAAAAACAAATACAACCCCAAGTCCTGTGTGATTACATGTACTTCAGTGCTCTGTGATGTCACCAGCCTAAAAACATCATCACCCTTGATAGCAGAGGCCATAGGCATTGACTGGAAAGCCTTCAGAGAAACCCACGGATGCCACCTACAAATACACTCAAACATCCATTTCTCAAAAACATTGACAATTCAAGTAATTAATTAAAAACTGCTTTTCATATTGAAATATAGCTTCTTTGTCTGAATGCCTGGACTGCAGCGTGATTGACACAGGCATTTGCAAGTCTTGGAGGAGGAGGAGGAGTTTGAGGCAGCAGGAATCTCACACCGTGTTGTATTTGCCTGTCCAGCACACGGATTGAGGCAGCCTGGGGGGCCCAAGCCAAAATGAGTCAACAGCATCACAAACATGTCTTACAAATGACAACTGGAAGTTTGTGAAACACAAGTTTCAAAACTTGCTTTAAATGGCTGCTGGATAATGATCCAAACCTATTTCAAATCAAGTTAGCATAACTCTCTGAACCTCTTTCCAGAAAAGTATCTTTGCACTGCAGCTGTGTCCTGAATCACAGAAGGGGACATGGAGGATGCGCTGACAGCATTGGTATGGCAGCTCAGAAGAGCTCTGGCCTACAATTCCTCCAACACAGGGACTGGAACAGCAACGTTTGAATTTTAAGGCCTAAAAACTGTTTCTGACACAGAGTTTTATACACCCAGACTATGCCATAAAGTGACAGAGGTAGGCCTTGGGTTCTCCTTGTTGTACTGACCCCGTGCCTTTACCTTGGCTGCTGCATTCCCAGCCAAGAGGTTAAAGGATTGTAAAAAGTGCAATTAATCAATGACTTCCTTTCCCTACGGAAGAGAATCCGCACGCCCCCTTCTACAAAGCCGACCCCAGAGATGCCTTTCTCCACGGCAGCTTCATCCAGAGATGATCAGGTTTAAATGCTGAGAAAACCCCCGAGTTCACCAGCACGTGAAACTCTCAGCTAAAAATTGTCACAGCGTATTCCAACGACATTCATAAAATGCAGCACTTGTGATAAAGAAACCTGTGAGTGCTGGTCACCTCTCCCAGCTGCTGCTCCTTCCATCTACAGCTGACATCCAGCACCCAGTGTCACCCTCTCCTGACAAGCAGCAGATTTGGGAGTGGTTGTGAATAGTATGACTAAAAGAATTCACGGCAGTTTCTTAGAAACTGCAGTAATTGCTTTTTTTTTTTTTCCTTGAAAATAATTGCAAATAAAAGGAGTCTGCAGTAATTGCAGTATGAAAAACATGAAATCTAAAATTAACGTAGCTGTCAGACCAGTAATATCATGCTCGTGAAAAAAATCGATTGATGTCTAAGCATAGTGAAATCTGAAATGTTCAGACAAAAAAATGGCAAGAGACTATAGGTTGAGATAGCTTCCATTTTCTGTTAGTTTAAAAACAGCTGAAAACTTAATTTTTCTAACTGCTAATTGTATACACTGTGAGTCTCATGCAGATTAATAAAACTTATTTGAAATCTAAATGTATTCTTAATAAAAAGTGTTCAGAAATGATGTTTTTAAGTTGTAGAGAAAGCAATTAGCATCAGAGCGACTTGCTCAAACCTAGAGGAAGGACTACAGAATTTCATTTACATTTTTGCATGAAACTGCCTTTTCTTCTGCAAATTTTAGCTACAAGTAGTGAAGGTCCTAATTTGCTTTCCTGGAAAAAGAAAACCACAACAGAAGTTCTTGATCCTGCACCTGCACTCCTTGGAATGTGCGTGAACAAGAGTCGGTGGCCTCACACGGCTGACTCGCCCTCCGGCTCCGCCGCCGCGGCTCCTTTGCGCGTCAGCTTCAGCACCGTCGGCTTCTCTGCGCCCGCGCCGCTGCCCTCGGCTGTCTCTGGAGGACCCAGTCCCTTTGGCTCTTCCTTTGGCTCTTCGTTGACTTCAGGGTAAATCACCAAGAAAGTCGCTGTCAAAAAACCCAGGAAGGATCCCACCGAAGCCACCATGGGGATGACTCTGACCGTGCCGACCATGTCCACCACGCCGCCGAGCGCGGAGGCCACCAGGATCTGGGAGATGTAAACCTGACACGACAGGATGGCGCAGTCGATGCCAAACCCTCGCTTCGAGTTCCCAGGGCTGTGGTGAATGTACTGCGAAAAGACAAGAAATGTGGTAGGAGGTAAAACAATGGATGAAAGCAATACTTAAACACCAGAACTTTCCTCAAATTTCTCAGCCCCATGGTCAACTTTATAACATCTTTGTGCAGCACCATGACACAACTGCAGAGCAAGAGCCTCCTTATCTGCTCATCAACAGCCACCTCAGGACCCTGCAGCACGAGGCAGGTCTTGACAAAGACACTTCTAGCCCACATCAGTGCCAAGATTAGGTTTGGTAAAAACAACTTTACATGAAACATTTGGTGTTACATGAAACATTAATTTTATGAACATAACAAGCAATCCCCCCCCCCCCCCCCCCCCCCCCCCCCAATCGCAATTCAGGAACTCATAATAGAAGTTCCTCCTGTAGTTTGTGATCCAAATGGAGCAGTGGAATGACACTGTTGGGAAGTAAAACTGTCCTTGTTTCCAGCAGAATTGTTTTGCTTTATGCATCCTTAAAATAACAGCTGCATTTCCAGACTCATTTCAAAATCTAAGACTGTGAAAAACCTGAGTAATGCTACCATACCACATCAAGACAGGAGTAACCACTAGATATATAGTAAATATTCACTCCAATAATAATTAAATTTCTCTTCATCTGCCATTCACACCCAGATTGTATTATAGGAAAAGCACAGGAAAAAGCAATCGTGATCTCCTCTGAGCCAACTCAGTGTGAAGACTATCTGATTTCAGCACCAGCTCCTGTTATTTACTATTCATTCAAGCTTTGGCACACATCCCAGCCAAGCAGGTATCTTCAATAATGGGATTTAACAAATCTATTTTGCCACCGTGATTTAAAGAGAAACATGGATGTTCTGCCTTGATTCACATATATACTCCAAATATTCCACATACCTGTTTTATCTCATGGTATTGTCCCAAAAGCGCGTAGGGGCAGTAGGAGATGCTCATGGAGACTATTCCCATCGTGCTGATCATTATCATGGTGACATACACATTGGGGAACATGGCCATCACTGCAGTGCCCAGGGAAAAGCCCAGCGTGCCCAGGATGTAGATCACTTTTATGCTAAGGTCGTAGTTGTCCAAGTATTTCTGCAACAAGGCTGCAGAGATAAAGAATAAAACAGGAATCACAGAATGGTTTGCGCTGGAAGAGCCTTAAAGGGCAATCACCCCTGCCATGGGCAGGGACACCTTCTACTATCCCAGCTTGCCCCAAGCCCCATCCAACCTGGCCCTGAACACTTTAGGGATGGGGCAACCACAGCTTCTCTGGGCAACCTGTGCCAGAGCCTCACACCCTCAAAGGGAAGAATTTTTTCCCAGTATCCAATCTAAGCCTACTTTTTTTGGTTTGAAGCCATTTCCCCTTTAATATCAATTTACTCAGTAAAATTTTAGGGGATTGATGTGGCCATGGCAACCCTATATCCTGTTTAGGAGGTGGATGCTCATAATTGGGCTGTCTGACCAGCACAGCCCTGCCCTCACTGGGAACAGGATGTGTTCCTGCTTCAGAAAGAGCCATCCCCACAGTACTGAGCTGAGCAGGCATGCCTGCTGTGTGCTGCAAAAGGCAGAATTTAACTTTGGCAAAAACTCTCAATTCCAGAGTCTATTGCAAGTGCAAATTATCTGCAGAATGCTTTTCAGAAATACATATTTATAATTTTGATTTAAAAACAGTCTTTGCAAGAACTCTCTTGCATAAATCTACCAAGCATGATTTTAATTTCCTGAAGGCTTGTTAAATGCCACTGAATATCCTTTGATTTCATTTTGTGCTTTATGCCACTTAACCATCTGTTCATATTTCCACCTCTACATTTGGAGGAACTTTTTAATATTGATTCTTAAAGAAGCACTTCTCCTTATGACCGCAAGAAATGCTTTTCCAAAATATCCTTTACCTTAACCAAGGAGATGGATACCAACTGAAGCAACACTATTTCAGGAGGGCAAGGTGTTGGATGATTTTTGTGGGTCCCTTTCAACTCAGAATATTTCATGATTCACTTTCACCTTAGAAATACATGCATGAGGTGCATTCCACTGTGTGACTGCACAGTCTCTTACCTGAACAAACAGCAGCAGTAGCAGCATAAATCACCAGCCCCCAGCATCCCATCTGAACCCCAGCATTGTAGGCATGCAGCTCAGTTGAGTTTGAAGGGGCCTGCAACAGACACAAACACCAACACCACTTTGTTGTACTGAGCACATCTCAGAAACGAGGGACTCTGAGCAGGTCTGCCCATGGGAACAGCTCTCCTACCTTTGGATCGCCCTGGAAGATGACCTGTCCCATGAAATCTGTATAGAACACAGCTTCAGCAATGATGGAAAACCAGGTCAGGAGATGGCAGACACACAGCCTCAGCAGCTCCTTGGGCATCTTCAGCATCGACAGCCACAAGAGCCTGACAGTGGTTTCGGTCTCGCCCTCTTCGCTCTCCGTGTCCCCGCTGGAGTTGGTGTTGCCGCTCTGGTTGCGGTGCCGGCAGCGCTGCCGCTGCCATTTCTGCATGTCGTAGATGTCGTTCATGCTGCGTGAGGACTTGATCAGCAGGATGGCGTTGGCGCGGCGGAAGCGGTACTGGTGGGAGCCGATCTTGCCGTAGTAGGAGAAGGTGTAGGACGGCTGCCGGTAGAACATGTGCCTGCGCCGCCGCATGGAGTTGGAAGTGCTGGATTGCTTCATGCCTATTCTGGCGTGGCCGTTGAGGAACTCCTTTGGCAGGGAGCCGTTGATGTTTGGGACTTTATCTTCATTTAAACGATTATCAAGCAACATTTCCTCCTCCTTCTCATTCTCCCTGAGGAAAGCAGACAGGTGGTTGAGCTTGGACTTCATGATCTCCTGGCTCGTGTTGTGGGGAGTGTTTGGGTATGAAGTATCCTGAAAAATGGAGGGTTCGATGTCATGCAGGAAAAGCAGCTCTGATTCAATTTCCAGTGTGGCATCAGGCATGTGCAGAACTGAGTCACTCTTGCTTCTCACAATGTTCACCTCAAGGAACTCCATATTGAGGTCATGCTCCGACTGAACCTCATCATGGAACATGGAAGCTCCATAGGGCTCTTCCTCACTAATTACATTCAGCCGATTCAGAGGGGGGAGACTGCCACTGAATTTGGCACTGGAAAGTGTGTCTCCTTCGTCATCGATCCTGTCCTGCTGAGGGTTATATTGCTCTTCTTCAATGCTGAAAAGGTGGAGAGCAACGGAGACAGAGAAAATAATGGCTGCAAAGAAAAAAAGGACTTGCTCTTGAGACTTAAAAATGCTACCCAAGAAGGTCTGTGTCCAGTCCAGCCCTCCTAACATATAACCAATTGCTCCTCCAAGACCTGTGGAACAGAAAAAAGTGAGATGTGAGTTCAGGAATAATTAATTCAGCCACAACCTGGTCTTCAGGAAGACTGAACAGCTGCCAAAAACATCTCAGCTAACTCCCTACCAGCTGAAAATGCATGGATATTCAGGGCCATGTCTTGTTCTTCACTGTCCACCACATCCAACAAGTAGGCCCGAATTGGCCCTTCAGTTGCATCAGCGCAGAAGTCCAACACCACCACCCCAAGCACCGTGAGAACTATTCCAATGGGCTGCTTGTCCGGGACATCACCAATAGCCAGACCTGGGGAGAAATGGGAGAGGTGTCTGAGCATCTCACTTAAAAAGGGCAAACTCCTAAGAACAAGCTTAACACCTTAAGAGAGAGGTGGCCAACATGTTCACTGCAAAAACTTCTTTATGGAACAAAATGGCAATTTCAGCTCTTTGGCACAGCATCATGGAAGGCCTGGGACACAGATGGTTTTTATGTTCTTCAGACTGACATTTATCAAAATGTTATTTTATAAAGCATCTCTTAAACCTCTGGGAGCACTGGATATTATTCCATATTCATCCCATGTATTTTCATTCAGATGCTGAAGGCTATTTTTATAAAAGACAGCCATGGTGAGAAAGGGGAGCATCCAAAATGACATATTTCATCTGTCAGACACATCCACAGGTAACTGCACTGCTGGCAGCACTCCTCACACAATGCTTAATGTGTAGCAGTCACAGTACACCAGGATAAAGTGAAATTTAACCCCTTCATTGCTCTCTTTGCTTTTCTTAAACATTCCTATTTTCTAGATCGCTTTTTATAAGCAAAACTTTTAAGGAGGAAGCAACATGGATGTATTTTGCATTGCAAAAAGCATCAGTCAGCTTCTGTTGACAGCATAAGATGAAATGCTTTTTGTCTACAGAGTAGAAAGGCAGTATTAGTGCAGAGCTGGATAATTTGTCATGAGATGAACCAGTGACAAAAGCACGAATTACTCGAATCACAGAGATTTAGAAGTTACACATGTGAGGCTGATAAAACCATTAGTGTAACTGATTAAAATTTCTGTGGAAGGAGATGAACTGGCTAAGCCACCAAAAATCATCTAAATCTCAAGTGCTGATTCCTGCATATTGAATCCTCATTTATATCAAGCTCCTTGAAGGCTAAAGAAATTTATAAATGTTCCACATTCAGCTGAACCCTACAGCAGAAAACACCAACGCCGCTGTAGATCTGCTGGAAATCGGAACAGGGCAGGAGAGAACAGGAGTTGGGTAAGGTGTTCTCCTGGGACATGACTGTATCACAATCGGGATTAGCAAACCTCTGTGCTCTTGGTTCCCCGCCCTATGACTCCTCCTGACAGAAGTCACATTATGAAAGAGGTTCTGGTACAGTTTTTGCAGCATCTCCTGTTGTCCCAAATTGCAATTAGGATTGCAAGTAACTGGAGACTGAGGATAGGCAAGCGAAGAAGAAAACTTGACAATATTTTGTGCTGATTTATTAAAAGGCTTCTAAATAAGCCTATAAGCTGAGCCTGAGGTTTGCTTGCTGGTATCAATGACTTCTGATCTAAACTACTGTATGGAACTGAGAGCTCTCATCACTTAAAATCTTGTAAGGGGGTTGCAGCCTAACATCCTGCAAACATCTGGAGGAAGATGAATAAGTCTTGGAGACACAACAACTAAATAAAATTGATGACAACTAAATACAATTGATATCAAACCATACAGTCACCCCAGGACCATGCCATATGATAACAATTCAAATAAATAATATTTATTCTTTGGCTAAATTAAAAAAGCATAAACTAAATGTCATCTATTTGAATAGTTTGTCCACTTCAGTTTGCAGAGAATTGAAACCAATCCTATGACATTCCAGTCTGGCTTCAACAGGTTAAGCCAAGGTAACATTCCACTCATTTCCCTCAATTAGTAGACCTGTTTCACAATAGAGCTGCATCTAGCCCCAAAAAACAGAGCCAAGAGGATGTTATTAGGTGCTAAGTTTCTTTTGTTTGCATCAGTCCAATCATTTTGTAAACATTTTCCTAAACGTACTTGCTGTCACCTCTCCTACAATAAATTTACAAAGAGATTGTAGATTAAATTCGTAGTAAACTATGTTCAAGGGAAACTATTTTTACCAGCTTTGATGGGGGCTCAGGAAAAATTATTTTCCCACATAGTTTTTGATAAACAAATATTAACTGTGCTCTGGACTTTTTCAATACTGGGTCTAAGAAAAGCACAAGAAAAAGTGAAAAGATAATTTTTGAAATAATGCTGGAAACAGGATGTGTTGCCAGATATGCATTAAAGGGAAAATGGATCACAACAGGAAACATTTCCCTGTGAACAGGTTGCTACAATTTTCCCATGTCAAGGATCGACCAAATTCGTCTCAGGGACTGCAAACATTATGCTGGCAACCATTGTATTAATAACATTGTTATTAATACCAGTTACAGCTAGGATTGCACAATGCTCAGCACAGTGCTGTAACTCTGAGTCCAAATAATAACAGGCAAGATGGACAGAGCTCAAGTGCAGGGTTGTGGAGATTTCTAATGATTTTAACATTAAATACGAGGTAAACCAACTGCAGAACATTATCTTTATTTCCTGCATTAAAATCTCAAAGCAGGTACATTAGCAGGGGATGCATGTAGGGGATTTCCTTGTTATTTACCTATCACAGAGCCATTAAGGAAAAGTGCAACTCCAAAGAGGACCCCAATGCAGAGAGCAAGGATAAAAGGCCGCCGGCGGCCCCAGCTCAGAGTGCAGCGGTCACTGGCCGAACCTATGAGCGGAGTGAAGATCAAGCCCAGGATAGGGCTGAGGAACCAAGTGAGGCTGTAGTATTGTTCAGGAAGACCTAAAATGAAGACAAAAATGATGGAAAGGTTATGTGGTACATACCAAACATCTCACTCTATACATGAAGCTTTGTTAAAGCATTGAAAAGGGTAAATTGAGGGTAATTTCTCTACAGTGAATTCTCTCCCAGCTTAAAAACTCATTTAGGATTCTTTAGCAATGGTTAAAAAACAGCTAAGGAAAGCACAGATTGTTTGCCTTTCAAATACCTGGGCAATAAGAAGGTAACAATTGAAATATTTCTGCTACTGAGTCCTCCTATTGATTTGTGGAACATAAACCCAAAGATTTTAGGGTGCTTGGAAGCTGCCTGGCTGTCATATATACAGATCCCCTGCTCAACAAACTTTTAAGATTCAAAATTGAACATTATAGTGGTACTGCTTTCATCTAAGACCAGTCCCCCAAAAGGGTTAATAAAGATTTAATGGACTTGAGAATGAAGGACAGAATTTGAATGTCTGGTGAAATGTCCCATTTCTAAGCACAAAAATGTTTACTTACAAAAATGAATGACAGACAATAAAAACAACAATTAGCAATTATTCAGCAACTTTGATAAATCCAAGGTTTCCTTGTCCCCACTGTCTTTGCTTTCTTTAAGAACAGAGATGACTATTCATAGGATCAGACGGGAAAAATTTAAAGTTTAGTACATAGCACTTACAAGAAAGCAACAACTTGCTAGAAATAATTAATTTCTGGAGAAGAAAGAGCTCCCAAGCCCTGCTCTGCACATCTCCAGCATGGAGCAAAGGCCTGCAGATGGCAGACTGGCCACAGCAGCAGCTCCTCTGGGACCTGCCTCCTGCTCGTTTATCCACACTGAGCAGGTAACACTCCGGCATGGTTCTTAGAATAATGTTGAAAACAAAACAACCTATTTCTTGCAGTCCAACTGATGCCAAGACAGAAAAACTCAGTGTCTTTATCCCAGGAAGGAAAACCATTTATTATCCAAACCCATATTTGGTGAGTGCGAGCAGCACTTGACCTTTGCTGGCGAGATCAACCTGTACCTTGTGCTCCCTGTTCAGCACATTGAGGCATCCATTTCCAAGCAGGATTATACCAATCCCTGCCCAAAATAGCCTCTGATGCAAATTTGGAAGTCTAATCTGCTGCTGTTTAAAAGTAGCACCAAATCTTGACTAGCAGCACTGACTTCTTCCACGAGGCAGATCAGATTTTCCCAAGAGTGTTGTACACTCTGTGGTGATGCAGAGATTATATTATGGAAAACAAAGCTATTTTTTGGCATAAATAATCAATTTCATCATCAGGATTCAAAATCCAGGTCTGAGGCCAAGGTCTGTGTGATTTGACTCAACTTTGGCTAATGAACAAGCTAACAGTGACAACTGCCCTGAGGAGTCCAGGGTTATTGGAAGGGACCTGCCCCGGCTGAAACTCCCCAACCTGTGTTTGCCATGAACCTTGTGCCACAAGGAATGGCATCATGGTTCAGCCACCTCTCCTTGTTACAGGCAGCTGCAGGCCTGCACTGAGGCCAATACTCCCCATCAGTACTTACCATGGAACTGTTGATTCCTTTTGCACAGGATTTAGATCTTTAGGAAAGGGCTGTGTTTGTACAGGTGGCACTGTGTTCACATCATGATTCAAATCACTATCTCCTGCTTAGCTTTTCCTGCTCTTTGGTGATGTCTTGGCTGACATGGAAGTATTAGCTGAGGCATAACTCTGTGTGTTTACATATTAGACCTAAAGCTCTTGTTCCAGAAGCCACAGTGCTTCCAGACTGCAGCATTTATTTGCACCATGCAGCTTCTCTTCAGGAACACTATCCCCATCAAAGATGCAAGTCAGGAAGCCAGCAATTCAAGCAGAAGTGCAAGGAAAACTTCCATCCCCTAAATGGCTTTAACATTCCCTTTAACTTCACCAGGTTCAACAGCTTCCCAAGCACACAAGCAGGTTCAGGCACCTCATGTTTAACTGGCACCTCACCTGCTCCGAGATGTTGACACTTATGAGTGCCTGAGCTGGCTTAATGATGGGGAAGACGAAACATTTAGTCCAAGGCAAGTAAAACTAAAGGCTAGCCATGATTCATTTAGGGTGACTGATTTTTCTGCAGGACACAGAAGAAATGGCAACATGTAAATACTCATCCCATTTAGCCTGCACAGAGCCATCCTGGGAGCAGTGGTTCAGCACCCAAGGTTGCTACTGTGTGAGGCCAAGTCCCTGCAGAGTCTGTTTCAAACACAGTGAGAAGCTGCAGCTTAACCAATGTCATGGATCTTTACTGTAGTGATCACCAACATCTGGAATAACTTGATGGCGTTTCACTGCACGAGGGCTGTGTGTTGAAAGCAGACACTTCTTTTCTGAATTATGTTGTGACTTGTGAGTTATGAGCTGGGATGTCTCAGTCGAGCTCATCCATCAGTAAACACTTGCGAGACGCTGGGACGGTTTGCAGTAAATCATACAGAGACTAAATAAACACAGGAGTGAAGGCTGGCAAGAGCTCTGTCATCAGCCTAACAAGCCTCATCACATCTTATGTGAATAAACAATCAGACACATTTAAATAAAATGGACACAAAGATTCTCTTTTAATAATCCAACATTCATTGAGACAAAGAATTTGTTTTAATAGAGACTGTGAGCAGAAACAACAAGGAAACACTGGTATAGATCAGGGACAAGCAACAGAAGGGCAAATCAGGGATACCAGGGGTTGGCACAGCTCACTGTCCCTCTGTCTTTGAGGCCACCACTTTGTCTCCAGTCTGCAATGCCACTTCTCTGTGGTGTCTTAACAAAAAAAAAAGAAGTTTTGGAAACACACAAACCATTTGAAATGATGATTTGAAATTACTTCTGCAGAGAACTAAAAAATGTTTACAAATATTTCTCCTTCAAATGTAAAACCTGCACATTTTTAAACTGGATGGACAGGTATTTTTTATGCTTTATAGCCACAGCTAACTGTCAGAAAAATGTCCTAAAATTATTTAAAAAACATTCAGTACTTGACTTAAGTACTTTCAAGATCAACTTTGCATGTAGTAACTCAAAATCAGATTAAGGTCTGGTTTGATTTTACAGGTCAGTAAAAGGAAGGAAAAAAGGTTTTTTACCTAACCTTTGATGCATGACTAAAATTAATGAGTTTTATCTTTCCATGTGTGAGTCAGAGGACAAAGACTGAAATGCTTTCTTGGGAAGAATTTATTTTTACTTATTGCAAAGGGTGATCTTCCTAACATCTAAGTATTATAAATAAAAGCCTAAATCTAAATATTTACAGTGAAACTGGCTTACTTTGCAGAAGACATGAATCTCAATGATTTCAGAACAAAGCCATGGATGTAGCTTTTATGGAAGGGTAAAAAGGACACTTGAAACCCCAAGAACATTATGTTTCAAGATTCTTTTTTAGAAAAAAAACTTTGATTTTTTTTATTGAACTACTCATTACCAGCCAAAATATCTATCTTTAGAAAAAGATAGATAAAAATCTATACAAGAATTAATAGCCCCATGCCAAGAAAAATGGAAGAATTTCTAAAAAGCTTTGAGTGCTCCCCCAAGTAAACAGGAAAGGGATGACTTTCAAGTGAAACACGAGCCATTCCCATAGATTGGGTAATGGCAGGAATCACTGACATGAGCACAACCTGCTTTCTCTCTTGCTGGAGAAGCCATGCCATGGGACTGCTTCCATAAGCTAAATGGCAGGGCCCTGATAAATTGCATTCCAAGAGTAAGCCAGCAGTTTATAAAGTCATCATGTGTGTTTTACATACAGTTATGCAGAATTCCAAACTGTTACCATTTATTAAGTGATGTGTATGGCTTTACTTTGTAAGTATGTAAACTGTGAGTTTGTCACATCAGAATGTAATTGGTTACTCAAGTGGAAAACAACTGAGTGGGGTTAGAGAAGACTCCTGGTGGGAAGCAGGCACACATAAAAACTAAAAGCAGTACAAGAAAAAAAATTAATCTGCTGTTGGGAGAATTCCCTCCTCAACCTGACAGACTCTTCATCTGAGCAATGCACAGGCAGACAGAGCTATCATTGTAGCAATGGGCAGGAAAATGAATTATCCAGAGTTTCTTTTTGTGTTTGCTTTCTAGATCTGAAAATTGAGATGTGCAATTGATAAACTCAGTCTGCCAAAACTCTGAAGAGCTCTAGTGAAGAGCTGTAGTGCCCAGAAGATTCTTTCTTTGTACAGATTTAGGTGTCACCTCTGATGTCTGTGCTCAGCATTGTTGCTGGGAAATCAGACTTTTGTAAAGCTCACAGCCATGTTCTACCAGGAGTTTCCAGGAAAGAGCTTTCTGAGGCACTGAGCACAACCTCCACTGTCCCATGAAGTGAGACTTCAAAAGGTACCTCACAGATGCTTTTCCTAAAATTCACCTTTCATGCTGGCAGAGTCTGCAGGACCTTCATCATTTCAACAGTAGCTTGCTTTAGTGCTAGACATTTTTATATAAATGAGAACATTCCAGACAGACAAGGAGAACTCCAACCCCAAAATACTATTCTTCCCTTAAAAGAGGCTATTCTGGTTTTAGTATCTTGAATGTCTGCACACATGATGTGTGTATTTAGGTTGGCGAGTGTGATTTGGCAGAAGAAGAAAAAAAAAAGGCTGAAAATTGAAATACTTAAAGAAATTGTGTGTGTATGTGTGTATGTCCGTATTAAAACAACAGAAACCCCTCCTAAGTCTTCCAGAAGTCTTCTGCCTCACAGAACTCCAAATATGAAACTTTATAGAAGTTCTGTCTGCTAGAGCATTAGAAAGTTGTGGAAGGTAATTGTATATCCTAATGGTTACTTTCTCTGTATATGTATGCTGCTAAACCTAGAGAATGTTACCATTTTATGCAATATTTTAAAATGGGAAGACAGTTCAGAAGGCAGCTGAGGCAGGAAAGACAACAATAAGCAGAAATGTAGACAGAGGGAATGTTTTGACACACCAAGAAGTTCCTTCTTACGCCCCCATTCAGTGGCAAGGACTCAGCTGGGGGGTGTATTTTAAATAAACTTGGCTATGGTTACGTGCTGGGCCAGCAGCCCTGCACCATCCAGTCTCTGACGTGCACAACAGATGCACAGATGCTGGCTTGGACTGGATTTCAAGGCAGCACAGCCATGACGTTGTCATCCATTTGACAGCCTGTCCACAACCTCTTGCAGCCAGAAGTGAAATGTCCCAACTGCTGAGAGCTGCTGTGTCTCCCTAGAACAGGCCACAGCTCAGCTGGGACTGATTTTGTATGGCCAAGAGTGGTTTCACGCAGCACATGCCTTTACCAAAGGTTGCTGAGACACACATGCAGACTCAAAGGCCAAAGCAGCTGCGTCCCATTACCAATTTAATGCTGTTCCTTTATTTTGTCTGTAATTTTCCACCTCCACACTTGCCTTGCCAGGTAGCAGCTCTTAGAGCAAACCACCATCCACCAACTTGGAAAAGCAGCCTGGTGGCCTCACGGGGGAGGAATAATAACTGGAGGATTATTATTTAGCCTTTTACTGACAGCTAATCTGAGGAGGGAAAAAACATATTGGATAAACAAGGTTAGTATTTGTGGCAGAATGTGAACTGAATGTGGAGCAGGTCACAAGGCAGACTCAGAAGTCTCATACAAATCAGTGAGAAAAAGAGCAAAACACAACAACAGCTTCTGTTAGGAGCGACGACTGCCACTGAGACCCTTGTAATATGGCATTTCCCAGCCAGCTACAAACAAACAGGACACTGGCTTCTAGTAAATAAGGGTTTGTTTTTTCCCAGACAAAAAAAGTGCCCAACAATAGTGGGACCAGCACTGCTCACGGTTCACAGGAAATGCTCACTGTGTCACCATCAGTCTAAGGGCTGCGTGAGGTCACGAGTTACATGGAAGAAAGATTAAGTCACATACAGCAGTTTCTATTCAAAATCTCTTTTTGATAAGTTCTATTGGGGGAAAAATAGTTCTTTATAAGCTTAACAATAAGATCTGATATGGGAATAGGATGCTATGGTCCTATTTTCATTTGTTAGAAATCATCACCTAGAGACTTGTTTATACACTTTAAATAAACACCATACAAATTTCTGAATGAACACAAGAAGCTGTCGTGCCCTGCAAATGCTTTCTATTCCACACTCTCATCCTTGTATAAAATACTGTGTGCTGCTAAAATTATTTCACATTGATCTGTTTAAAACTGCATTTCTTATACTTCTTGTTTAGACTATTTTTAAGGAGTGCACCAAGCAGAACCAATCCTTATCAAAAAGCTGTGGAAAAGTTTGAACTCTGCTATCTGTTTTTCATCTTATACATAAAAATTATACGAACCACTGCAAACTGAAGCAGTTTAGTTTTGGAGGATCTATATGAGGAGTAGGGGCTTCAGAGCAATTTCATAAATTCAGCCAAATATGCATTCTCTTATATTTAAAATGAAAATATGGACTTGGCACACATTTGTGTCTCCCAGAGAAACGGCAAACAAGCTGCAATGCCTGTTCTGGCACCATGAAACTGACCATATATTCTTTGCTTCTTGCTATCTCCGCTGAGATTACAGGATTTTTAATGGGTTCGAGTGGGACCCTGAGCTGCCAGAGAAACCTGAGCCAACATATGTTGAACCAATGCACTGGAATAGGCCTGACTGGTGGTCTGAGCACTACTGAGGAACAGTCAGCACTTGTACATAGAGTTTGCTGCACCCTTGAGAAACCACATTCTAACTTCTGGATTGAAACAGGAACGCTGACTAACAGGGAATGGCTAAAAAAAAAAAGCACAGAAAGCACAGTAATTGGTCCTGGTGCCCATTACCATGATCTGAGCAGTGAGAGTACAAGCTTTTAAGAAGGAAATAATTTAAAGTACTTCTTGAAATCAGAGTCTGGCAGCACATGAGACGAGACAGCCTCTAATTTGCAGCCCTAATGCAACAGTATCTTACAGCTGCTGGGGTGAGAAGAAATGAAGCTTATACAGGACTTCATTTTTAGACTAAAAATTTGCTTTCATTCAATGACTCCTGCCCAGCCTGCATAAGGCACTTGCTCAAGCCAAGTGCTTGTTCAGAACCTGCTTGGAAGAAGCAGCAAACAGCACAACAGTGGTGAAAAATTGACCAATACTTCTGATCACGGGGCTCAGTTCAGTTGCAAGAGAGCAGGTGGAAGAACTCAGAACAAAACTGTGAGGTTTTTCACTGCTGCTTAGCATCTTACATTAAAATGATTGCCCAGCAAGGTGTCAGGCATCTTGATTTGCTCAGAGTCTCAGGAACAACCTACTGCATAAACAGCATCTCAAAACTGTGGCTTCAATCTGGTAAAATTCACATGCTGAAATTCCTCTTGTGCCTGTGGAATCAGAGCTCTTGTGCTTAGCCTGCAACATTCAGGAGCTGTCAGCACATTATCCCCATCTCACAGGCAGGAGTACTTGTGCCCTGCAAGCCGAACACTGCAGGAGCACAAACATCAGCCCCTTGCAAGAAATCTCTCCTCTCCCTCATCCTCCTCCTGTAAGGCCTTGTTGGCAGGGATGGCTGCGCAAGGGCTGGGATGCTGAGCTCTCAGCTCACTCAGCTGCTCTGTTACTGCTCTGGAGGATATTCAGGGCTGCCTCCTCTGTGCAAACAAGGAATTTTTTGTGGGACACAAGACCGGAGGGATAAAGCACAATTTCTCCATTGGATGGGGTTATGGGCACTGAGGAGAGTGATAATCAAGAGAACAAATAATTAGCAGGAATCTTGCAGAGACATAAAAAACATGGCACTGCATAACCTGACATCCAGGGGCAAAAGGCAGAAAATTCATTCCAAAACTAACAGCAGAAGTCAGCTGTTAGCTGCAGCTACTCTGGAATGGTCAGGAAAAACCCAGAGGACCAAAGAGACACTTTGAGGGGAGAGGGCTGGCGCACTGTCTTCTAGGACAGGAACCTGCTTCCTGCATTGCTGTGATATTCAAACCTACAGCACATTCAGACCTTTAAAATGCACCCACATTTCTGCTTTAGTCACTCCCTATCATAAGGACAGGACTCAAGACAAAATCTGCATCCACATTAGAGACACAGGAACAAATAATTAATAGGAAAATTATGATATTAGGTTAGAGATGTAGGAAAACTGACGTTTTCTTAAAACTTGTATTTGAAATTTTTGATTTCATTAGGAGTTGGATGCTAACAAGTCAACACTGTTACAGCGGAATTAACTCCCAAAAATTTGGAAACTATTTCATGCCATGTCTGCACCTAGACTAGAGCCATGCATTTTGAAAGACCAGCTAAACTGGTAATAAAACAAAGCCCTTGCCCTTCAACAGCTTCAGTACAGAAATATTACTGTGGTGTTTATCACAGAGAATTCTGGAGGTGTTTTTAAGCTGCAGAAGAGTAAATCTCCTTCTGGCAAAGTTGTTCTGCCTTTTGAAACTTCCTATGCAATAGCATGCCAGCAGCAACCACGGTGGGTTAAATAACACTTCTGGAAAATGGAATTAAGGAAATAAGTGACAGGCCTCTTAAAGGATTTCATCATCCCGCTCTCCCATTTTCTGTCTCTGCTCAATTATTGCTTCTCACCCTCCTACAACTGTCCTCCCCTTCTCATATTTGGCAGCTCTGGGAGTCGTCAGTGTTTCATTAAGCTCTGCTGCTGCACGGCTGCTCTGCCAAAGTTGTAGAAAGGTTTATGTGGCTTTCCTGACAATTTCTGGTTTATAACCCAGTTTTATGGTACTGTGTCAGGAAAGAGAAGCGTATGTTAAGAGAAGCGAGCCAAAGGTATGTGTGGAAGGGGGAGAGGGGAAGCAAAAGCCTGGGAACAGCTGAGGTTTGAGGAATCAGAGAGAGAACACATGGGCTGATCCGTAGGCAGGCAAATGTGATTTTCCTTTTAGCATGATCACAAATGCTGTCAAGCATAGCTTTTAAAGCTTCCATTATTTATTTTAAAGTTTCTAATCCTCCTACTAACCTACTTCCACAGGGGTAACCTATGGTAATTCAGGTAGAAGACTGTTTCTAGCTTACTGCCTTTATAACAATTCAGTTTCCTATTTCCTTATCCAATATTGACACATGTGTCTATTACTTGATTTATTTGGTACTCCTGCTGCTGCAGAGGAGGAGGAATCAAAAGCAATGCTTATGACCGGCCCTGCTCAAGGAAAGGCCACAGAATCAACTGCTGCTGTAGATTTTTTTTTTACTGTAGCTAATTAGCAATTTCTACAGGTTTCACTGAATTATATCCTTATCAAACCCACAGTATTTATTTTTGCCAGGGTACAGTGTAAAGTGACAGCTTTACTTAAGACAGAAGATGAACCTTTTATGCTCAAATACTGAGAATGCCAAACAAGCTTTCCCCATGCTGCAGCAGGAAAATAAACTGCAGAGAGAGCAAGGAAACACAACATTGCCAAGAGCTCCCACCTACTGCTGAAGCTGATTCACTCACGTTTGCCAGATTATCTGTGCTGTCCTTTTTGGCTCTTGGGAAACTTGTTTTTAACTTTTCTTGCCCTCTCACTTATTAACCAATATTTAGAAATATATCACTTTGACACTAATAAGAAATTTGCCTCACAGTGTTTAACAAGCTGAAATGGAGTATAGATTAAATCTGATGCAACTTCCAGTGTGCTGAACCAGCACTAATAAAAAAATTTCTTTTTAACCACCACTGTTGAGCAGTTTTAAGGGTATATCAGAGGTGTTTACATCAAGTAAAAAACTGAAAACTTTCTTCTGTGTTCCAGAAAAACATAGGTGGTGGTCTGTATCATAGAATCACCCAAGGCTGACTTCACAATGTCAGGGTATTTATTCCCAGCCTGTCTCCTGTTGATGGCTGGTTAAGCAAGCTGGAGACACAGGACTCGAAGGTCACACACACAACATCAGCATCCATTTCCCTTCACTACTAAGTGTCTAAATGTATGCAGGCCCATGTATGAATGCAGCAGTCAATAAGCTGTTTCAGCACACTGATCCTTCCCTCGCCCTTATGGGATGTAATTGAAAGGCAGCAGCCGTCCGTGATGCCCCACTTGGGCTCGGCGCATTACGTAACGCTGCAGCACTTCCCGCTCCTCTAGCTGCAGGATTACACATCAATTACTGTGACATGTGTTGCCTGAAGAGATGCAGCATCCCAGTTTATCCAAAGCTCAATAGGGTTTTTCGTCACTGTTTCTAGAATATTGACAAATTTATAAACACAGGACTTTGGCTTGAATTCCTTGAAAATTCCCAGACCCAAGAGGTTCCTACACACACACAGAAAATCCTTCAGCAACCTGTTCTGTTAATCAACAGTGGAGCTTTTGTTGCAGTGATTAACACATTAATACCCTAGAATATGACCATCTACAAGGCTGTGTAATCCCAACCAAAAACTCATGTTAACCCCTAGCTCTAACTCCAAGTAGAGTCAAACCTGAACAGTTAATTCTGGGTATATAAACCAGACTGATGCAACCCTCCCACCTCCTAAAAAAGTCTGGTCAACAAACAACTTTTCACCTTAAGAACAAGTTTTTGATTAAAAACCTACTGACTTAAGAGAGTCCAATTCAATATGAGGCTGCCCAGCAGCACCATGAGGCAGCAGTAGATGCAGCCTGTTCCCTCCTTGCTCTGGTGCTGTTCTGCTCCACAGGGCAGAGAGTTTGTGCCCAAAGGAAGCTTTGAGTACCATTCCACACTGCTCTACCCAGACCTTCAGGGTAGGTGAAAGCCTGATTGACATAACTAAGCAATGGCAAGATGATCAGCAGGGCTAGGAGATCCCAAATGTTCTGGGATTTGCTCATGGCCAAGACTTTTTAACTGCCATTGTAGCAAACACTGGGCTAGAAGGCATCACCAAGATAGTAATTCCTTTCCGCTGCAGAAGAAGTTTCCCCTCATGGTCTGTTCCACTCCACCAACTCCCAAGCCCTAGGGAATCATAAAGGATCTGGTTCACCCTGCCAAACAAATGACTGGCATATACATAGTCCAGCATGGCATCTGCTCAGTGTATCCAGGAACAGAACTTGAAAAAGGATGGCAAGCAGACTCGAGGGTAGCCAAAAAAGTTTTTTTTTTTTGTTGAGTAGGCAGCCAGACAGTCGGGTCAGCACAATATTTGTGCCCTTGAATTGCAAGCAGCAAAGAAAACAGTTCATTTCCAGCCTCAAGAGTAAAATGCAAGGAGCTTGTCTCTGCACATTGATAAAAATCATTCCTTCCTTCCCCAGTTTTTAGACTTGACTACATGCTTGGAAGTCACATGAAAACATTGACTTAAGGAGGTGTTTTTTGGCCTGTGCAGCCCTGCTGACACCATCTGAGAACTTTTTTCTTCCTGGGGATTAGTGACCAGACAGTTGATCTTTAGCTGGGATCACATTTTCATAGTCCTTTTAAGGGTCAGAAGGTGGTGCAGGCAGCTCCTTCTACAATTACCCTGGTTGACCCAACAGAAAAAAATGTAATACCTAATAAATGTTATAGCTACCCAATATACACTTCATATTCCAAAAGTCATTTCCCCCCAAACTGCCAGAAAAGAAAAAAGCTGAATTGATCCTTCCTACACTCCTTAGCCCATTGACATCACGCAGTCCTCAAAGTGCTTTACTTCCCTTTTCAATACTCAAAGCCTCACAAAAAAGCACCATTCTCATGACAGGCTTACAAAAAGTGCATTGTTAATTGTTACCATGCTGAAAAATCAACCTTCTGGACTTTCTAAAAGCTTTTGGACCACAGGTTTGTTTATGACAGGAATAAACACTCTGTCTGGGATCATTTTGGTCATAACTGTGCTACTGGGAAGCTCTACCAGAAAGTCAGCAGAGAGTGGTAACACAGCATCTGATTTTTAATTATTTTCTGTTTTAAAATTGTTGCTGAATTATATGAATGAATATATAAAGAAACGTGCTGATTCTTTTAACTCATTATTCATTGTTTGCTTTAAAAAAAAACCCAAACAGGCGAATTTTGCAAATAACCTACCCTAAGCCCCTAAAGAGAAACTGCATTCCTCTATGCAGTTGCCTTTATTGAGGTTAATTCCTCATGTGGCTACATCAAGCGGAACAGAAATCCTATTAGTGCTTTGCCTGTTTGCTGCAACAAATGAACAGCATGTTGGAGTTTGCAGGCAGTTTTCCATGTACACTGCTCCAGGAAAAACACTGCACTTCACCACAGGCTGAACAATCTCTAGATATAAGCATGAGGACTATCAGACAGAGAGTTTTAATCAACTGAGGATTTTCCCTGCCAAAAAATGTGGGTTTTCTCTGTAGCTATTCATGCCATCAACCACCTGCCTTGTGGTAAAGCATTATAGAAAACCATCCTCTCAGATGAAATTCTGGGGCTGATTAAAGACACTGTCGGTGTTTATGGAACCTGCCTCAAACATTCAAACTTTCCTAACTTGCATGTTTTGGCTTGAACATTAACTTACGTGAAACACGTTCTATACGTGTACAGGGGAGATTTAAAAGCTGAGTTGCTTTCACCTAGCAGTTTTCTAAATCCTAGTTAATAAAATCCTTGATCGTAATATTTTGAGCTTGCAGGGTCATACTACAGGGCTGCTCTCATAGGAAATTTTATTAACAAGTGCAGAGTCTCACGCATCACTCCAAATAACTCACTCACTGTGTCCCAGAGAAGTGGCTCCCCACCCTCACTCAGCTGTTTAAAAATTATACAACTGCATTTGTACGTGAAGGATAATGAAATCCATGGAGTCCCTCCCTTTGCACCAAATAACAGGAATTGATAGTCTGGAATAAAATGGAATAATGCAAGATGAATATTACTTCTTACTGCAGACTCTTAAATGTGATCTTTACTCACCTGTATTATGTTGCCCAATCAGTGAAGCTACATGTGGAAAGATAAATTTACCAATAAAACCTGAAGTTAAACAAGCAGAGCACACCAGCACAAACAACAGCAAACATTTCCTTTCCAAATGTGCAAGTTATGAGACTTAGACTCCACTGGAGAGGAAGCAGAACAGAACAGAACTCTATCCCAACAACCAGATAAGTGTTTTTATATATTGTGAAAACCAGTTTTTTAAATATCACTCTCCAGATAATTCGTTCTTGCCATTTAACCTTACAAAAGAATGGAACCAGTTATATTTTATATATACATGCACACATACACACACACACACACACATATATATATATATGTATGTATGTATGTTATTTATACATAAATTACAGGTGTAGCAACACAGCATTATTCAGTCATCCAACAAAGACCCTGAATAATTTTTAAGATTCAAAAGTAAATAATTTGCAAGATTTGGCAATCCTGTCATACCTGACAAAGTTGTACCAAACTGTTCTCCTGAATGTTACAGCTTAAAAACATTTGAAAATTTATTTTAAACACATTTGCCACATCAATAGTGTAGAATGCACAGTGCAGAAAAATAACCTTCCTCTTCAATTATCTCCACAACCTTTGGCACATACTGACTCTCTCCAGACTGATGGAGTCCCTGGCACAAAATTTATGATGCATGACTTTGACTACCTCAGAGAAAGGGGAGCACTTGGTGCACTATGGCTTAATTAAATTACAGAGAAAGAACCACCCTCAGCCTTTTAACTGATTACAAAATTTTATTTTCTCATGCCAACCTCAAATATTGTGAAGGCTCCCCCATGCACTTCTTGAGCTTCTCCAAAGTTACGCAGTGAGACCATACTGGGGGGACCCAGGAAGTCATTGAGGAAGGGATGTCAACACTGCTGCTCACCACAGGCCCAGCCATGAGCTCTGAAATGTCAGCCAGTTTGGGCTTGAAAGCTCTGTTTCTGGCATACTTTTGTTGCTTGGAATGGAATGGAAAGGAAATAATTTCTGTTTTAATTTCATACAGATGACAAAGCTTCCTTCTGCTCTTATTTAAGGTCAGTGTTAAGTAAGCATTATTTGCTTTGTGTTAGAGGGTAGGTTTAGATTGGATATTAGGAAAAAATTCTACCCTGTGAGGCCCTGGTGCAGGTTGCCCAGAGAAGTTGTGGCTGACCCATCCCTGGAAATGTCCAAGGCCAGGCTGGACAGAGCTCTGAGCACCCTGATCTAGTGGAAAGTTCCCTGCCCATGGCAGGGGGATGGAACTGGATGGTCTTGAAGGTTCCTTGCAGCCCAAGCCATTCTGTGATTCTATGTTATGAAGGCATTAATATCAGGAATACCCAAACCCTTTTTTATAAAACAGCAAATGTAGTGCAGAACCACTACAGAGGTGATAAACTGACACCAAAGTCTAGCAACCAGAAATTTATTCCTTTAAAGTTTAGCAGAATAATGACTTAAAGGGAGGAAAAAAGAGCAAAGAACACTGCATCTGCTCTTCTTTTCTGCTGCAGCTTGGAAGAAAACAGCAGATCAGATATTTCAGTGACATCCAATCGCTGCACAAATTGTTTAAATTGCAGCTGAGTATGATAAACAATCATTTTGAAGTCACCTGATGCAGTCCATATAAGACAGCAGGTATGCCTGTAATGACTCTTCCTTGCCAGAAAATGTCTGGCTTGGTAGGACACTGACTCTGACTTTCCAAATCAGGCAAAGAAAACATAATGAATACCACAACTGTTTCCACTACAACTAATTAACCCCAGTAAACAATCATTTATCTGAATACCCAAGACACTTTGGTTTAAATTCATGAAGATTCTTCCCAGAGTGCCCAAGTTTAATAACTAATTTTAGAATATGTAATTTAATATTTTTTTTCCTGCCACCTACATGAACTCTTAAGGGTATGAACTTGATCTCTATTCTCCAAAGAAATACTTTACTTTCCAGAAGTGTCCAGATATAACATTTGTAAGAGGTATTAAAACACTTCCAGATCAAGAGCTCATTTAAAGCAGGATATTTTTGGAATTTGCAGATTATCCTAGGGGGTGTGGGGGCGGGTAAGCTCAATTCTGATAGACTGAATTATTGAAAGACTATTGTTTACAGAGCAGCACAACAGATAAAAGCAGGAAATTCATGTTTTTATACAGCCAATACTGAGAATACATAGAAAATGATCCAGCTCTGTTTATCACTTGAGCCAGAAAGAACAGACACTGGGATTCAGGGGAGAATAGAAATTCAAGGTGAAGATGATCTGAGCAGAAGTTATACAAAATTTATGGGCATAATAAAAGCAATTGCACTGCCTCATGATGGGACACTTGCCAGAGACAAAGCTTATACCAAGGAGAGAACCAGGCCACTGTAGGGAGTGAGCCTTTCTGTTCACCCTTCCCTGTACCAGCACCTCCATGGGGAAAAGCATTCTTGCTCTGGAAGTGTGTTAAGACATTTTTGAGCCAAGTGTGGAAGCTCTCTCCTCACATGGAGCACTCCCAAAAGCCTGGAAAGATGATACCAAACTTTACTGTGGAAAACTGTAGCCCAGAAGTCACCACTCCCTAAAAACAGAAGCTCAGATTCAAATTCTTCAATTTACGTGCTCTGTATCTACTACCCTGGAAAAAATTCACCTAGAGGTTCCATATGTTAACAGAGTTGGGTTCATCTGTTTTTGGAAAAATCTGCATTTGTGCTGCTCTGTACCCAGCTATTCAAGACTTCAGGGAGAGGAAGATGTTTATGGAGTTACATGAGCTATAGGAGATTTATCCAAACCAATGCAGACATAATCCATAACATGGATTTTCCCTATTTAGTTAAATGGACTTGTATTAAATATTATCAAACTGAATCAGTAGCACAAAACATTTCCAATAATTTCTTGCAAAACAGCCTGCAGGAAGTGTATCTGAAACCTCTTCAACCGTTGTTTGGTGAAAAGAGGATGAATAAATGGGGTCCCAGAGGGGCATCACAACAGAAAGACTCTTGCAACAAGCACACAGGAGACTGAGGGGAACAGAGCTCACAGGGCTGGCTGCAGCTCTGAAAATCCTATATTAAAACATTACATGAGTTGGCCTGCTAACAGTCTTAATTTCCAAAGTAGCTTTAATCCTATTTCCTTGAAAAGTAAGACTCCTGTTCACTGACAAGTTCCCAGCTATTCCTTTTTCATAACTTGTCTCTCAGTCCACATTGAACAGAAACCCACTGAAGTCAGCTGTGGGGTCACCAGTTCCAGTGCTGGGCATCCAAATCTCAGTTCTGCATCTGCAAGTCTTTGCCACCAGAACCCCATGCAAGAGCTGAAAGGTTTCTTTTTACAGTAAAGAACAGGCAATTGCCTGCTGGAAAATTGCCCTGGTGGCAATTACTTTGTAATAAAGGAGCATGGAAGCACTATCATGTTTCACCTGTTATTGCTATGGCAAAGTTACCTCAGTCAGAGCTGAGGGTCAAACTCAAATTCTGAGCAGAAAAATTCATGTATGTACAGTCAAGGCCTCTCCTGACATCTTGTTCCAGATGAGGGTGTTTAGACAGAAGTACAAAGAGATATTGGGCATGTAGTGGAAAGCAGATTAAGAGGAAGGGTTTAAGCGAAGAAAGATGTTGTGTAAATGCGTGTTTAACACCACTCAATTTTAGTGCATTTCCAGGAGGCCAAAGTCTGTCTCTACTTCTCTCCTCTTTTCCCCACTACTCACAGGGAATCTTAGTAAAAATCCAGGGATCCTGCAGTTCCTTTATTCCTATCTGTTTTCCTTTATTTCAATCTCTAGAACTGCCCTTGAAAGCAGCAGAAAGGCTTGCCTTGTGTCTCACAACAAGGTGGGTCTAGTATGTGTGAGAAGAAAGAATTTCAAGTCAATTTGGTGATGCAATAAGAGAAATATAAAAACCCTGTTTACAATAGACAGAAAAAAGAATTTAATGGTATTGGCTGATAGGAAAATTTTTAAAAAAGTTCTTTATTAATATGGTCCCATACCCAGTTCACCAACTAAACTTCCACTTAGTTAGTTAGTAACTGAATAGTTCTTATTTCTGTGTTTTACTAGATCTTTGGGCAGGAGAAAAGGAACTTGGGAAAGAAGGGGAACAGAGATCTCAAAGTATACCTATGGCATGACAAACAGTTTACCTCTCCTAACCGTTGGCTACTCCAGATAAAAAAGTAGGAAGCATGCTGGAAATATCTACAAGTAGGAAACAGCAGCTACATAAGGATAGAGATGTACATTTCCTTCTTAGAGAGTGATTATTTTTGGAGGCTTTAAGCTCTTCTGACAAATCACAGACTAAAACATCTATTGCTGCAGAAAAAAAAAAGTATTTGAAGAAAAGAGGTGACAATGAAATCAAAAATTGCTTTTAAACCTCCATCCTTTGCTGACAGCCTGCATTTTTACACAGTTGGCTTTACCCTGCACTGTGCTGCTTCTATCAGCCCACAGTTTTCAGATCTACTGATATTTCTTGTGTCATATACTGGTCACTTGCTCTATCCTCAGACCACACAAACTCTAAAAATGAAAACCTCTGAGGATTCAAAGAGTGTTCACACAACAGTTTTTACTGTGAACACTCTTTATGCTGGGGGAAAAAACCCCAAACCACATTAAAATTCCCACAGTACACAATTAAAAGCTCAAGGAATTCTGTTAAAGATTTGGAATGGGAAAAAGCAGCACCATAATAAATACGAACCTTATTTTAGAAGAAGCTTCTCCAGTGAGCTTTATTCAGCCAAAAAAAAAGGGAACAAAAAGTTTCCTACTGGTAAGTAGCAATAGGAAACATATTTAATGCTATGGAAGAAGCCTCTGAAGCCATTTGCACTTAACTTCCCTCTCCTAGAATGGCTTTTCATCCAAACTCACAGTCTGTAGGACCCTAGAGCCAGCAGGAATCCTCACATTACCCAGCTGAAAATCTGCCATGTGTTATCAGTGGTGCCTCTGAATGCCAGATTCAGTGTTACTTAAAGAAAAACAGAACATTGATATAAAAAATGCTGTAAAGAACAGCTCTTGCACAACTGCCAAGCTGCATGGCATTTGCCTTCATATGGAAATAAAGCACATGCTCCTAACTGGCCCCAGGATTAAAAATCTTAACGGTTCCATAGCATATTTTTTTTAAAAGGGCTTTGACTATATCTTCAACCCAACCTTCCACTAAGGCTATCTGTGCTCAAAATCTGTGCTGCTATTGCTTCGAGGTTAAAAGATATTTTATGTAAGAGTGATACATGATATGAAAGCCTTCTTGCTTGTTAGTTTAAAAAAAGTACAGTAAAAGTAGTCTTACACAATCCCTTAGCGAGCATAAAATTAGTCAATAAGTAAAAAAAGATGGGTGGGGAGGTTTTATAGAGCAATTAACATGTGCCTCAGGCACAGTATTTGCAGTCTTATACATTCCACCACAAGAGATGTGAATACAAACTTTACAGGATCTTACAGACTAACTAAAGCTAACAAGGCTGAAAAAA
Source organism: Fringilla coelebs (assembly GCF_963513975.1). Taxonomy (NCBI): domain Eukaryota; kingdom Metazoa; phylum Chordata; class Aves; order Passeriformes; family Fringillidae; genus Fringilla; species Fringilla coelebs. Next base: position 4,462,783 of record NC_140028.1, on the reverse strand, counting down.
GGATTTAATTGTTTATTATTCCAGGTTTTCTGGATCCACTGTATATTCAGTTCCTGCCCTCAGGTTAGCTGTGTTACAGCCCTCTCTTGGGACAGGTCAGCTCTCCAGCCATTAATTCTTCCAAAGAGAAATTCAGATCCTGCAATTCACTCTCAGCATCAAATGGAGCCATGCCTGGGAGCACAGATGCAGCTGGACTGAAGAGGAATTTAACTTTGGAAGTAAAAGGCCAGGTTATAGCAACTCAATTTCTTCCTGGTAAGACAAGGTAAGGTAGGACACAGCTGAAATGGAAGATGAAGCTTTGCAGAAAGGCAGTTAAAAATACATAACCTTAATGTAACCTCTGGCAGAGATGAGGAATAAACTCAACTACTGGAGCTAAGCTGAAAGAGACTCAGTGCTGCTTTGTGTTGAAGAGCTTCCTCCATCTGCAAGAGGCTTTCCAGCCACTCGTCTCTTTTTCATTTAAATTACAGGCAGCCTCTAACAGCCCATGCAACCCTTTGCTCCCTTCTTTCCCAAGAAATCTTTCAGGTTTTTAGATTTCCTTTGATCTCAAGCTTAGCCTTAGGAAGGCTATCCGCTTCCACAGGAATTGAGTCAGCAATTGATACCTTAATTCCTTTGAAGAAACAGACCTAGAAGCCAATTCATCTGTAACATTTCATGCTTGGTTTCTAAATACATCTCCATAATCTCCCGTTACCTACAAGCATTCTTCTCAGGCAGGTATCAACACTACATTTCAATGGAGAGAGTCACTTCAGCAAACTAAAAGAATTCACTCTGGAATATTGAATCTCTTCTGCATAATGAGTTCTCAGCTACCACAGAGATTTCTCAAAATCAGCAGTTTGAGTTATTGCTTAACACACTTTTTCCATACTGGCAATTTCACATGAACTACATTTCAGGACCCTTAATGCATAGTCTGCTAAGCTTTAGGCTGGATGAATTTTGAATGCTAGACAATTTCTTTTTTAATGAGATATTATATCTGCTTTAGCTGTAAAATAACAGCCCAAAGCCCAGAACAGCTTTCCTATGTATATGAGACTAGAGCAACTACAGCATTTTGCTGATTTGAAAGAATCTAATGAGAGAAATAATTTCCAAACAAAAATAATCTATGATATTCTGCTCTGTGTAGCTCAGCCTTTCTTTTTAATGAAATCTAATAATTAGCAGTGACATATACAATTTCTAGAAATTCTATTTTTCAGTGTTGTGGCCTAAAAACAACACTGATGATCAGGGTTAAGCTGAAAATGACCAACTTCAATATTTAATGGTAGACTAGCCAATGTTTACTACAAGAACCCATTAACTCTCACAGTAAAACAAAGTGATGCCATCACAGAGAGGCACTCAGATATAAAATGCATAAAAAACCACAGCTATTCCTGCAGCATACCACACAAGCATCCCTAAATTTAAGTGACATTATAAAGGCAAGCAGCACATGTAAACTCATTTTCCTTATGTTCCTTATGAAACTATGTAAATGTACATAGATACTTTTAAAGAGCACCAGTGTAATATATTTAATTGACTCAGGAGAACGAGGAACAGCTCTGGTGCTGACAGTCAATTCTGGATCTATTAACTATTCATAAAAAGCTCAATAGCATTGAAAGAGCCTTTGAAGCAACAGTAAAGGCTTGACAAAGCTTTTATCATATTAAATATAAAATGTGAATTCCATGTTTACAGCTACCACTACTCAGACAGTGAGTTTTTCATGCTGAAAGCAGCAGCCACCCCAAGTCACAAAATACAGATTTTTTCTTTCTTCAACAGTCCTAATGAAACAGGTACATGGATCCCACCTTTCAGAAGAACTGAAATGAATTTACATCTTGTATTAAAACCAAAATTTTGTTTGAATAAAAGTAGAAATAATCTGAAATTACCAAGTTATGTATTTATTAATGGTTTAAAGTGTTATTAACAGAAGTACTGTATTGTTGTTTCACTGAACAAGTTTCTTCAAGAAGCAGTTTCTCCAAGTTTATGCCACACCAGTCTTTGGTTTCTCCTCCTTTTACTTTTATTCACACAAAGTCCCGTGCAAAATAAATTTATCATTTATCCAAATCTTCCATGAACTTATGAACTGGGATGATTTTAGAGATTTAATCCTTAGAAGCCAAGTTTAATGATGGAAGAATATACACTGTCATTTATAAACAATAGCAGGGATTTTAATTCTCTCTCCCAGATAAGCAGCATTAAGTACCAGATGTTTTGGAAGACAAAGGCCTCATCCTGCTCCTATGGAATTTGTAGTTTCTGTGCAGGGGAAGCAAACAGCAGTGTTAATAGTCAAGAATAACATCAATCACTCAGTTTCTCAAAATCCTTCGACTCATGAACAAGTAAAACTTAAGTTCTGAAGGTGCTGAAAGCTTATTTTCTAGTAAAATTTAACAGTGGCTGGGAGAAACTGCTTATTGAACAGGTCCCACAAAGGTTAATGGAGATTTTTAGAGGGTATAACTTCTGCAAGTGTCAATCAATATAATTTCATCTGGACTCTAACTAGAATTCTCATATTTTTTTACAGTTTGAATTCTAAACAAGTTCACTGCTTCATTTTGAATTCTTAAGTTGCAGATACTAAGAAACCAAAGAGCAAGCTGTAATTAAAAAAAACATGTAATATATATTTGGCTTGTACTTGTTGCTAGGCTACCAAAGCCCAGTTATGGCTACAAGGCTATAAATTTGTAGCTGCATTTCTGACACAGTAATGTAACATCAATTATAGCAATAAAGAAAATGATTAAAGTCAGAAATTAGAGTTTCTTTCAGTGGGGTGCCGTAAATTGGGTGCTTCAGCACTTTTCTACTTCACAGTATGCAATGAGTCAATGAGTCAAGTAGTTTCCACTGATGCTTTAAAGTTCTCTTGCTAAAATTTCAGAACTTCAGGAAACTTAAACATAATGAATTCAACGACCACTGAACTGGAAAGGGACCGTCCCAGTGACCATCTCCTTCAGCTGATAAAATCTTGTGGGTTACAGAACAAGTAGGACAGGTTGGTCATCTGCCAAATCATAACTACACCTCTGATCCAGGGTACTCAAACTGCAAAGAAAGTCAAATGCTTGCAAGCAGCACCATATTAATGTGGCTAAGGTTTTTATGGTGATATCTGATAAGAATCTCAGATTATTTCAGTGATCAAAGTTTTCCCAGGTACAGAAAAGCACAAGCACACACTGTAAAGTTTAATTGTTAATATTCAACACACTCTGTAAAGAGTCATCTTTTTTTGCATACCCAAAAGGCTTCTTGTTCTTCAGTGTTTTATAAGCAAAATTGGTTGAGTCACCCCACTTCCCCAGGTGCCAATTCTCAAATATAGTTTCTCGAGCCAATTTAATCTCACAGAAACTGATCTTTGCTTTTACCAAAACAAGAAGCAAAGGGAATATTACATTAGTTCAACAGCTATATTGCAACCCCCTCCAGTGAGGAATAAATATAGTTCATGCTGAGACAGACAGATGTTGAGGTTGATAAAGGTAAACAGAACCATGTAAGAGGTAATTAACAAAGAGGCCAGATAAGTCACCCGTGAATAACTTAACCCTTCAGTGAATCCAACATTGTTTTTAGCCCTGCTGAGGGCACAGGAGCCAAGCAGAAAGATTTCAATTAGCTCCCAAAGCACTGACATTTGTAACTGCTACCTCCGTTTCTTATCTCTGTGGCTTGGAACATTACTGCTGCATGCCCACAGACTTTGACATCTTTGTCAATTTGCAGCTTTTCTAGAAATGGGAGCCCTCTTCTTCCCTTTCCCCAAATCCCAATGTTATTTTGATCACTGGAGTTAGGGAAGGAAAGGAAGAGATATTTCTCAATTATCTGGAGGAAACAGCTAGAAAAGCTCACAAAAGAAATGTAAACTGGAAGACAGGTCAGTAATTAGGAGGATGGTATATTTACACTGTCTGACCTTACCCTATGGTAAGGTAAAGTCAGCTTAGCCAGCCATACATTTTAATCATCCAAATGCCAGCACAAACAAAGCAAACAAAAATGTACAGGTCACTTACAAAACCAGGGGTCTTCTCCATGCAAAGCAGGATGCAAGTTTTTGAGTTTATGGTAGACAATTACTGAATCAATGCTGCTAGTCTCTAAATCTCAACTTATCCAAAAGGCAAAACCTCAGAACAAGTTATAAACATTACAAACATTCCTAGATGAATCTTCATGTGTTTTATTTAGCAAGTCAGGTTGATCAGAAAAGCTCTGTTTTTGGAGCTTTTTAGAATCTGTTTTAACTATGCAAACAATAGATCCATGAAGACCATCTGAGGAGGTCTGAAAATCAAAAATTTCAGGAAAACATAGAGGCTTAACTCTTCAGCATCTCCCACGGCACTAACTGCATTGTTTATTCACTCCATTCACTCAAAATAAACCAACAAGCAATTTAATATGAAAACACATTTTTAACTGCAGCAAGACTGCATGAAAGGACTTGCATATCACACGCTCACAAGTTGAATCTAAAATGCCTTTTTCTCATGTCAAACAAACAAAAACCCCCCATGTATTTCATTCAGGATGCTAACCTGGAAATTTTAAAACAGTGTTGTAAATAGTATTCATTGAACATTATTATTTAGTTGGTTGAGCGTTTCTGTTTGGCCACAGCTGAGCAAGCTGTAAAGCACACCTGCACAGCTAAGCCAAAGCACACATATAATATACAAATATATGGACAATTATACAGTGCACACGCATGGTTGGTTTACTCCCCACTCAGTCTGGCATTTCCATTCCGTGTTGTGTCATATTTTCTGATATATGATTGATAAGTTTCTGTATTTGATAAAGGCAATATCAGATCCTCTTAATAATGGAAACAGTTTATTTAAAACCTAATGACAATACTCACCATGAAATTTAACATTGACAACCCATATTCTAAACCATATCCCTCCCCCCATTATCACCTAGGCTATTGGTATCATAGTTTATTCATGTATATATTCACATGCTGTAAACTGCAGATTAATCACACAAAACAAGACTCTCTAGTGGTTAGAAATAAATGCAGTAGTTCACTGGAAAAACCAATTTTTCTAACTGTTTAGATATTGTAAAGTACTGTAATCTGAAGCATTTCTCCATAAATTAAAAAAATGCTTCCCTGCAATCCTTTATAGCCTAACATTGTTTCTAGGACACTTACCTTGTAGTAGGAATTTTAGAATTACATCAGTTTACATTTTTTACAGAGGGAAGCAATATTAGACAGAAGATGAATGCATGATTACCACTTAAACATGATCACACAGTTGAATCTGTGCTACAGGCACTAAGGAAAAAAACCAAAATCCTTTTTACCTTGTGTACCTTTAGCTGGCAGACGTATCTTCCCTCTTTGCCTGGCTTCAATCAATGCAAAAATATACAGAAAGCTTTGATTCACAGAAATGAGAATTACTTACCAATTTGTAACAATACAGGTGTTACCAAAGCTGTCTCCATGGCATAACAAAATTCCCTGCCAAACATTACTGCACCATGCATCACCCACAGGCGTATCGGTATCCGGTCTATGGATCCTTCACTAATGGTCTCCTCCCTACTTTCATTCTCCTTGTTTTCTGGTTTCTGAAGCTGTGCCACAGGTAGATCTTGAACTTGCATAGATTCCGAGTCAGCATTCTGAGGAGCCATTTTCATTACCATAAAAAATATATATATTTGTTATATCTATATAAATAATACTACCATAACTCCACGAACAAGTTAGGGTGTCTTCTCTTTCAGCTTCTGTTCCTCAGGCAAGTAATGCTTATATTCCTCTTGTACAAACAGGTATCTTGCAACTTCTTGTAGAGATACGAGACATTAAGAATGAAAAGCTATTTGGTAAGAATTTCAACATATGGCTTGCTGGTTTACTGTGAGTTAGAGTTAAAAATCCATAATTGCCATTCAGTTAATACCAGTTTCATAATTATTATTGAAGAAGTGCTGAAGTTGTTATTCGTGCTACACAGAGGTGGAAAGGCGACACAAAGAGGTGCTCCACTGTTAATCCCCATCGAGTGGCTGATTAATCTGCAACAAAAAGCAAGCATTTAAAAATTTCAATAGGCTTTTTCAGGATATTGTGTCCCCCCCCTTAACCATATAACCTATTTCCTGCTTCATGCTTTCCATTGTCCTTGCCTAGAGTAGGGTCTTTTATTCCACGTTCCCTCCTACCTCTGCACTTTCCATTGAAAAGCAGTTGTGCCTTGTATTTAAATGATGCTTTACTGTACTCCAGTTCCTCTGGTTTGTGATCCTACACAAAGCCACAGAAGAATGTCAGGGTACTTGTCCAAGATCCTCAGAACACCGAACACAAGACTAAAATTCTGGGAAATTTAAAGCAGGTTGCATTTGAGAAATAGCATAGGATATTCCAGTTCTATGCCAGGAAGATGATTCATCAATTACCATGGTCACACACACATCTCCATTTAGATTTTTGGAAGTTGCAAGTTACTTTGCAGCAATGATCACGCCATTTTATACTGAACATATTTCTCAAGGAAGCATGAGCAAAATAAGCCATGATGAATATAACTAAGGATTGATATTTAAATATTTAAACTTCAATGAAGATATACACAGCATATGAATTCATCTTCTTTCTGCACACAGGACCAGACTATCTTACTCCCACATCCTGTGAGGCTGCTGAAATTTGTGGAAGCAGAATGGTACAGTATCTTCCACATTAAAATTATTAAAATATATTCTAAACAGGTAAGACAAGCTTCGTCTGTACCTTCCCCTCCGTTGTGCCATAGACAAAATCTAAGTAGATGTAAAAATACTGAATCATGCCAATCAAAATGTGTTTAAGCACTTAGGAGAAGAAAACAAAGCATCTTATAAAAAGTAAGATTACATAAAGTTTGTATTAGAAGGATGCATGTTTACATCTCTGCACACAGGGCAACTGAGCTGTGACCCCAGGACAAAACCCCTCAGGGATATGGTTCCATGAAATGCTGGCTCTGGCAGCAAAGCTGGCCTCAGTAGAAGTTCCTCACGCTGCAATTCCCTGTCTTCAGTTGTGGCAACAAAACCTCTTTGTGGGCCTGAGCACACACCAGATCATTAAGTGGTGAGCCTAAAACTGAGCCTTAGGAAAGGGATGCCAAGGTTGATGTTTAATCACAAGAGCAGCTCTGTTTCAATAGGACCTGAGACACTGTTCTACTAAAAGTGCATCATGAGAACACCATCTTGAGCACTCCCTCTTGCTGACACCCTCCTTAGAGTTGTTTATTGCACATATTTTATTCTTCCATTCAAAAGCATGTTTTTGGTACACATCTTTTCTTCTTCCAGACTCCCCAAGATTACTGGAACTCTCACATTTCATCACCTCAACAGCAAACTAATGTTAAAATTTTATTTTGAGCTGGACAAACCTTTAAATAACAAGAGAAAGTTAAAATAACTTACTGAACTAGAGTATAAAGCAAGTTTTAAGTTCAAGGTTTTATCTATAAGCATTAAATAGCTCAGAACAAAAAGGACTTGGAAAGTATTTCTCTACCCACTCAGAATTAACAGAAATTAAGATGTAAGTAGTTTATCATAAATGTAAAGTACTCTGTGTATTAAAAAAAAACACATCCACCTTACATAACATGAGTTCTGAGAGAGTAAAGCCTACAAAATACATGTTCTGGAGTAGGAGCAATTATTTTAATTACAGACTAGTCATAAAATGTTTAACTGCTGGCAGACTCAGGCATCACGACTTTCAGTCGAATTTGAAAGTATACATGTGAGCCCTTATTATCCAAAACAACAGAACATCTATGTTGCATTACAGACTAAGGGTCATGGATTACTCTCCTGCACAATCTAGTTTAAAGTCTCTACAATTTTCTCATGACTGATTTCCCCTCCTGTGAATTCCCTTTCCCTAACACCTCCTTCCATATGCAGTTGCAGGGTGAGGCATTGAGGAAGGCAGTTCATCACTCCAGAATATTCTGTGATGCACTGGGGCAGCCTGCACATGGCAAGGAGGATGACACCAAGCCAGGAACATTTGTTCTGAGAAAGGATAAAGAGGCAGGACAAAAGCAGATACCTGAGATTTAGCCCATTTGAGCAAGGCTCTTAAAGGATGAATGAAAAAGTTATTTCTGAAGTGGAAGATGATGGGGAGTGATCAGATAATTTAAGAGCCAGGAATAATGGGTGGTAGATGGAGGTAGACTTTGAAGCTGTAATTGACACAGATAAGAACAGCATATTTTAAACATGCCAGAAAAAGCAGTTACAGTGTTCAAGTGCAATAGAAGGAGGCACAATGGACAGGTTTTATCTAAAAGAACAGAGAATTACTGTTCCATTATGTCAATTTTGTGGTAAGCATAACGCTAGACTTCCTGCAGCACTTTCATCTGACTCCAAGTGCACGTCTAATACAAGAGCCAGAGAATAACAAGAGCCTCTCAGAAAGGTCCTCAGTTCTTTCCTAAGCCCTGCTCAGTTGTGTTTATGTTCATTTTAGACTGATATATATTCTGCTTCTTTTTTTCCAAGTTCATTTTGAATCTGGCAAGATTGAATACTGGCATTCTTTCTTCTGAAAGAGGGAGAGAAATTCATTTACCTGATGGAAGTAAATATAACAGAGGCTTTTGTGCAGCAAAGAACTCCAAAGTAAAGGGCACCTGAAGAGAAGCTGGATTAAAATACCAACGCAGAATTCTCTGATGTCTGCATCCAGCGCTAATTGTTTTTCATGGCTGGTTTTCAAGGGTATTTTCATAACTAACAACAAATAAAGCAGAAGAATGAAGAATTTCATCCATGGGAAAAGATTCCTGTTGGGCATTGTACAAAGGTTGGGTGGAAAGAGAACATTAGATACAGAAATATTTCTGATCTTGCTGAGTGTTTATGGGAGGAGGGGACTGATGACACTGGCTCTTTGTCAGCTTAACTGCATATATTTTACCCTGACCTTTGGCCATGTTTTAGCCATGACAAAAACATATAAAGCAATAGTTAATATTCCAACAAAACAGGTGAGTAATATAGTCCAAAAGCTAATCTGTAAGCAAAATTTTATAAAGCTTTGCAAATTGCTTGCAATCTTATCTTTGTTGTACTTTTACTACCTACTTTCCACTGAGGCATAACACAAAACTGAGTCAACACAAAACATGTTACAGGCTTGACAAGTCAGTAATCCTCAAATAGGTACTCTTCACAGACAGAGCCTGTGAACCATCAAAGAACCAAAGGAAAATCACTGCCTTTCCTCAGGGTTTGCCAAAGAAGAGGAAGTGTTATATAGGTCATATCTGTAGCCCACAAAATCACATGGTTTTCTTTTCCCTAGGGAGCACTATGATGCTTAGGATGCACAAAGAGCTCATGCTACATAATTATCTAACATGATGCCTCAGGCAAATTACTTCTATCACACATCTCAGTGTGTTTTTAAGTTCAGGACTTGGGGATTTGATAAGCAGTGTTCCTGCATTTGTGATGCCACCATCTGGAGGCCAGGAGACTGGTAGCACACCCAACAATACCAAAATAAAATGAGGCTAACAGTGATCCTGCCCAAATTGTTTAAGACTGTACTATTTTTGATGCATGTTTCCAGATCGCTCTTGCTAACGAGGAATTGGAATGCACTGTTTGACAAGTAACTAGAATTTCTGAACCAGTGCCAAAGCACATGACTGTAAGCTGTGGAGTACACAGCACGTTTCAGGTAATCACAAATGTATTTTTCTGAGCTGTAATACAGCTGGCAAATAGGAAATAGTTAAATGGGCCCAACTGCATACCACGAGAAGATTTCAAATCTTTCAGATGGTTTTCTTCCTATAAAGCCATTGGGCATTTCCTAAGGCATTTACTAGTGTAGGAAACAATCTCAGAAGAGATGGTATGCACTAATTGTAAAAATCCAAGACAACGACAAAAATAAGCACAGCCTATGAAAAACTGGAATGAGCAAACTGAAAATGATGGAAACACTTCTGTCCAAGCATTACTGAATATCTAAGGAAAAAAGGAGAGGATTGAACAGAGATAAACTACCCCTTATCTCATCCTCTTCTTTGAACTTTATTGCATTAACTTCCAGTCATTCATGTAGTTATCTCCTGTCTTCAAGTTCTGCCTTTTCCATTATCATGACTCTCTTTTACATGCAAGGATACAGACTGACCAAAGCTGTCTCAAATCATGAAGAGCTGCATTCAGTTGTGCTCACAGGAATTATTTTCTAATGATGTTGGAATTACTCTAACTCAAAGATTCTACGGTTTAAATTAATTTTACCTTCTTAATGAGGAGAGGAAGGATGAAGAGACACCTTGAGCCATCATTGCATACAATGACTTTTCATTGTTAATCACTACCTTCACAAGGGAAAATAGCTAAGATTCAATTAATCAGTTATTACAGAATTTAAATAGGTTTTAATAATTCTAGTCACAGTTGTCATCGTCACATTAGGACCTGTCAGTGATCCATTCTGCTCAACACATCAAAAAGCCCCAAACAACAAAAAACCCCAAGTAAGTGTACTTCTTCATGAAATTTTCAAATATTTACATGGAAAAAAAGTGTAAGACTGCAGAAGCAGCTAGTCTAATAGGAGAGGATTTTCATTCCTCCCCAGAGCCTTAAAAGTTACCCTCCTCCAATGAGTGCATCCCACAGACATCCATGCTAGCAACCACACTATTTCACCTGTGAATCATGTCAGATTGACAAGCCTGTAAGTGCCCAGTCATTCCATTTATTTGTCAAATACTTTTCTGCCAAGTTGGTTTACGTTCAGGTTTTCAAGTAATCTGGTCATATCTTGAAGAGTTATCTAGATTGATTTAAGTTTAGCTTTAATATTAGCATTAGAAAGAAAGGTATTCTGAGTTTATCTGTCTTTTCTTCAGGCTGAATAAATGTTTGGCTGAGCACTTCTACCACCATGTTGCATATAAACATCACTTATTATTCCTTCCACAATTCAATGCAAGTGGACAATGGGCATCTGACTGGCTTGTGGAAGGACACATCGTTTGGGCTTGTGCCTTTTCAAGAGTAAAATGGCTTTTGTCCAAGCATAACTGCTGGTGTTTTGAGTTCAAATGTTCAGTGCTCCACCACACCAACAGACAAAGAGAATGCTACTGTAAAAGAGCAGTTCTTAAAAGTAAGACTGACCTTCAATCCCTTCTACAAGCATGGCTGCACCACCTTACAAAGCCTCGTCCATTCTCAAAATACATTAAAAACTACTCTGTAAGATCAGGCACCTGATTTGGTAAAGAAATATCACATAAAATCCATTACCAGCTTATTCCACTGCTTACACTCTAGGTTTCTCATTCACTTTAAGCTGGTATGAACAAGTACTTCCTCTAAGAGCACCATTCTGATCTTCCTTTTCTTTGCCCCTTGTTCCTTACTCCCACTGCTTCCTGTGCAGCCACATGAGCAGCACAGCAGTGAACCAGACACTGTAACTGATCCAGGCTGAAAACGAAGCTGACAAAAACATGTCCAAGCAGCTAAAGAAATCCTTTCTAAAATCCTATTGGCTGCAGGGATCCATACCACAGTAACAGGGAGGCACAGGAGTGTCTGGAAATGTCCCTTTGGGCAGCAATACCCAAAGCCAGAGTGAAAGTGCAGCTCACAGAGGAGAGGAGCTGTTGGTGGGTCCCTAAGGCTACAAGATCAAAAAGCAAACTCATCTGCCCAGCTCCAGACACCTGCTGTGCAGAAGGCAGAAGGATCCTCAGGCATGCTGGGAGAGTTCTCTTGTATTCTCCTTGTACTTGCCAGATGCAAGGCAGAACACCACTTGCTTGGCCAACAGGCAGCTATTTTCTCCCTGGCAGTTTTGTGGCTCCGTTGCTAACAATTAGCTGCTGTTTATAGTAACAGAACTGGTGACAAGGGATGTTTTTTTGGCATACCTGGAAGTTTTGGCCCAGCTGGATAAATGTGCTCAACTACCCTACTCGAAGTTCAGAGGAAGGGCTGTATCCTTCTGTGATCTGATGAAGTTCTTCCATCATAAAGGTGTAGACAAACTCTATGTCTTTCTATATAGGTGAGTCATTTGGTTCAAAAGGGCAGCAATTATAGGAAGGCAGTTGTTTCAATCCTCTTTAAGACTTCTGACAGCTAAATGCAAACATTGAAAGCTTTGTAGCTACTACTTTCTAAAAACAGAATTGTATTAACCCTATCGGAGGGAGAAGACTACACTTGGTCAGGAATCATTTTTTTTAAAAATCAATCATACTACGTATTACTTAACAACATTTCCATATATGAGATATGTTACCTCCAAATCCTGAAAGTCAATCTCTCACTTTAAAACAGTCTTACGTTACACTGGACTGGCCTGTTGTGAATCACTAAAACCCTGCCAAAGGAAAAAGTTTAAGACTAACTGGGTGCAATAAAGAACCACATTTGACATGTCCTAACATCTAATTAATCATTTAGGTAATCAAAGGCATTGAAACACAACAGCATAAACCAGCTTCTTCTACAAGGACACTGTGCCCAAACAACCCGATGACTAATACCAACTGCAGGTCAGCAAGTTCATCTTGAAACCTGAGATTTGAAAAAAAGAAAAAGAAAAAGAAAAAAAAAAAAGAGAGAGAAAAGAGCCACTGGAAACAACACGGTGCTTTTGCATCGTGACCTACTTTTGAAGCTACCACACAATTTAGGCCACAGAAGCAAGATCTGGACAGGGGTAAGTCATTCTGCAGCACGTTGTGAATTAAAACAAATATGAAGCAATCCACCTCACACGGAGAAACAGCATTTTTCCCCACTTCTTCCAACACAAACTTTTGCCTGCCTTCAGGACTCCTCACATACTCTAATTCAGTTGATGTCTTTTACAACCTTGCTGTTTAAGCCAAAACACAATGTTTCTAATACAAATTCATCTAAGAGAAGCAGATGACGCTGGCAGCTTTTCTACTCTAAACGCTGAACATCTGACATCCTCTACTCCCCCAACAAATAAATATCCAAACCACAATCTAAAACATAAAAGGAATGGTGTGAACAGCTTGATTTTGGAAGGGTTAATGAAGACTTGTTGCACTCTTTCCTCGGTATGTATACAAAATTCCAGAAATTATTAAAGCCTGACAGGCTTACAAACTCCAGCCCTGCCTAAGTTAAATCTTCCATAGGGTTTCCTGCTTCCTTCTTTCTATAAAGTGTGGCCTTGATTAGAACCCCCTTGGCTTTCTTGGGACCCTCTTTCCACCCCCTCACAGCTTACTCAGAAAATAACCAAGAGTAAGATTTTGGCTCCTGCTGGAAGATGTGGTGATGCAGTCACAGATGGCAGTCTGGGCATGACAAACTCCCCTGGTGGGAATTTTCCTGCCTGGACACATGAGGAGGAATAGAAAGCTCAAGAGGTAAGGTGGAAAGGTGAAGGTGCTTGTGACATCAGGGAAAGAACAGCTTTGTAAGACAGCACTACTTCATCATTATTTGTATTTGGGGGCCAACATAATTTCTCCATTCATTACTGCGAAAAATACATAGGAAATCATGGGTCTTTATGCAATTTCTGAAACAATTCTGGGAAGCCATCTTTTTAAGAGGGATCCAGAATTTAATGTGAGACAGACTTTATTCAGTGGATTGGATATTATACTGCTCCCTAAAGGCATAGCCTGTTACTAATATTAGATCAGATTACATTGTTAAATCACGGCTGCTGCTGTTTTTAGTAGGAAATACTTCATTTTGTTAAACTGGAAAGGTGGTATTATCTGATTTAACTTGTATTTTGATTTACTGATATGTAAAAAAGTCATATATACTCACATTACCTTCATGTTTATTAATACAGATACATTAAACAAGTAAACAGCTAAGGGCATATGTGCATAAATAGCAGCAGAGAAGCCTTCAGAGCTAATGGAAAACGTAACAGCTGAGACCAGGGATGCTGGGAAGAAAACAAGCACTAAGAAGCAGTTTCACAGCATAGCAAACACGTAGGCATGCTTGATTTGTGATAGCTGCATCTCCAGTTAGCAGGTTCTACATCCAAAATTAGGTAAAGGGCAAGACAGCAAGCACTAACAGCTTTCAAAACCAAAAGCTAACAACCACGTCACCACAAAAGCACAAAACTCAAAACCTCATGGGGAGAGAGATCACTCAGGCCAGCGTGCAAACATGGTGTTATGGGCTGACACTGCTGCAAGCCACTAAGAAAACTCACTGATTTGGTCAGATAGGCACAAACTCCAGTCTGGCCTGAGCTAAAGCTATGGTCCAGCTTGGAATGTCCTATTAAAAGATCCTCAAGTTTTTAAACCATGTTGACCCCAAATGTTATCTCCCATCAGAATTAAACAGATTTGTTCCCTCTGTCTCTATGAAGTAGAACAACAGACAAAAACAAAATTAAGACTATCATCAGCAAGCATCTTAATCCATAACCAAGTGGGTTAACTGCACCAATCCCACCTTCCTGCAGAAGGAAGGGCAAGGTCTAACCCAGCTGGGCTGGTGGTGCAAGAATAATCCTACTGGGACATTGCTGCCAGTAGCATTTTTTTGCAAGTTTTTTCACCAAGGCTGTCCTCTCAAATGCAGTGGGGAAAATGGAATACACCAGAGCAACCTTTGCTGATTCTCCAGAATAAGAAATACTATCTATAACAGGTTGAGACTACAGTTTTGCATAAAAATAGTCAAGCCCGGACTGTAGTTAGACTGTATCTGTGAAGTTAGACATCCCTTGCAGATGCTACTGAGAAAAGCACATTATTTCCACATACTGGCATTTAAACTAATCATATTCGCTGCCTGAAAATTCACAGGCTGGTTTCTTTGGGCTGCAAATACTTAAGAAACCCAAATACTGACAGAATATGTATTAGACAATTACAGAAGCTATTCAATAGATCAAGACAAAAAAAAGAGCACAGCATAGATCTTCATAAGCTGACTTCCTCTAGCATATCATTAATGTGTGCAAAGTCTAATTCATTGGAATTATCTTCAATTACCAGTCCCTAAACGCATTACCATCATTCAATCTCAGAAAACTCTGTTAAAGGAAGCTTTTGAAAACATCCATAGAATTTTGTTCTATGTCCCTCCAACAAAGAGGGGAGAAGTCAGGTTTTGACCGGATTTTAGTAACTATGAGGAAATAATTACTCCCTCAGAGAAAAGCCAAAACATCTCAGAAGAGGGTTTCTCACATTTCAGATTCTCCAAAGGGTTTGTAAACAAGTATATATCACTGTTTATATCATCTTGCACTAAGTGCTCTCATTTTGCCTTGTTTGAGTGGACTCACAGATTAAAGAGGAACCTCATCACCATGATTGCTTGGTAAAGAAACCAGCATTTACAGCCTAACCTGCAGTTTGAGCCCACACCGACTCAACATGATTGCTGGAAATTGTCTCCTGTCAGCACAAGGGAGAGAGATTCCTTCCCTACCCCACGCAAGCTTTGCCGAGCTTCCCTCCATCCGAGCCAAGGAAAATACTCTAACATCCCCTGATGAAGTATTAAATAGAACTCAACACTTCAGTACTGAAAGAAAAGGAATAAAAGGTGTTTAGAGATAACATTTATTTCTTACTTCCTGGCACCAAAAGAATACCACCTCCTCCAAAATCTACTGCAAAGGGTGTGGTAAAAGAGCTGCTTTCCACCCCTCTGGCCCCACACCTGCGATGCATGAGGTGGTGCTAGTAGAGGAAACTGCAGGTTTAGGGCGCAGCACCTTCGGTAAACATCTCCAGCGCCTCCCTTTAGCAGCACAAATCATTACAAACAAACGTTGAGAAAGCACACTCCATAAAAAGTACTGCAGAAGCACTTGAACAGATCCCTGCTCCAGTTTTTGAGGCTGTCCCAAATACCAGTGTGACAGACGTGTTTATGTACACTGCCATGAAGTAGAGCTATTTGATTTAGTTTCTCAATTATTTAAATAAACATTTGAACGGACCTAGCAGTGATGCACAGCCTGTATATTTTAAGTAAGGTGTAAGATTACAAAACAAGACAAACAAAATGAAGAATTCCCTCTTAACCCAAATAACTATTAAACCTTAAAATCAGAGAATTTGGTCAATAATAGGGATAAATCAGCACTTAAAAGGGTTGCATCACCACACTGATTTCAGACCTCATTTACAGCATTTAGGATCAATACAGTAAGAACTTCCACAACGAGTACTTTTAACAAAGTAGGGAACCCACACCACATAAGTTACACCTTACAGGAGACAGAAATACAGGTAATAAACAGACTATATTTTGGCCAAGTTACAAACCATCCATTTTAATGCAAATAAAATGCTTTAGATAGCTGGTTTATAAGCAGCCCCATAGAAAGCTGAAGGCCACATTTAAGAGCAGCTTGATCAGGACATTTTGATTTTGGATGATGAACAAATGCTATTTTAGAATGTGTTTTGCCAAGCTCTAAGCCTGTTAGAACTGTCAGGATAAGATATTTACTGACATGTACACTAAATAATAAGAGGTTACAAGTGCTTGGCACTTGGACTTGACACATGAAGACCAGCTAGCAGGGCAATATTTAGAGGACACAAACCTCTTCCATTTGTGACTCTGGAGAACTATGAAATACTTGGCAAAGGCTTGCCAGAATTTGGCATTTTTACCTAATTTGGGAATGACTGTCAGCTGCTCTCCTCTTAGAGGATGCACAAGCTCCAGCCTCCATGCCACTCCAACAGCAGACATCTGGACCACTCTGGGGTGAGACCAGCAGCACTCCTGCACCAGAGAAGTGTTTGTACCCTGCTGTCACATCAGTGCAATTACTACAGAAGTCCTTGCAGGTGAAAATATTTGAAAGCAAACACAGCTCCCAGTCTAGGTTTAGCCCTGTCACAGTCAGACAATTCAGTCATGCTCTGTCAGCCTCAACAACTTTTCCTGTGTGCTTCCAGCAAAACACACAGCTGCCATGCTCCAAGGGAAACTCAGTATATAACCCAAGGGACAAAGCTGCTCTGTGAGATGGAGGCAGATCTCACCCATGGAACTCTAACCATCCCCATCCTCATTTCATCCAGATCATGGGTCTTGCACCCCTCTAAGTCCCCACAGAGACCAGTTTCCAAGGCAGAGTGGTTAAGAGGAATCAATGGTTTCAGCAGCTGCTCTATAACTATTTGTTACAAGGCAGCTGGGACTACCACAAGTAGGTTGTAAAGGCAGTAGAGATGCTAATGTACATTTAAATGCCTTGAACATTGGTTGCCCTTGTGAGCTATTATTCCTATCTCCTGCCAAACAAAACCAAAACCAACCCACCCAAAACAACAAGCAAATGCTGTTTGAAAGGCATCTAGCCTCCTAAAAGCATTTTGTTGGAGGTTACTATCAGATAACACAGATGGATTACCTAGAACATCCTTGGTGAATCAATCTTTCACATGCTAAAGCTGCTTTTCTTGAATATCTATAAGAACAAAAACATTGTTGCAATAGTGTCTACAGGACTAGGCAGGCTTCTTCTAGGAAGGGGAGAGTTTCTCTGCATTAAAAAGGTATTTAAAATCAACAAGTCATAGCCAATGTTAACTTAGCTGTAAGATTCAAAGTGATTGCATTGAGTCATTCTACAGATACAGGGCTGCTGACATAAAGAACAGGGCAGTGAGAGGTTCAGCCTATACAAGCACGATTGATTGTTTAGAAAACAAAGCTAATCTAATGGTTGTTTCTTTATGCAAGGCTAATTGCATACCAGCTGGAGTGCCTTTCCAGATCATTCTCAGAGGCAGAATGAATTTGTGGTCAGATAATATCACAGGTATTTCTCTAAGTAGGCAGAGCTGCTTTAATGTGTGCAGGCACTCTGAAAGCAGCATAGGTGAAGAGCAAAACAATGAAGGAAACACCAGAACTGAAGTGCACAAAGTAGTTTGATACTGAAGGGTAACAGCTGAGCTGGCAGGTTATCCTACTAGACATCTAATATCCCTCAGAAAGGGATGGGATCCTCTCTGCAAAGTGCACTTAGAGAACAAGCAATCTCTTTTGCTCATTCTATTACCCTGGATAGATCCTGAAATCTCAAGCCAAGGGGGATATCCAGAGAAAGAAGTAGAAACCTGAACAGCCGACAAGATGAATTTGGCTTTGTGCCTTTATTGTTTAAAGAGACACCAAAATACACGTGCAGTTAGTGTAAGCTATCTTCAGAGGAAGGAATATAAAAGGGACTCCACAGACTGAGTGTAAATAACAGCTATAGCTGCAATTCAGGACTGAGTATTTCCTAATAATTTTAAAAGGCACACCAACTACAGCTTGGAGAGTGGGTGCTGATTTGAAGGATAAACAGGAACAGCAACATCTTGCTCAGATAAATCTTTAGAATTAGTCTAGAGGCACCTAACATTAAAGGACCTCAGCTCAGGGACTGTAGGGTAATTCACAGAACAGAGGAAGAGCTCACTAAACTGTGAGCTGATCAGTGAATGCTGCCTTCAGTGCTCTGAGGCTACCTGCTTATGCATCTCACCAGACTGACAGGAACATTCTCTAAACTTGAGTAATAGCAACTAACAAGAGTGTGGGCTTCATGAAGAGAGTTAAGTTAAATAGCTCTCTTTCATAATCTGTCATCCACTCACCTTTATTATAGTGCTTAAAGTCTGTGGTTCCATCACTGACTTTTCATCTTGTTCCACTCACATTCAGTCTGGATTCATGTCTGCTGCTCTGCTCAGATGGCAGAAGAAATACCAGAACAAGAGTTTTAGGCTCTACTCTTTTCTGTGGTTTAATCATCTTTATGGTTTGGCAGCAGCTGTTGGGAACAGGCACACCACAAGACAGGGACTCAGCTCTGTAAACTCTCAGAGCTTTCTATTCTCTGATCCTAGAAGTATCATGGATGCAGAGTCTTCTCACTGCTCCCCTGGAAAGCTAAGCCTGACCTCACAGAATTCCAGATGTTACATTTCCAGCTGCCTGATCTGTCAACTCCTAATCAACTTGCAACTTATTATTGCAAGAGTCTACTTGCAGTAATATATTAAATTTCTCAATTTTCAAAACTGTCTTGATGTTTGTCTTCCAGGAGATTGCCCACAGCAGACTGTTTGGTGTTTCTGACTAGATAAATTTCAAAGGGACGTTCTCTTTCTGTGCTGCAGAAGAAATCAAGGGTTGCATCTATTGTAAGAAATGGGAGAGACCAGGAGAACAATTGTCATATCTACCAGGGGATGAGTTAAAGTTACAAAGCTAAAGTCAGGTACTTGAATGAATACTGCACATATTACCTAATCCCAATTTTGCAAAGAGTTTTACATCTTCAGACTATTTCTTTAAACAACTGCTCTACTTTCTCTTATCAGTTTATTCTGGTACAAGATAGTGGCTTGGCTTCCACCCCAGTTCCCATGAAGATAGTTAACACAGATTCCTTTCTCTACCATCACAACCAGCTAAATCCATTTATCATACATGGAATTGATAAGGGATACAACATTCATTCCTGAATTATTTTGCTGTCTCATTGTCTGCAAGGCATTTATAAGTAACAGTTTGTTGAAATTAACAGCTGTCATTCAACTTTACCACCCCAAGTCCTTGAAAAGCAGACAAAAAGTTGTTACTTTCATATAGTGACACATATAGTCCTAAGTATTTGAAGTGCTACACCTGCTTGAAGTATACAGCTGTTAAGAGCAGGCAAACCAAAAATATGAAGTGAATGAGGCTTTAAGCAACTGGCAGTTATTCTGGTGACACTAACTTTGCCTAGAATTTAAAAGCCTTGTGTAAGCATTTTTGGCATATTGGATAGCTTGTTATAGGCCTCTGGTTCAAGGAAGAGATTTTAGAATTGATACTAAACAAGTAGAATTGCCTGAATTGGGTCACTCAAGAAGTCTTCCAAGGAAATCCTACTCTGAAACACTTGAAGGTTTTAATAAATTAGCAATCACATAGGATTTCACAAGTCTTAATAAGCAGTAGGATGTGCCACGCATTCCTGAATATATTCAGGCTCTGTCAAACTTTTATGAAACCATCACTGAAGTGGGTGGGACACTCAGACTCAAATGACATCACAACAGCTCCCACAAATTTTGCTGTGAAGAGTAGTTGGAGTGTTCTTTAGTAGCTGGAGTATTCCAAAACAGCATTCCCAAGAAGGGTTTCAGGAGCTTTCTGGTATTGGTCCAGAAATATTATCAGCCCATGCACTGAGAGCAGGTTTACTGAACAGGGATCTCTCTGTAAGGATTCAACAGCATAATGTGAAATAAAACCAAAAACCTTACAAATATTTATTCAAACATTGCTTCCTGATAGTGGTTTAGAGAAGGGATTGCACATTTTTTAGGAAGACCTGTGGATTTCAACAGAGAAGCACAACCCAAGTCAGTACATCCTGTTGAAAGGAGATATTCTCACTTTTGTCCCAATGTTCTTTCAGAGGTGAGGATCACCTCATATGAGAAATGATTCCTCGTCAAGCACAACAATATTCAAGCCAAACACTTCAGTGAGCAAAGCATGCTGTACATCAAATTGAACCAAACAGAAAAAACTGAGAGAGGAAATAATCAAAAGGACAGGAACCAGAAGACATGACTACAAAGTCTGAAAGTCATGAGATTATTTTCAGACAAAGCCTCGACAGAGGGTTTCAAATGTAGAAGCTGTTAAAAGAACAGCATGACCTGATCTCTCCATCAGAAAGGTAATGATGGGCCCAAGCTGTAACAGAATTAGACAATATTTTCTAGATGTGATGGGAACAGAAGTGCTATTATCCATCACAGGGAGGACAACCAGCAGGTTCACTCCTTCCTTGCCCCATTCATGGATCAACTTCTAATGACTCTACAAGCTGAGGTTGCTCCCTGCCATTTTTTCATCCTCCTTGTGAGCACACACAGTTTCCCATCTCCCAGAGCCCACAAAGGCACAGACATTTGCATGTGCTGCGTGTGTAGGTGTGAGTCTTCAGCACTAACACAGGAAGCTGAGGAAGAAAACTATTCATTTCTTGTACCTTGTGAACAGGAAAATACATTTAGTATTTGACTAACAAAATCTTAATGCAAGTTACTGGTCAGTTCACAGGTATTTGACATTTTACACTTTAGTCACTTGTCAGAGTGAGGAAGCCCTTAGGGTGATAAATTTCACGGTTACTGAACCTTATTTTAATGAAATGCATGGCTTGCCCTTCTGGGCTGTGTTTTATTTTGGCAGCTTTACTGAGAACATTGTGCTTAGTCATTTTACTTTTTCAATTACAGGACCAGCATATGCAATAAACTAATGTTTTTATCGTTTGAATAATCACCTGACAGATTTTCAAGAGGAATAAGATTTGATTAAAGCAATCAGCAGTTAACCATAATATATCCTTAACTGTTTTAGGTTTTGAGAGCCTAAATAGATTTGAAATAATTTAATGTTGCTTTATACAGCAGTCAAGATTTAACAGATAAAACAGGGGCACCACATCCTTGTTATCTCATTTAAGTGAAATCCATTTATCATCCTGTTAAGTTTTTATTCTTCCAGTAACAAATTTCAAAGTTCAATGTATTGCCTCTATATAAAGATTTCTCCAAAATCTTTATATAGTGGGCAGACTTTTGACCCATAGACTTCTTTACAGTAATACATATGATCATATAGTAAAACAGGCATAATTCAAAAGGTCACTTCCATTTTGTTTTAAACCTTTCCTTTAAAGCCCAAAGACATTTAAAATTAAGTTTCAATTCCACATTAAAACAGCTATGATGTGACACATTACTATCCTTAACTTGTATTCTGGTTTTCAATCAAGCTGCAGTCAGTTTATGTTAACTTAATTGGGGTAGAGAGTTAAGGAATAGAAATGTCTTAGTTTATCAGGAAAAAGTACAACCTGCAGGAAAAGAGTTCACATGGTGCCTGCAAAATTCTTCCTACTTATCTGTAGTAATGCGAACAGCAGTGTGCGTAACTCAAACAAGTTTTTGCTATGAAAGCTTTTTCATCTTCCTCTGAGTACTTTGTGTGACCTTGCTCACCACTCATACATGAAGTCTGGAAAAACACAACGAATATAAAATGTGCAACTGTATTCTGTATTTTACCCAATGAAAGAATACTTGTCATGTTACAATGAGCATCAACCAGGCTTAAACCTTCACTGGCAAGAAGAGCAAAACTCAGCCTTCAAAATGTAGAACTGAAATTTACATAGACAAATTTCCCAGGTATGAAATGTGAATTCCTTCTGAAGAACAGAGTAATCAAAACAGACTTCAGTTTACTTTAGGACACATGGGCTAAATCAGCCATCTGGGTAGGATCTTCAGAGGCTTGATCCCAGATTTCTTTGCTGAACAGAAAACAAACTGCACACATGTATGTGCCTTCTCATATGCTTTTTATTAAACACTCCCTACCATGAGGAGCAGGCTGGACAACCATTTGCTGAGATTAAACTATTTCAGAAACACTGGCAGTTCAATGTTGCAGCCACAGCTGAATCCCACCAGTCTGTGAGCAGTGACACCTGTCTGCCACTTTGGATACATCCTCCCCACATAGGCTGGGAGTGAAACCCCCCCATCTACCAGATGAAAAAAGCTTCCCAGACTTCCAGGCTTTTGCTGCAAAATCCACAGTTTAATTTTGCACCTAAACTACTTAGTCTTAGAAGAGAGCGAAGATCTAACATGAAATTACAGGCTCAGATATAAACAATGCAGGATGTATTCATTGCTCATGTAAGCCTGCTGTATTTTCATTATTTCCTGCAAGGCTGGAAGGGTCACAGCATTATTACAAGCCTAAGCCCTTTCAGATGCAAAAAGACAGACTTGTGCAGCTTTAGTCTTAGCTGCTCACATCAAGCAACTTAGAGCTCCAGTTTGTCGTGTGAGGCCAACAAATTAATGAAGGAAAATTCTGGGCTCTTGCTTGCTTTATCAGATAGGATGGAGTAGAGAAGTTTCCAGCCTTGGCTTCCTGCTTTCCTCTCAGTCCAGCCCAATATTTTAAAAATTTCTCTGGTGAAAGCCAAGAATTGGCCAGTGTTCTTGTTTTTCTCATTCTTTGAAAAGATATGACTATTACCTAGACAATGAGAAAGGAAGTTATTTAAACCCTACATCAACAGTGAGTAAGAAAATGAAGTATCATAATGGCATGAGCATAACTGCATCAGGTAAGAATTAAAAATTATGCTGGACAGTCATTAATGCAAAAATAAGGAACCCATTTTTATTTAATATTTTGACATAGGCAGGCTTCCACTAAGTTACAGGGAAATGCAATATTAATGAACTGAATGCTGCTACTGGAGATAAACCAAGTGTTGCTTTCATTTGCACAGTACTTTCACCCTGATCACATTCATTTAGATGCAAGAAGGAGAGGATAGTGCATAGTGAAGGTATTATAAATACAGAGTTGAAATATTCAAACACATGCCCTTATTAGAAAATATACCTTTAGTATTAAAGCTTGGAGAACCACCACCAACACCTCTTTATTTCAGACTATTTTTTTCCACAGAAAAAGCAATTTTACTGTGAATGCCTGAAGCACAGAACTGCAGCAACTTTCTTATCCCATCTTCGAGGGCAAGATCTCCAAATTTTTCTGACAGCAGCAATTTCTGCATGTAAAGCTGAGATCTTATCCCCTACTTAAAGAATTTGTCTTTTGTATGCTATGGTGTGTGCGTGTATATATATATATATCTCCAGTGAATACAATAATTATATGTAGGGACTTAAAGCTTTCTCTGGTAGTGATGTTTGACCATGGGGCATTTAGAGCATGGCTTTGTCAGTGGGTAGCCCCTAAAACTTCAAAGGCCAGAAAAGGCCATCAGGGACACACCAGTTACTAAGTTTCAAACAGACAGAATGAGGCTGTGATCCACAATCAGGGCAACTCACCAGGTTCATTGAAGGACCCTGCAAGTGAGATACTCAGCAACACACAGACTCCTCACAGAGCCACCCAGACAGGGAGTCTGTTGACAAAGAGCTTCTTGAAGAGGCTGAAGCACAGGGAACAGCGTAGCCAGTATTGTAGCAGTCATAAATTAAGGCATTAATTACAGCCAGTTATTCAGTAACCAGCCTTAACAAAGAACTGGAACTGATCTCTTAGAATGTGTTAATTTAGGAGCATAGTTAATGAGGAAAACTACTAAGTGCAGTTGAAGGAAATACCATGCAGTGTTGGGCTGCTGGAATGAGCTGGAAGTTTGTAGTCTGATGAATGTACCTGTTTTGTAGTTTGCAGTAATTGAGCACCAAGTTTCGGTGTTTTTTTATGTGTATCTTTACCACAAAGAGGTAGGCTGATGCAGTGAAATTGTTCAAGGTGCAGAGTCAAGTTTATACTGTATATCCCTGAGACTCATTAGGTTTTACAATGACAAAGTGATGTTACAGACATTTAGCCACAACCAGGCTAAGAATACTCCGGGACAGAGTAGTGAGGCTTTATCCTAAGTCATCACACCAAGGCCATTACTTGTCCACAAATATATCCTGCTGCTCCTAACTAGTAAAAGACTTACTAACAATGTAATACCAAACTCACTAGACACACAAGCATCTGATGTTAGCACAAAATTCACTGTATGGGAACCCAAACCCTTTTATATACAGCTTAATTGGGGGCTACTACACAATTGAACACCCATGGTAGTGTCAGGTCATATGCATACAAAGGAGATTAGAAATCCCACTAGTGCTTTAGGGTCAAAAGGCTTATTTTCAACCAGCACCCTGAATTGTCACACAAACTATTCCAGAGCAATTGTCTGGAAGGGGGCACACCTTATCTGATTCAATTCCATTTCTTCAGTAGACTGAAAGATCTGCTATGCAGCTGCATAGTGAGAGTTTTGAACACACTGTACCTGTAAGATGACAAATTAGAAAGGTGATTTGAAAACAAAGCAGCAGAAAAAGCTCCAACTGTAAGGCCAGAAATGACTGTAGGAACATGAAGGGAACAGGTAACTGCCCATTCACTCTCTTTTTTCAATTCATTAAGGGAATTTGACTTTTAGGGAGGTTGAAGTGCTATGATGTTGGAAACAATTAGGGTACCTGTGCACTGAGAAGTGGAAGCCTTTTCCCTCCACACCAAAGTTAGAAGCAGAACAAGAGCCAAGAAAAAGAACAAGCCTACATCACAAGCTGATTCCTCCAGCTATGAATCAGACAGCAAACAGTACACGCACTAGAAGTGCTAGTGTTAAAGCAAGCTGTGCATTTGTTTTGGGTTATTTTTTGAACTCTTGGGAGTTAGCTGGCCAGCCACACTACTCTAAGGAGCAATAGTTCAGACTGTCAGATCACTCCTCTGGGAGTACCCGGAGCCAGACTGCTCAGGCAGTGTACTTGCTCAGATATTCCTCTCATGAAATGAGAAGGATTTTTTACCATGCCTTCTTCCCCCGCCCCCCCCCCCCCTCAAAAAAAAAGAACAAACAAAAAAAATAAACCCCCTCAAGTTACCTGGAGGCCCAGATCCAGCATCAAGACTATTTAAGAGTTGACTCCTGTTTCTGTTATTTGTACCTCCACGTGATTGATAAGGAAGTTGTAGGTTAAACAGTGCTCATTTAAACATATTCTGGAAGACTGTTTGCTGTGTGTAAGTGATGATAGGAAATTAAGTGGCACAGAAATCTGACTGCTCTGCAGTCATCGCTTGCTGGGTTAAGCCACTGGTTTCTGGATGTGGTCCAGAAAGATTGATCATATATTCAAGGGCAGAACGCAGAAGATAAGAGTGACATGCCGTTGTGCTTTTGTAAAAGAACACTGGGTTCGGCCCCCAGTTAGATCATTTATTTATCTGGCACTGAAGGGTGATAATGGCTTGTTTTCAAGTCTCCAAAATAAATGAACTACACTGCATGCAGAAGTAGTCCAGGCCAGCCAGCAGAGGATAGAAAATATGCAGGGTCAGCATAACACTGGTTTCAATTTCAGTTACAAAAACATTAGAGCTCTCATTTAAAACAAGATGAGGAAACTAGGTCCTCTCTCCACTCTGCTGAGAGAACCAACCTTCTCTCCCCAAAATACTGACAAAATCCACTTCAAACAGAGTTCAGCAAAACAATTCAGGGTAACACCGTTCTGCTGCCATTTACACACTAGAATTTTCTTTAAAGTATCTTTGGCTCACTCTAGAGACGAAGCCTTATCTCCTACCCTTTTGTGCCTTGCTATATGAGCAGCAGCTATTGACTGACAATTTCAGTCGTGCAAAGAAAGTATGTCTCAGTCTCCTCCCAGAACACCTCAGGCCACCAGATTAGTCAGTCTTCATATAACACTGCAAAAGAGATTGAGTCAAGCCTGAAGTGTCAGGCCAGACAGGTCTCCTAAAGCTGAAGTTTAATAGTCTTTATCCTCCATAAATGGGAGTCCTGGAAATCAAGTCTTCCCCATCTTTAACTGGGTCTTAAGTTTTGGTAGTGGTCCACATTGTAGAGACCAACTTCCCATCATCTATAGATTGAGATTCATGTTTTGAGCAGAATACATGCCAGCAAGAGCCAAACCAAGGTCAGGAGCAGCTCTTAAGCCAAATCAAATCATTACCCAACAAAAGCCTTGTGTCCTGATGCTTGCCAGAGTCACTTGCCAAGAGCAAGTTTGATGAGGAAACCTGGCTGCTTGTCCCGAGTTGTTACAAAGCCGTATGCCAGCTGCAGTCTAAATGACCGCACAGCACTTGTTGGAAGTACCAGCAAGAAGGGGCTTTAGTTAATAGCCACCATGTGCCAGTTAGGTCACAGCACAAACCACTCCATGGCTCAGACACTGCAGTGCTCTGAACCCATCACTGAAATGCCCAAAGCCCAGCTTTTAACTCAAGGCAAATTCAGTCTTGGGCAACTCTATTGGAGGTCTAGATTTAATAGCTGGAAATCAGCTCTTTTTCACGCAGAGTACCTTGGAGGAATATTATGCCTCTTTACCACACTAAAGAGTAATAATTTTATTTAGAAGAGCAATTACTCGGTGCTTGGATACAAGAGTCCCTCACAGTCCCAGAAGCAGGATATTATATCTGTTTACCAGTGGAAGCTTTGGGTAGTTTCTCTGGGCAGGGCTGTGACCCAACTGCAAGATGTGTGGGTAACTGATAAGCTGCTGACCGTAAAAGTCACCTGACAGCAGCAGCTTACTGAAAGCACGCAGTCCCTAGTTCACAACACGCCACAGCTTAAGAATGTCTGCTGCCATGCTTGGTTTCTGGGCTGCCCAGGATCTCCTGTCTGAAAGGTGACCCTCAGGTTGAAACATCAGCTGTCAAGCTACACACATGGTGTCACTCATCCTGACAGCATTCTGCTTCAACTTTGACAACTGGATTGTTTTCTGGTTTTGCATGGAGCCTTAAACACACAACAGCTAGAAAGTTTATTGGACTTGATACAGCCATTACTGGGCAGGTGTAATGCTCTGCTTAGGAAAAGTATTGTTTCACTCATGTCATGTTTAATGCTGATATATTAAGCTAAGCAATGCTCTCTGCACTCTGTAATCCCCAAGTCAATGGACTGCTGCTGAATCAAAGTCTTCAATAAGGCTGACACTAAGCTGAAGGACCCATGAGCTCCAACAGAACAGGTATCAGATCAGTTAACCCATCTCTAAGGGAAACAACTGCACACAAGGCTGTTCTGTTGGCAGTTTTGGTGAATCTTATGCCTGTAGCTGGGATAGGTCACAGCCTGGCATCTTGCAAGTATTACAGATAAAAAGGTCTTGGGAGTGACCCTTGCAAAACTAAAACACAGCACAAACAGTTCTTCACATTACTCATTACTCCACAAGCTGCTAAAGCTTCCTTCTCCATCACGATAGCCTTGTCACTTCCACACGACTCTCCTGGCAGACCAGCTGGAAAGCTCCATTAGCTTTGCCTCTGTTCAGCATGCTTTTACACTATTAAAAGTAGCCTATAGCATTGCAGTCAGTTTGAAGGGCAAGTGAAGCTTGTTTTTATGTCAAACATGACACCAGCACACATACACTGTTGCTCAACAGATACTGCTTGATCATTTGATGAAATTATTTTAGGATGGCTTATGTTGTTAGAGGGGCAGAGGAGTTACAGACCTCAAGTTAAGCTCAAAAGCAGCTGCCAGCTCCAGCTTCTTGTGATGAACAATGTGAAGGATTTCACTCGTTTTGCCTACCATGCAAGCAGCAGTGCCCACATACTGCCGGTGGACCTGGCTTTCTACTCTAGGAATTGATGCTGGAAGTCATAAGAAGCTCAAATGAGCAGTGCATCACAAGCAAAGTTTACAGACTAAGCTAGACAAGATCAAATGCTCCTGTGTAAAGGAACTGTTTATAGCTTAAATCAGTGCCTACTGAAAGTCCTGAAGTGTTACATGCAGCTGTGTTCACAACTGCAGGCATCACCTGGCCTTTCCAGCCATCATCTTCCCACCCAGGAACTCATGACCCCTAAAGCTTCAGCATCTTTTCTAAGCCGCTCAGTTGGCAACATATTTTAACTGCAAGAAAAGTTTTTCAAATGTTAGATGCAGGTTCACTGATGAATTACTCTGCAGGTACCATCCAATGTTAATAGTCTCCTTGCTTTTAAAAATGATCCATTTAAGTTTATACAGGGATAGAGGAAGAGTTCATGCATTCCTGCCTCAGCATATAAGCAGAGCAACATTATATTACCAAGTCTTCACTCCTGGATTCTCTGGCAGCTAGAAAGTTGAGTGAGTTTAAAAGTAATTAACCTTGGAGGCCACAGCCCTGTGAGACAGGTCCAACTTCAGCCTGCTCTCTCAGAGCCTGGATTTCCACCTGGAGGAATCAAGGCAGTTACTTCAGAAAGCTCCTCAGACAGGGTCAACACTGGCTTCAGTGTGAAAACTTGAGGTCACATGCACTTAGACATACAAGTATGTGCATTGTTTGAGTCAGAGTTACACCACGCTTCATTGGAAGCCACGAAAATATTCCACTTGTGCCACCCCACTGAAAAGGCACATGAACAAAGTTGCACTTCTTGAGTTTTGCTATAACACAACACAGAAGGAACAGCAGGTTCACCAGCTGTCAGTCAGTGTTCCTGCCACCTTTTCATGACTAATAAGGACACCTCCAGCAGAAAACAACCTCCCAAGACAGCACAATAAAACTGTACTTAAAACAGACTGATTTTTTTAGGCACATTTCATCTTGGAGGGAGAGGATTGCCCTCGATTGCAGGCAGTCCCCACAGCATCCAAGCAAGATCACGTCAGCAGATACTGCTCATTCCTTTCTCAGCAACAGACTCCCAGAGAGCAGCAGGCTCCTGCAGGAGTTAACCCACAGCTACACAGGAGGGTTTATCTGTAGAACCACACGTTTTCCTTTTGCTGAAGATGCCTCAGTCATACATAATTGAACACAAGAACTGCTATCATTTACTTGCTTGGAGAGGCACAAGCCAACCCATGTAAACCAGCCTCTGACACTACAAATAGCAAACTAAAATAGAAGTTGTTCCACTGATCCCACCCATTGCATCATGGAAACTGTTATTTTGTCATGAAAACTCCCTTAAGTATCCAATTTAATCTCATTTATAGAGGAATGAAGCTCTCACTTCCAAGACAGCAGCTGCCACTACCTTTGACATAAACAGGAACTCACAGATGTTTTTGGATGCATCAGAGACTACTGGATGCATCTTTAGGAGTTTATAGGTAGTGCAGCTCTTCAAACTTACAGTAAAAAGCACTTCTGTAAGCATTTATAGCCAAATTGTCAAGTAAATAGCTTAATCTCCTGTTTGAAACCTCTTCCCTTATTTAGGTAGGGAAGAATTAGGCATGCTGAACATTTGATCAATCCACTATAATCACTAAACAACCCAAGCAAGGAAGACCTTATCTTTCACAGTACTGGTAGGAGGGAAGAAGTCACACAAGCTATAGCAGTGCAATCACATCAGCAACCCCCCTCTGCCAGATATTTACAAAAAAGTCTGACTTGGGGAGGGAAGCAGAAAGTATTCAACAGCTCACTCTTTGAGCTCAAGCACCTGCTCAAGCCGTATTTCATTAAATATTTTAGTAGCACTGTCTGATCACAGCAGTGGAACATGACGCAGCTCACACTGGAGCAGTTTTTGCAGAGCAGAGGATACATGCTGTAACAGTGCAATTCCTTCCCACGGATCCTCATAATGATGCAGTTCTTTGGCTGTGCCCTGTACCTAGTGCTGCCTCTCCTTGTAGATCCAATTCTTGTAAAAGCTCTTTTCCTGAAGGAGAAAACATCTCCTCTAACATTCAATATCCTGCAATAGCTCTCCTATGCTTTCCCACTTGTAAGTCCCTGAATTAGCCAGGCTCCAGAAACATTGATTCACTCACCGCACCCAGTGCCAAGTCAGCCTCGGCAAAATCTTTTCCTCCCCTCCTTTTCCCCCTTTATACCTACAGCATACTGAAGGCAAAGCACTTCAACAGAAAACTGCCCCATGGAGAGAGTATTTTTCAAGGTCAAGCAGAGTTTTTGCACCTGCTAAAGGTGCTAAATTGAGGCATTTTAAGAGTTGCAGATCACTGATAATATGATCTTAAGAAAAACTGCTGCATTCAGTTTTAAGAGCAAAGTTGGAAGTAGTTTCTATCCTCAGTACCCTCCCACCATCATATCAGGCAAGGAGAGACTCAATTGTTTTGTGATAAAGCTTTGAGATCAGGTGACAGATTAAGTGTGGAATTATTCAAATGGCAGACCACTGAAGTTTAATAGTCTGAAAAGGCACACTAATTTCCATCTTTGTGCTGGAAGAGGACTTGACAAAGGGACCAGTCTTCACCCAACACAATCCTAAAGGGGCACTTAATGAAATCTGATGAGAAAGAGGCGGCTATCTCAGACACCCCAAACAAGTCTCTCCAACATCACCTTACTCATTCCTCCATTCATTTCTCATCCCTTCCCAACCTCTGCAGCCCAACATCTCCTTTGACCTGATTTCTCACCACAGCACATGGCACTTCCAATTTCCACCCCTGCAGCCTAACATGTCCCAAGATCCTCACTGTCTTCCCATCTTCATGACTTCACATACCCACACCCCAAAGCTCCTCAACCCTCTCACCTTTCCAGTCCCATAACTCCTTCACCCTAAAAGCTTTTCAGCCCCTAACCCCAAACCTTCCTCATCTTCACCCCAAGGCTTTCCTCACCTTCACCAGCCCCTCACCTCCCTCACCCTAAACCCTTCCTCACCTTCACCAGCCCCTCACCTCCCTCACCCTAAACCCTTCCTCACCTTCACCAGCCCTTCACCTCCCTCACCCTAAACCCTTCCTCACCTTCACCAGCCCCTCACCCCAAACCCTTCCTCACCTTCACTAGCCTCTCACCTCCCTAACCCATAACCCTTCCTCGCCTTCACCAGCCCCTCACCCCCGTCACTCCACAGCTCCTCAGCCGCCCCTCGCTTCCACACGCCGTCCTCACTCCAGACACCTCTCACAGCCCAAGCTCCCGCCGCCCCCCTTACCTGCCCCCGGGTCTCCCCCAGCACCCGGGACCTGCTCCGTGCGGCGGAGGGGGGAGGCGGCAGCGCCGGGGAGGGCGGGGGGAATGAGGGAGGGAAGGAGGGAAGGGACGAGGTCACTGACGGCGGCGCGAGCGCGGCGGCACTGGGCAGCGGCGGCCGCTTTATACCGGGTCCTCGGGAACCGGCACCCGCTTCCGCTTCCGCTTCCGCCCCCTCCCGCCCCCGGGGTCATGAATATGCAGCGAGTGAGGCGTGGTCTCCCGGGGATACGTGAAGTGTGGGTTATGAATATGTATTAAAAGGCGTGGTGTCCCGCAAGTTATGGGCGTGGTTTATGAATATGTAATGAGGGGCGTGGTCTCGGGGAGGGTGGGGACGGGTGGGGGGCGTTGCTGGGTGACGGCGGGCGGGCTACGGGGGTGCCCAGCCCTCCGCCGCAGGGATGCCCACGTGAGGTGAGCCGAGGCGGGCGATGGCGGGGCCGGTGTTGGAGGGTGACGGCGTCGCAGAGTGACACAGAGTATTCACCAATCGAGTCCAACTCCTGGCCCTGCGCAGGACAGCCCCAACAATCCCCAACAATCCAAACAAACTCTTGTGCCTGCGAGAGCTGTCCAAACACACCCTGAGCTCTGCTACGCTTGGTGCTGTGACCGCTTGCCTGGGAAGCTGTTGCAGTGCCCAACTACCCTCTGGGTGAAGATCCTTTTTGTAATATCCAGCCTAAACCTCTTGGACACGACATCAGGGCATTCCCTTGAGTCGTGTCAAGGGTCACCCACAGAAAAGAGATCAGCCCTTCTTCCCCTAACAAGGAAATTGTAACTGCAATGAGGTCTCCCCTCAGTCTTCTCCAGGGTGAACAGACTGAGTGTCCTCAGCCATTTCTCATATTCCTTGTCTCCTCAAAGTCCTTCACCATCTTTATTACCCTCCTTTGGTCGCTCTCTAATAGCTTTCTATCTTATATTGCGGCACCCAAAACCACACACAATATTCAAGGTGAGGCCACCCCAGGGCAGAGCAGAGCAGAACAATCCCCTCCCTTGCCCAGCTGGTGATGTTGTGCCTGACGGCCCCAGGACAGGGTTGGTCCTCCTGAATGCCAGGACACTGCTGACTCATATTCATCTTGCCATCAACCAGGACCCTCAGATCCCTTCCTGAAATGCTTCTTCCCAGCATCTCATTCCCCAGTTTGTGTGGCAGGTTTTCTCTCTGCCCAGGGTTGAAGGATGAGGCTGTTGGCACTGCCCCCGGGGTGAAGGGGGGCTCTTGGTTGGAATGGGAGCGCGAGTGGCAACCTGTGGGTGGATGGAGGCTCTACCTGCACTGTCCCAGCCAAGGTAGTGGACATTTGCACAGAAACAGAGCACAGACCCCCTTGCTCTTCTCAGGCAAAGTTGTGCCAAGGACAGGTGCAAGCCAACAACTTGGAAAGTGCAGGAGTGGGTGCTGTTCTCTGCCTGAAATACTGCAAACATGCTGGCCCCAAGTTGCTGAAATTGTCCTTCATCATGAAGGACAATAATAGCTTTTCCTCATGTTTGGCTGCAGTCAAGGTCCCATCCTGCCTCCCCACCTTCCCCCTCTCCTCATGTCCAGCCCAGCCCTTTGACAGGGTATGTGCCAGGCCACCATGGAGAGGGTGACATGTGGCATTTATTATGTATTTGTCTGCAGAGCACAACCGTCAACACACAGCACCCAGTGACTCTCAGGACATGAAAACACTTCATTCCCCATGGCAGCCATAGCCCTGCCAAATTGGAAGAACCCTTTGCAAACTTGCCATAAAAGACTGTGTTTTTTTAGCGCTGGTGTGTGTTTTTTTTATTCCCAATTAAAGTCTCCTAGCTTTAATTGTGCTGACTGCATTGTGCAGGCTAGCATGATATTTAATTTTCATTACTTACATAAACTGGGGACACATAAAGCAGCCTGCAAGTGGCATGTAAAAATGCACGTTACGTTGCATAAGTGTAATTGTTTTCTGTTTCTTGACACACCATTAAGTAGATATTCCAAAACAAGTTTTTTTAATGGTGAATTTTTTTTTCTACAACTCATGAATAAATAAACCGCAAAGCATACCAGACTTCAGAAAAGGAAAACCACAGAAGGCAAAATGGAAGAACTGTACACATCTATTAAAAAGCAAGATGAATCTTGAGTCTAACAGAGAGACTCTATTACAACTCCTAAAGAAAAAAAATAAAATTGAGCAATATTTAGTTCTATGATGCTGTTATCAATATGTTTTTGGTTTTAGGCTAATTCAGACTGAGGGCTGAAAAGCATGCATGACCAGTCATGCACAACTCACTAAATTAAACATCCTCTGGTGAGGATGTCCAAAGTCCGTTCAAAGAGTGATGGTTTTTAAGACATACTACAGATGTTTATAAACACAAAAAGTGGCCAAATAATTATGTTAAGTAGCCAAATGGTGAAGATAAAGGATAAACACCCATAACAACCCAGTGTAACACCTACTCTTGACAGCAAAACAACATCCATTGTATCAAAACTGATACACATGAATAAAACATTAAAGGTTCTTCCACAGAAGAAACAAAATATACCTATACTTATAGAAATGTCTAATGTTCTGTGGTAAGAAAAAAGTATTTAATGACTTTAGTGGAAATACTGAGACCATAACACACCTAAAAACACCAAGAAAAGATCTCAAGATATTATTACAACTTCTAAGATGTGCTTCTTGTTACCCATGAGTTTGTGGCAGCCCCAGCTACCTCATGTTTTGACACCTCATTCTAAAATAACTGAAAAAAATTTAAAAGTACTTATTTTTCAGTCCTTTTGTTGCCTGCTGTTGCAGTGAAGCGTGATCCTTACCTCAGCCTGACATTTTAGACCCGTTCTGGCAATGTCCAGACATGTCCAGACGTGTCCAGATATTTCTCCATGGTATTTCCTCATGTTATTTTCACTCAGGAGTTGTTAATTCTCAGCTTTTAGCTGAGCCTAAAGTCAGAAAGGGGATTTTTCCATAAACCAAACATTTTAGTTTAAAAAATGTGATTTTTCATACTGAGTGAGGGGGTAGAAAAAATCCAAGGAAACAGACCCACCTTTTCCCTTTGAGGTTCTTACTCAACTCCAAATATTTAACCCATAATAAATAAACGCACTCTCATGTCTTGGCAGGGGAGGAACGAGTGTCAGTCAGGAGCCTGATGTGCTGTCCAGACGTGTGCTACGTTTGCCTGGGCGAGGGGAGAAAAGCCCCTGGACCGAGGCTGAGAGCAGGATTGGAGACAACCCCTGAGCACTCCCCTCAGGTCCCTCCTCAGCAGGGTGACGAATCCTGTTCTTTGTCCCTAGGCAACGTGTAGGGATTTGAGGCACTTCAGGGAGAGCTTTTTTTAAAGAAAGCATCCAGAAGTCACCTTAAGATCTCTCTCTGGCTCTTGGCGTGAATGTATCCACTTCATGAGTCACCTAGTAGGAGAACCCCCCCAAGGTACTGATCCCTTGCTTACCCTCACTTCCCCTGGTTTGTTTGGCATGGAGTACCCCAGGACTTTAAAAGAGAAATAACCTACCAGACCTCAAACCACCGGAGAGCAGCATCCTGCTCCAAACACCTTGCCTTGTGTCTTGGCATAGATGCTGAAGCAAGGGGTCTTCCCTATTTAATGAGATGTTAATCAACCAGACGGCAGGCTCATCAACAAGCTGCCATGAGTTCTCTGTACTCCATTTCACAGGTACTTGGCTTACCAAATTGTTATGAAAACTCACCATCCAGCCAAGCCAAACAAACACCACCCCCAATATTATTTTACACGCGTGTCAAAAGAAATAACTTGCCGCAGGCCA
The DNA here is from genome assembly GCF_963513975.1 of Fringilla coelebs. Classification (NCBI taxonomy): domain Eukaryota; kingdom Metazoa; phylum Chordata; class Aves; order Passeriformes; family Fringillidae; genus Fringilla; species Fringilla coelebs. The sequence goes on along the minus strand of NC_140028.1, from coordinate 4,427,278 downwards.
AGCGGGTGAAGGAATTTTACGAGGCTGCGGCTGATCCTCCCTTCTCCCCTCCCTTAGACAGTTAAAGAAACGTTTGCATGATGAAAGGGGTAAGGGAGCAGAGGACAGCTGGTTAGGAATTAATGAAATGTTTGAGCATTATCAGGCGATAATGGATTTAGCTGACTGTTTGCCAGTGTTCAGATCTAGTGTGAATTGCTTTATATGAAACAAGGGGATTCCTAGATTATACAAACCTCCTGAGAACGCTGCTGCTCCTAAATCCTTTCAAAGCTGCGATTTAAAAAAAATAAATGTAATTCTCCCCCTGGATGGACAGAAGCCCTTGGGATTGTTTTGACTTGCTTTCAGACTTAATGATATTTGACACAGCCAGCTCTCTGAGGTGTCTCCTGATTGGGAGTGGCCGTGGGTTTGGGGAGCCTGAGGCTATGCTTGAAGCAAATCTGAACACCCAGAAACCCAGGTGAGGTCTCCCAGCCAGGACATTTATAAACAGGACATGAAAAATGAGTCTCAACTTTTACACATTTGGCCTGTAACTCAGCCCCGGGGTGATATATCTGATGGGAGACCCAGACTCTGGACTTGAAACTGCTGTTTATCCTTCTTCCCACTCTCCCTCAACACATGCTGTCATGACAATGGAACTTTAATGGCTGTACAAAATGGGCCATGTCCCTTGATGCCTAGTTGTTTGTTTTTTTCCCTAAAAGCATTGGGATGCTTCTGTTTTTTTCAGATGTGAACTTGTGGCTAGTCAACCAAAGATATTTTATCTGGACACAGACAAGTCTCAAGAAGGTTTTATGAGGAAGAGCAGGAGATTGTGTGAATTTGTGACTGGCACCCAGACAGGCAGATTTTCAGATCCATCCAGGTTGCCCATGTTAGCCAAAATTGACTTCTAATTCTTAGAGCCAAAGGGCTTCCAACAGAACTCAAGGTGTAGAGTGTGACTCAGCCCTTTGCCCTGTCACCAGCCCAAAGTCCACCCATCCCGAGCCAGTTGGTTCATGCCACCCCAGAGCAATGTCAACAGTCCTGAGCAAACAGGGTGGTGGAGGTGTAGGTTCCCTTTGCCCTCCTCCTGCACTGAAGCCTGGAATCCCCCTGTGCTGGGCTTTGGTGAGGTCACACTTCAAATCCTTTGTTCACTTTTGGACCCCTAACAACAAGGACATTGAGATCCTGGAGTGTGTCCAAAGGACAGTGGAGCTAGGGAAGGGTCTGGATGACCTTTCTGGATGAGTGGCTGAGAGTACAGGGGGTGTTCAGCCTGGAGGAAGGAGGCTGAGAGGTGACCTCATCACTGTCTACAAGAGAGATGATGGAGGTGATCTTCATCACTCTTGGGGAGATAGTTCAGTGGTGCACTTGGCAGTGCTGGGTTAATGGTTGGATTTTATGTTCCTAAAGGTCTTTTCCAACTGAAATGATTGTATGACTCTAAAAGCAGTAGCTATAACTTCTCTCACATCACCCTCATATGGGAAATAAACAACTCATGATAGCAGTTCTGTTACAAGGTGCTCCTACAGGCTCTAAGATTGGGTTTGGTGTTTCTGCCACTTGTGAGGTCTCATCATGAGTTCATGCCTTGAAGAATGAGAGTTCCCTGTCATTATTTTCCTGGCTTACACAGCTGAAACCTGGTATTAATGGCTGCAGAAATTATCCTGCCTCTTGAGTTTATGTGGTCTATAATTATCTTCACAATCAAACTGTGAGGAATTAAGCTTCAGAATAGTTTATAGGTGTCAAGGGGTGATGTGACAGTCCTTCTAGAACTGTGGCTTTCAGTCCTCAAGTGCCAAGAGCAGTTAAGATACTGCTAGACAGCACTTAAGAACTGCAGGGCTTGTTCAGTTCAGTCACTGCTTCCCTTGTCTTGGAGAGATCAGAACCTCTATTTTTAATTTTTTTTTTTACTTCTGTTTACTTTTCTGAAACTTTTCTGTTTCTCTGCACTTGGGCAATGAGCTGAGATTAGTCAGTTTTCCTTCTGAGCTGCCTCTTATGAAATATGACTGTGATGTTTATGAGGTTTCCATTGCTGCACAGGGATATTTGTATTTTGGTTGCTCTATTTTTATTGAAAAATGGATGTATTTTCATCATATTGTGTGTGCAGAGAACCAAAATCCTGAACCAAAGCCTGAAGTACAGGAGACTGCTTAAGTCTGAGATGATTTTCAAGTGACTTAATTCACGTTAGCTTTACCCTGGTGAAAGTTGACTGGTAATATTTTCAGTTTACACTGGTGAATGTCTATAAAAAGACCGGTTACTCTTCTGCTTGCACAGACTCCTGCTGCCTCCCATAAAGCCAAATTTTCTGAAATTTCACCTCAGAGATCTTGTGGCCTTTCAGTACTTGATGGAAGCTTATAAAAAAAGATGGAGAGGGACTTTTTATACAGACAGAAAGCGATAAAACAAGAGAGAACAGTTTTAAACTAAAAGAGGGGAGAGTTAAGATTAGGTATTAAGAAGAAATTCTTTTCTGAGAGGGTAGTGAAGCACTGGCATGAATTATCCAGAGAAGCTGTGGATGCCCCATCCCTGGAAATGTTCAAGACCAGGTTGGATGGGGATTGGAGCAACCTGGGATAGTGGAAGATGTCCCTGCCTGTGGCAGGGGGATTGGAATGAGATGGGCTTCAAGGTCCCTTCCAACACAAACCATTCTGTAGTTCTTGGTTACTTAATGCTTTCTCATAATAACACAAAATTTTATGGATTAATTAATAGATGATAGGCAGTTGAGCTAATCCAGAGAGAAGAAAATACCATTTCTTACCTGATCACCACACAAATGCTTAGTTTGTAGCTCTAAACACTAAGTGATGACCTCTAGTTAACTGAGCATTTATCCCTGTTCACACTGCCTGCTTGTTTTGCAGCCTTGTGGCTCCAGCTGGATGCAAACTGTGCAGGTGTTACTGGGCACACTGTTTTGATCACCAGGTGGGACCTGAATCCTCTGTAGCCTTCTTGGAGGATTTGCTTTACTCTCTGCTCTGCTAAGGCCTGTTACAACCACGTGCTTTGATTTATCTCATCTCTCCCCTTGCTTAATCAGTCACATACCTAATTGGTGTTTGCAATATTTTGGGTCCCAGCATAAACAAATTGTTTAGCCCTGTGTCATCAAAACTGCATCTGGACAACCATCAGCATTCTCCATATTTTTGGAAAGTCCTAGGAAAGAACTCAGAAGCTACACCTGTTTTAGTGACTTCTGCAGATATGACTCAGTGTTAGCAGTCACAGAAATGGACACTGTTGTGCTGACTGTATTCAGAGTGTTTTCACATTTCCATGAAAACATGAGTAACACTCACCTGGGTGATGGAAAAGTGAGTTGGATTGGCACTGGTTGGCAATGGGATGGAAAATTAGTATGTAAAGAACCTAGTGATTAAGATAATGAAAAACAATGTTAAGAGTCTTAGGTGAAGCCAAGTTTTGTAGCCCTCGAGCTTTTAGTTGTGAAATTGTTGGCTCTTGTGTTGTTTCTGAAATAGAAATCTATTTAAATTACTTAAGCAACCCAAGTTTCAAGAATAACCCCAAGCAGGCTGTTTTACTTGTGACTGAGAAACCAAATTGGTGAATACTTTTTATTCTAATTGCTTGAATTTCTAAACATGACCAGAGAACCAAACAGCTGCAGACCCTAAAGTGTTTGTTATGAAACTAATTTTAAACTTTGAGTAAAAAATGAAATGCCAAAGTTGATTGGAATGGAAATCCCCTACAAAATACTGAGATTTTTTTAGGATTCTTTTAATCATTCCCCCCCACCCCCAACCCACTGTTCCTAAAAGCTGAGTGTAAACTGAAACATTTGCAGTTTTTGGAATTAACTCAAAACACTTGTTTTGAGTTACTTGTGTTTAGCAATTTCCCCTTTTCCTAGACCTGAATGTCACCCCAGTCATTGATTTTCATGGAGTGTTGGACTTGTGAAAGTCCCTCTACCTGAAGTACAATGTGGATAGTTCACACCACTGTTCTATGGCTCTAGTTTCGCTTTTCAACCTAAATGATTTTAAAACCACTTACTCCCAAAAGGAGTAACTTTTCCTTTCCCTTTCATCTCCTCGTGCTCTATGGAATCATAGAATATCTCAATTTGGAAAAGACCCATAAGGGTCATTTACTCCAGCTCCCTGCTCCTTGCAGAACCTAAAACTAAACCATATGACATTGTCCAGGCACTGCTTGAACTCTGTAGGGGCCCTTTCGAAGAACCCCACAAATACAGTGCTCTCCTTAAATGACTGCACTGGATAGAAGCCTTTTGGAATGTGGGATAGGTAATGCAATTTGCAGACATTTTTGTGGGGATAAATACATGGCAATACACTGTGGAACACCAGAACTCTGCCTAAGGAATTGTAAGAGTTTAGTCTTGCAACGAATCAGATCATCTAATTGATTTGGTAGAAAACCCTAAAAAAAAAGAAGTATAATTTTCTGTTGAAGAAACTGCACACATTGACTTGTGCCACGGTCCTACACCTTGTGTGAGTCTGCCAAGGCTGGCAGGTCATGGTCAGGCGCTTTCACAGAACAAATCAGCCTCCAGCTCTCACTTCTAACTCCTATAAAAACAGCTTCATTTTCCAGTTTCTCCTCAAACAATTTCATAATTTTCCCTCAAACACTTCCCAGACCTTCCAAGGGCTAGAACACAACCTGCTGAAGAGGGACCTGAAGGTGTCCTGTGTGCATGAACACTGCCAACAGCAGAGGCCAAGAAGATTAGGATGGAGTTGTGCTTTCCTGCTGCTCTTCTTCCTTAGACAATCCTATTGGTTCAGCAGCTTCTTTCCTTATTTATATCGGGAGCCTGGCAACTAAGCTCCAGATTTAAGCACCTCAAAGACTCAAGGCTGCTTTGGTAGGACCAAAAGTTTTGTATTACTGTCAGAATAGGAATAAAGAACCTTTCTCCTTGAACGGGTTCCAGCCCATTTCTTTGGACTGGTGATGCATTTACACTGTGCAGATGGATGCTCTCCACAGGGATGTGTTGGCCCTCACCTGGGCCAGAGCACAGAAGGACAACAGATGATTTGAATGGAGATCATTTGCAACCTGGAGAGCAGACTCAAGAGGTTACAGCTGAAGATAAAGAAGTTTGTAAAACTGAGAGAAAGTTCCTAGCAATGGGGTTATTTGGGAGGATTAACAAGCTCCCCAGGGAAGCATTGTTCCTGTGGATAACTTTGAGAAGAGACTAGGAGAAATGTTTTTGAGGAGTTTAGATTTTTTCTGTCAAGTAGTCAGCTATATTTCTGCCAGGAAAGGCCTTCCCCAGTCCCAATTAAACAAGAACTGGCCTGAGTGGATTGCCCCAAATTTGAACAAAACCTTTTTCTTTTTTTCAGCTGGCAAATATTTTATATCTTTTCCTTGCTCTTTCTCCTTTCCCCACCCCCCCGCCCCACCCCACCATTAGTGGTTTTGGTAAGAGCATAGGCATATTGGTAAGAGCATAGGCACGTGGTTGTAGAATCTGCAAGAAAAAAATATTTTCACAGTTGATGGATTGATTTCCTAAATGCCTTTAAAATATTTTCAGTCAGTGCCCAGGTAGTTTCCCACTAACCAAGTATTCTCCCAAACCATTTCTTAAAGGACCGGGCCTTGTTGTTGACTGCAAACTTGAACCTGTTTTCCCGTGGTTTGAATAGGTACAAGGGCTCTCTACCACATGGATTTACTCACATCAAATACCACAAACCCCATATTTTAGATGAGCTACAAATTTCCTCCTCTAAGAGCTAATTTTAACAAACTTGCACCATTTCATCCTTTCTGTGGTTTTGATGTCTCTCTGAAATGCAGCTGAAGCCAAGATATTTAGAACTTCGTAGGACAAGGGATGCACTGTTTGACCAACCTCGCCTCCTTAGATTACTGGTGTAAAATTCAGAGGCAGGGACAAGCCTATAAACTGGAACCCCCCCAATATTTCCAGGGCTTGAAGGCTGAGTTTTGAATGCTTGAATGCTGAGTTTTGCCCCAGCTCCCTGAGCTTTGTCTGAATTTTGCACTTGAAGCAAGCCCTGTGGAAACTTAGAGCTCTTCACACCTTTGCTTTTTGTTTGCGGGTGACAAAAAGCACAGAACTGGTTGTAGTAGAGTTCTGGCAGCTGCACTGTTAATAAGAAAGAGAGGAAGGAAGGAAGGAAGGAAGGAAGGAAGGAAGGAAGGAAGGAAGGAAGGAAGGAAGGAAGGAAGGAAGGAAGGAAGGAAGGAAGGAAGGAAGGAAAAGAAAGAAAGAAAAGAAAGAAAGAAAAGAAAGAAAGAAAGAAAGAAAGAAAGAAAGAAAGAAAGAAAGAAAGAAAGAAAGAAAGAAAGAAAGAAAGAAAGAAAGAAAGAAAGAAAGAAAGAAAGAAAGAAAGAAAGAAAGAAAGGAAAAGCTGTTCAGCTGATCCATGACCATCTCCAATTCATCCTGAGATGCATTATTTGAACCACAAAAACCCTCCACACATTTTGTGCCTTGCAGGGATGGATGTTCCACCGCCTGTCGCACTGGTGGTTTGCAGGATTTACTTTTTTTTTAATCAGAAAGAGTGCAGAGGTGCAGAAATACCCGTTATTTTCAGAGTACAAAGTATCTTCTGCGTGTGTGTGTATTTCATTCACAGACTTTACTTTCTCTCAAATGACCTATGAGTATCTCTTGTCTCATGGAATTGAGTGTTGTTTGCTTGTTCACAGCTTCCTTTCCTTCCGTTATCCAGCAAAGAAAGTTTGCTTAAGTGGCTTTTGTGAACTCTTTCAAGATCCCCAGAAGGATGATACAGGAAACAGAGAGTTTCCTTTCTATACAAACTTCTAGGGTGTTCCCATAATAGCCTGAAATTTATCTGCCCTCAGCAGCCTGCAATTGGACAAAAAATTAATGGACTGTCAAGGGATCAGGCCAAACACAATTAACATATCAGAGACGACAGTTTGGAATAAGAAAAAAATCCTCCACTTACACACCACCTTTTATCCCCTGCTGCCAGACATTTTCTTTCTGAGTTTCCAGTTACTTTACATGCTGGCCATGCTTTAACCATCCAGCCTGAAATTTTCCATAATTGCTCCCTGCCTCATGTTGAATACATTTTCAGAGAGCAGTGAAGGGGGAAAAACTTCAGAAAAAAACCTGACCCTCTTAAAAAGATGCAGTTATATTGCACTGAGCTTGAAGCTAATGAATTAATGTTAGGGGTGTTTAAGTATTGTCCCTCTTTATTTTCAAGAGCATGTTTGCACCTCAAGAGGCCAGAGTGGGAATGAGACTCCTGGCACAGCAGCAGTGCTGGGGATGAGAATCTGTCACCATTGCCGTGAAAATGCATCTGGGTTTGTCCAAAGATAAACCACAGACAAACCCCTATTTCAGTGTTTTAGAGGCAGGTTTGTACCTCGGTTTTATTCCTTCTGACTGCTGTGCCTATAGTTTCTGCAGCCCCCTAAAAAGCAGCCCCTGTAAGCAGAACATCTGGACAGGGTGCTGACAAAATGGATTCTCATCCTTCAGAGTTTCACCTGGTATGACCTGGCACTGTGGGTGAGATCTGGGAGGATTGTAGCACTGGGAGGGAGGGCAGGGCCCGTGCTGAAAGCTGACAAGGTAGAAATGTGAGTCATTAAAAGGCAAAGACCAATCTGTAAAGAAACAATTACTTACATATTTAAAAAAAAAAAAAATCTGATCTGGAAGACACGTTCACCTGGTGGTTGACACTCCCTACAACAGCACTGTGTTGTTCCAAAAGTCTCCCATGAGATGAACAAACCTTGCCAGGAATAATCACAGATCTGGAGTTGTATAATTGCTCAACTAAAGGCAGGCAGGGAACAGATAGGGAACCTGTGCTTTGCTTTTTCTGCCCACTTCCTTGTTTTCATGGCTGTGCACTGCTCTGGAGCACTGGGGCTTGTATTGGCCAGAGTAGTCAGGACATCAGGGGAAAAAAAAAAAGCTTCTAAGCAACAGCTTCACGGCGTGTGCTGTTTTTAACTCCATTCATAAAAGCAGCGAGCTGGGCTGTGTGAGGCAGGCCGGGGCTCTGAGCTCTTGTGTCTGTTTGGAGCAGAAAGCTCTCAACGTGCTTGAGCCGAGCACCGGCAGTTTCATACCCTTCCAGCACTAATCCAGCAATAAAGAAAATGGCTTTAAGCCACTTCACACCCATTAGTACTCTGCAGAATGCTAATATAGCATAGAGATGAAAGGACTGCAGTGAGGGGAATGAAATGTGGGTAACAACTTTGCCTTCCCTCTTAGGGAGGTTTGGTTCATTCTCTCAAGGAGCAGAGGCCAAATTTGGGGAGTAGATGCCGTGGCAGCACAGCACAGCAGCGCTCCCAAATCATGGTACTCTGTCAGCATTAATGACAGGGCTGGGGTGCTTTATTTTTTAGTGGTAATTCATGGTTAACCAGAAATCTGATACTTGATCTGCAGCAGCCTGGAATGCCAAGACCATTTTTATGACTTGTATTTGTGTGGCCACAGGTGGGAGATGATGTGAAAATCATTTGGTAATAGCAATTAGCACAGCAATAGTTTTTCTTTATTTTCTAAATAGGCTTGGAAAAATTAATCTTTTTTAAATTAAGAAGCAAGGTTTGTCACTTTTAAAATCAAGGGGCTCATGTTTACTGAGAGGGTCTATGTTTAGTGCCAAGAGCCTATATTTTTTCCCAACCCAAAAATCCTCTGTGAAACAGCACTATTAAAAAAGTCCCCGAGAAAAGGTAAAGAGGTTCTGCTAGAAAGTCTCAGGATGGAGGGAAAGAAACTGAGGAGGATGGTTGATGGACCATCTGGGACTTCACAGGTTTGGAAAAGGACTGTGGAGCTCCAGGATGTTTACACTGCAGTAGGGAAGGTGAGAAGAGATTTTGTCCAGAAATACCTGCAGTAGAAGAAGGTGCCAGTTGAAAGCAGGCTGCCAAATCTATTAGAGCTGTTTGCTGGAGATGAAAACAAGAGATGTTCCTGCTGAAGACCAGGACCAGAGGTTAATTAATTATAGGAACATCCTACTGAGAAGCCATCCTGTGAATTCCTATGTGATGGCTCAGGGGCATTGCCATCAGATGCTTTAGGTGTCCCATGAAGCTGCTCACCACGTTGTTGTGGAGATAACCTGCTTTTCCACTGGTTCCAGATGGATGCCAGCACTCCTGCTGCAGATCCCCAAACCTCAGGACTGTGGATACCCCGGGTGCCTGCTGCAGGACTGTGCCCTACTTTAGTGTTTCTCAGTGAAAGAGCCTCATCAAGGCTCTGGAAAAAAAAAAGCAAAACAAGGACAAAGTTCTGCCCTTCCACTACTCTGTTTTCATTTACAGCCAAATTCTGCCAATCTTTTAGTGCCTGTTTAAGACCTCCATTTCCTTCCCACCAGCCCGTTTCCGTGCTGGGGTGCATGTTCCCTTTTTCTTTTTCTTTTTCTTTTTCTTTTTCTTTTTCTTTTTCTTTTTCTTTTTCTTTTTCTTTTTCTTTTTCTTTTTCTTTTTCTTTTTCTTTTTCTTTTTCTTTTTCTTTTTCTTTTTCTTTTTCTTTTTCTTTTTCTTTCCACCTGATGATACTCATCACTTATCACTCCAGACACACAAGGACCCTGAGCTGAGCCCAGTCTATGTGCAGACACTGTTACATGAGGTGTCAGAGCCTGCTGCATATCCAGGGGAGGAGACTGTGCCTGATTCTCCTTGGCTGTGACACTGTGGCTCAGCCTGGAACTGACAGCTGTGGAAAATTAATGGATGGGCCCTGTTTCCAAGGAATGGCCGTCAAGGTCACGGTTTTAAGGCTGTAAGGGCATAGCCCTTTCCTACTTGCAGCCAGTGTACATGCCAGCTTTGCTGTCCCCTCTTCAGATGTCACCATGTCACCAGATTGCTGTCACATGAGGACACTGTGGGTGAGGGGGTGACTTTGGCTGCCCAGCCTGTTTTCATGCCCAGGGACTCTATGAATATAGCCTGATGATGCTCGAGGTGTAACTGAAACCTGCTCTGCAGACACAGCTCCTGCCTGAACTGTCCCTGCCCCTGCAAGGCTGAGCAGAGGAGTTTGTCCAAAGCAGCCTTCAGGACAGGGTCACCCCGTGCAGCAGTGTGTACTCTCTGCTGAGGGTGCTGGCCTGTGTAGGGCTCTTCTCCATCTGTTTGGTGGTAGGCCTACTTGAGTGGAGCCAATTTGCTTGCAAAGAAATGGAATCTTTCCCAGGCACAGAAGCCAGAGATGAATCCTTTTGGGCATGGAGTGTCTGGGCTTGGAATACATTGAGCTCTGTCTCTGGGCAGTTTAATCTCACCAGCCAGAAACCTGTATGGATTTACACTTCCATATGAAACTGTTTGATAATCATGTTGCCATGGCTACATTTGAATCCTGCAATAAATGTGTAATTTCACACATTTACATCAAAAGGAGCTCCAGAACATACAGCTGCCTCACAAAGCAGCTGATCTCTCGACAAAAGCACTTTCCATTTTTAACTCCATATTATTGTACTCACTGGTGTGCTTCTTTTGGAAGGGGGGTGAGGTCTGTAGGGCAGGTTTGGCAGTCAGGTTCTTGAAGTCTGATCCATACTGAGGTTCCCTCAATGTTGGCAGCAGGGCAGTTGTCCTGCTGGGGTCAGAGCAGCCATTTCTAGGGCAGTGCTGGTTCTGCAGCCACACCAGCTAGGGGGACCGAGATCCTTTGAAATTAAAGGACAAAATTAAACACAAGGTGCTGGTGTGCCCAAAATGCAGGGACAAGGACTGAGAAAGAGGAGTGGAGTGTGAGGCTCTGCTCAGGGATGACACCCACCTCTCTTGGCAGTTTGGTCTCTTCATTGCCTTTTCATCTCACTCCTCTCAGCTCTTCCTCCCTGGTTCATTGCCTCCTTTCTCCCACCCCCTGCCAGCCTGATTGCTCCTTATCTCACCAGCTAGCTTGTCCCAGTGTCTTGCCCCCAGGCTACCTTTCCCTCCAGTGCTCTCTGTCCTACTTGTGATGGCTTCTTGTCCCACAGACACCCTCTGTTAATCCCGTGGGCAGCTTTTTCCTTGGTCCAAGCCTCTTTCTCTCCCTCTGACAAGAGGCAATGGGCAGGGAACTGTTAAGAGGGGCAGGTCACAGGGGGAGCAAAGAGGCTGTACCAGGATACAGCTTCAACCAGCAGCAGCTGAATGAAGTGGTAGCTGGCACCCACTGATCATCAGATCTGGAGAGAAATTTGCATCCAGATTCTATCCCTGCTGACTTAAACAGATTTTTTCAGGAACTTGAAACTTGGACAGTTCTGCCTTTTTCCTATAGCAACAGCAGCTGGAACAATGTTGGCACCAAGGCAGGGCTGCAGCTGGTCTCCTCCTTGCTCAGAGCAAAGAGATGCTGGAGAGTCTTCAGCAGTCACAGAATGTGGACAAAGCAAACATTTCAGTTCACTCCATGAATTTACTGTTGTGTGGAGAGAGAGGAGATTTGACTGTGACAAGTGCCCAATACTGACAATTTCTGTGTGCGAAACTGGAAGAAGGAAAAATATTGGAAAAGCATAAGATTCTATTTTTTTTCTCAGCTGTTTATACAATTGGAAAAGTTAAGTAAGTCTAATTATTGAGGTTATTGGTTTTAATGAGTCACCACCTTGCTGTTATTATTCCTGGTTCCTGTTGCCATAGGACAAGAAGCTGCAGCTGGGCTGAGCTGTGCTACGCAACAAATCCTCATGCTTGCTATTCCAAGATTAAGACATAGGAAAATGGGTGGCTCAGACAAATGGGAACATTGAGAAGGAAAGTGATATTTGCCAGTGTGTTGTGTGGCAACATGACCAGTATGCAGATTTTGGGAGCAAAGATAGGTTTCTATCAGAGACTGATTTTTGGAGGTTTTTTGAGGAGCATTTCCAAAGACACGATAGAAAGGAGGTTGGCCACCATTGTGGGCTGGTTGTTGGTGGGAAGGGCTATGGACAGAGAAGTCACAGGGTGTTAGAGTAAAGACCTGAGTTTGGTGTTATGGGAAGGGATGAACCAGTGAAGGGATACAGCCTGAGAAACAGGCCAAAAGAGAAAGGTTAGGAGAAAAATCTCTGTGGTGGTGTCATGAGTGGGTAAGAGTGAAGTGTGACCAGGGGCCACGAGAAGTGCTTCAGTAACAGATGAAGGAAGAGCTATGCAAGAGATTTACCTGCAGAGCTGGAGAAGCTGGGCTTGAAGAATTCTGCAAGGTTTAACTGCAGCCTAAATTCATGGGCTTTGAAGGAGAGGTATGAAGTGGCATCAGGAGCAGTTGCCTGCATGGCAGATAAACCAGCATGTTGCCCACTGTGTTTTGAGAAGATTTAGGTAAAAGGTGTGGGAGAAAAGGGATATCAAAAACTCTGTTTTATCCAGGCTGGGCTTTAGATAATAATTAAACACCCATGAGATATCCTGGAGGATCAGATGTCTCTGGAGGATCTGTGCTTGAATGTGCATTAGCATGGGAACCAGCTCTGGGCTGCTGTTGGGATCAGACAGAGCCCATGGGTTGGAGGCAGGAACGTGCCAACCCCCAGTGTTTCATCGATTGGTTTCAATTGATCAGTTGTGTAGAAACAAAGTGAATGAAGTTTCTGGTCTCTTGGATGTTGCAGAAGGTGTCAGGTTTGCTTGCAGCTGCTTGAGCTTGCTTTTTCAGCTGATCATGCACTTTCAGTTCTTTCTCCAGGATGGCAAATTCCTTTTGAGCTGGGCTCAGAAATGAAAGGGAAGATCTACTAGAGCAATGGGCTGTCCGACAGGTTTTCTTTCCCTCTCAAATGCATGCAAGGGTGCCTGCTGAAAATTTCATGGGAGAAGCACAGGAGGAGTAGGACCAAGTATGAAAGTCATCCTCAAGCCATTGGCTTTTTCCCAGTGTGGCCTCTCCCTGTAAGCCCCACAAGGAGAGTGGCACAGTCTTTTTTCACCCAGTTTGGACACCGTGTCCATTCAGTTGTAGCATCCATGGCCTGGGAGGAGAGGGAAACCCTCCCCTTTATCTCTACGGCATGGGTAATGTGTGTCTTTCCTTTTCACAGCTACCAAAATCTGGCATTTCCTGTTCTATTATCCATTTCCTAATACTTCCCAGGACTTAAAAGCTGGACTCGGCCAAGACTCCAGAGAGGGATTAGTGTGGACTTGCCTTGGCCGTGGATGACCTTCATTCTCTTTAGCATTTATTTTTTCTAGAGGATTGAGGAGGAGAAAGGGAGGGTGAGCCACAGCTAAATCCTGTTCTTGGATCTCCCTTCAGCCATTGAAGAATGAGCTGAGTGCCTAAATGAACCCAAAAGGCACCATGGGGTGAGGCACATCACATCCAAGCTGGACGTGGTGGCCTATTCCCAAGTTCCTGAGCTGCCACACGCTCCAGCCGTGCTTCAGCAGGCAGAACAGCCCAGGGACTCTGGGGACTGTGACAGGGCTGCTGCCAAGGCTCTGAGCTCCCCTCTGGGTGACTGAAAAACAGCAAAGACACAGGTCATGAATGCTGTCTGGAGTGAGTGACCTGGATGTGTCTGCCCAGACTCGGTACAAAGAGGCAACGTGGCCCCGGCTCCGTTGCTCCCAGGGCTTTGTGCTGGAGGCTGAAGTGGATCCTGTCCAACGTGTAGAGAGCCACAGCTCTTGCCCAGTTGCAGGAGAGGCCTCTGTTCTCTCTGGTACCCAGAGAGGCTCTGCAGACCTGGCTGCACAATAGACTGGTCGAAATGGATGCCAGGAACATCTCTGTCATCACTGCCAAACTTCCTGATTACAGACTGCTCTGCAGCCTAACGCAGCTCATGAGGGGGAATTCGGATGCTCAGATGAGAACTGCATAATATACTGGCAGCTGTCCATGTCTTTTCACTTTTGGGGCCACTTAACTTTTTCACATATCATGCCAAGCCCCCCCTGTGCAGCACCACTGCCGTGAATTTTGTAGGTTGCTAAAGTTAAGCTGTGTTTTTCTTTGTGTGCTGATCATTGCTTTCTCTGTAGACTTGTGTATATGAGAATTGTTTTCCTAAGGTCTCTTGCCGCTCTTCCAAAGCACACTGAATCCTCTGGCCATGGCAAGAAGAACCTGGCTTACCACCCAGCTCATTCTCTCCCTCTCCCAACAGGTACTCGCCTGAAGTTTGTGAACACAGGAATCAAACCCAGAAGTTCCCAGCTCACAGCACAGTCATGATCCCAGACAGAAGTTGCTTCTGTGCCTGACAATTAGGTAAGAATTACCTCAAATACCCTCAGATAGGTCTGACAGGACAAGTGCAGGAGGCATGGGAGAGGTTGATCAGATTGACTCCAGTACTGCACAGGGCTCAATCCACTCTATCCACTGAATCCATGGCTATTGGGTTTGTTTCTTCTCTGCCTTGTAAAATTATATGATGAAATGCTTTTCCCTAGGCATTTGCTGCTTCTGAACATTATTTTGTGCATTGCAGTAGAAATAAAGGAAAATACTAAATTTCTGCTCTTTTTTTTTGTTGGCTTGAGGGTCAAATTTTATATCCCCCTAACCTTTTTTGGCAGGTTAAAATTAATGGACTTTTCAGGGTGATGAAGGGAGAAATAGAGTATCAGTCTCTTACCAAATGAGACAACATGGGAAATGTTAATTAGATAATCTTGAATAAATACCTTTTTGCCCTGGTCTTCCCATCAGATCAGTGTATGGGGTACCAGGGCCAGACAAGTAGAAACATCCTTTCATCTCTGCCATGTGGGAAGAGAGGGATTTTGGCCATTTCTTTCTCTTAGTTATGAGCAAATAGCACATGGCCATCACTCACCACTAAGAAGCCCAGTTAATGTATCTGGTGATTACACCCTGGCTGCCCTGAGGTGCTGTTGTGCAATGGAAGTTGATAAATTGGGCCAAAAAAATGCCTTAAAATCTCCTTGCTTCCACAGTAGCTTAAACTTCGGGTCAGAGTGGGCTCAAAATACAGTGGGCCATAAATGAGACTCTACAGACACTATCTATTTCCCTCCACATTTCTTTTTACCACCAAGAATTCAGCTAATTTAGCATAACATCCCAAACAACAGGAGTTAGTGTCAGTGTTGAAGAATAACACTGCTTCTACAACCCCCTGCATGCCATCTGAGAAGAGTCAATGTGCCCTTCCTGGAAAAGCTGTCGCAGTGATAAGAAGATGAAGGATGTGTTATTAGACTAGTATGTATATGCAAGGTCCAGGATGTCAGATTTCTGCAGAAAGGTGTGACCTTGTCTAACTTAAGTTTGGAAATAGATGATCTTTAAGATCCTTTCCAACCGAAACCATCCTGTAATTCTGTCTTCAGGAGAACTGGTGACATGAAATGGTTTAGTGCTTGATTTTCCATGAAGATACCCCTCAGACTCCGTGCCCACCAGCACAGACACACCAGTGCTACGTGAGAGCCCTCCCAACCCCTGCCATTAGGAAAAAACAAGAGCTGGCATGAGATGGTAAATGCTGCCGTGCAGTGTTCACAGAAAACCTGTTTGCGTGGGATGTGCTGGAAAAATTGCTCAAGAATGGTGCATTCTCATAAGAAAAATGATCTGGCTGCTGTTCAGGTCAGTGGTTTTGTATCAGGGCTGCGGGCTGTGTGGTTGCTTCAGTATATGGTGCAGCCACTGACAAAGTGTTTGCTGTGCGTGTGATACAATTCCCCTTGTTCTGGGGTGTTGGAGGCCCTTGCCCTCACCCAGTTTTGGGTCTGGGTCCATGTTCTCAGAGCAGCTTGCACTGACACAGGGCTCCATGGCAGAGAAAGGCACCCTGTGGATGTCACCCCAGAGGAGAACAGGGCAGTCTGGATCTGTTTGCTGGTGGGGCTTCATCTTTTCATGGTAGGATGGTGTGAAGGATAAAATGCTATGCCCATGTCAATAGCAAGTGATAGCCAGGATTCTGACCCCTGCCAAGCAAAACAGTGACCCTGCTTGGAGAGGTTTCTGAAAACACAGATCATGAACCAGCGTTAGTAGCTGGAAGAACTAAATTACAGGAATGCCTAAGTGTTAACTGGTTCTTCCAGCCTCTGCCTAACAAGCTGTCAACAAGGCACTAAGGGGGAAGCCTTCACTCCATCTCCTTTTTCACCTTAGATGAAGGGGGAAGGAAAAAACCATGTGGAAGGTCTCCTGCCGGCTAGAGAGCTGTAAAACCTCCCTCCCTCATCGTTCTTCCTCTCATACCAGCAGACCCCCTGACTTTGACAACAGCAACATTGGTCTGTG
The DNA here is from genome assembly GCF_963513975.1 of Fringilla coelebs. Classification (NCBI taxonomy): domain Eukaryota; kingdom Metazoa; phylum Chordata; class Aves; order Passeriformes; family Fringillidae; genus Fringilla; species Fringilla coelebs. Next base: position 4,410,990 of record NC_140028.1, on the reverse strand, counting down.
CTTGGTTCCTGTACCCTTCAGGACTAGAACCATCAGCAGGACTGCCACTAGCACCAGCCAACCCCTGTGATTTCATGAGGTGAGGTCTAACAGGCATGTTTTAATAGGAATGCTCAGTAGAGAGGGCCCTTTTTCCTCAACAACATTAAACAAAATAATACAAACAGTAAATTTAATGAATGAAAATGAAGTAGCCCTCCAAGGTAGCCTGCTGCTTCTGCAGAGGATGTGCTCTTACAAGAATGGTTTTGTTCTGGTCAGTCCTGAAGCAGCCACTGGGAATGAGACCAGAGTAAGGTTGTATCAGAGGAAGGTTGTGCTTTAGGTTCCTTGTGCTACTGTTTTTTAAAAAAATAAGCCTTCACAGCAACTGCTCTTTTCCCTCTGGAAATGTTTGCAATGCAAAATTTAATAGAGAAATGAGGAAGGAGCATATTCCCCTTTTCTTGCAAACACACAATATCTCTCAATTGTGGCTTTGTGCATTGCTGACAAGTACAGACAGTGATGGGTTAGTGCAAGGAGCACTCTCTGCCGTCACAAGCCCTTGTCCCCTTCACATCCCAGACCTGTCCAGCACACACCAATGCCATCTCTCCCTTTTGATCCCTGGTCACCTTCTCTCCAGGAAGATTCACTGCTATTTGCCTGCCTTTCCAATCCCCATCCTGTATAAATCAACCCTGCCAAGTTGCCCTCCATGGCATTTTCGCTATGCCACTCCAGCTGGAGCTGCGAATCAACTCAGACCTTGTGTCCTTGCTGTGTCCATGCAGGAGATCCTATGGGAGCACTAGGCATTTGACACCAGCTTTTGAGGAACAGCCACCAGTTTTATCCATGAGATGCCCAAGCCCATGAGCACTGAAAGCTCTGGGAGGGATCACCATGTTAAACCCAGCCAGGCTGTCCTTTTAAAAGCACAGCCCTGCCTAACACTCATCATCACAGCTACAGTAATTCCTTGGCTGCACAGCCAGGTTTGGGGTACAATGAGCAGTTCATGTCTCTTCTCCCCAAACACAGATGCACTTTCACACCCACACACAAAACTGGGGTGGTAAAAACTTCCCTGTGGTGGATCTTTCACAGGCAGCGTTTCTGGGAAGGCCTGGCATTCAGATGACAGGCAGGACAGCTGGTATCAGCAGCGCCTGTCATTGTGGTGTCAGGGCTTTGCAAAGCCAGGTCTGTCTTTGAAAATATATATATATTTTTTTTAATTTATTAAGAGTAGCCCTGTAAGCTAAGGTTTTCCTGCTCCTGACTATCTCAGAAGATAAATCATACCAAACAATGTTCCCCTGCCTTGGGATTATTGTACCATTTCAAAACATCAGCCTGGTCTGGTAATTGTGCATTTTAACCCCTCTGCCAGGCTGCCTCCTTTAGCTGCCAGCAAGCATCCTTTTCCCAAATTAACCCGACCACAATGAGCTGCAGCAGAATCCACATAATTGCTCTTTTTTTGCTCCATACAGCCCGAGTTACAAAGGGGACATTCCCTGCAGCAGCCAGCCCTGCTATATTCATTATTCCTAAATCAGGTTGCGGTATCTTTATGCTCAGCTACCGCCTTTAATCTCACACTCTGCCTTCAGCGGCACCGCTGGCTGCAGCAATCCCTAAAGATGCCCTCTTTCCATCCTCTCCCAGGCAAGCAAGCCAGGACGCTCCCGATGGAGCCGGCAGTCACCCAGCCAGAGCTGCATCCCCCCTTGGAGACCGGCATGCAACTTCCACCTGCGCGGGCAGGCGCGGAGCACTCACGTTGGCGGCAGCGCGGATCCCTTTCAGCAGCTTAACTGCGGCTCATTTTTTAACCCCGGCCAGCGGATCTAAGCTGCTCTCCGCAGGGCTCAGACGGAGCTGCCTGCATGACACCGAGGCATCCAGACGCCGGCTCGCCAGCTGACATGTCAAAGCAACGTCGTGGTTAGCAAGCTCATAACAAATCGACTGACAACCCACACATCGGCGGGAGCGGGTCTCTGCGTTCCGTGCCGCCGCCGCCGCTCCGGGTTCGTGCAGCCCCGTCGAACTCGGTGTTGCTATCTGGCGTTTTCTGCCGGTGTCTAAAATAGCATCAGGAACGTTCCCTGTTGATTTCCCCGGCAGTGCTTGCTGAGCTATGCCGGGGAGCACGGCTCCCGCAACCCGCCTGCACGCAGCACGTTAAAAACATTTTCTTGCCTTTTCCCTCCAAAGGAGGTGGAGGGGGGGGGAAAGCCCTGTTGATGTTTTTCTGCCCAGCTACCAGCAAATCCCGACCTTAGCTAATTCTGCTATGGCTGAAAGCAGAGGATGTCTGCAGTGCATGAAGCTGATTTGCTGACTTACCCTTCATCTCTCCCAGGAATGCCAGGTGAAGAAGCCGGCCTCTCGCTCCAGGAAAGAGCCACGAGAACCTGGGTAGCAGCCACTGCAGAGCCGGATCAGAAGTTCGCTCCCTCTGTCACAGTGTGTGCAGCTTGCCAGGTATAGCCGGGATGAGAACACCCCGTGCTTTTCCCAGGATGAATGAGATCAGCACATATTCAGTCAAGGAAAAAAAAATAAATATATGTGATGATTTAAGACCCAGAGGAGAAGTGTTGGTCCACAAGTTGCTCTGCTTTACTATTCAGGATTTTCTGGGGAGAATTTCATCGGGAGAGGAGTTTCTCCTCTGCATTTGGTGTTGTTAGATGTGGTAAAAAGCAAGCAAATGGTGGTGATATCCATGGGGTAGGCAGGAACCCATCCTTAGCCACATGAGGTGGAGGGCATGTGAAGGGCACCCTTACAATCAGCAGAGATGCCTTTATAACCTGCAGGCTGATGCCTTCTGACTCAAACCAGCACCTTGTTACAGGCTCCACATGGGCTGTGCAAATCCAGACTCCACTGGTCCTGGCTTTCCTGAGTGGAGTTGTTTGGATTAAAATCTCTTCCACTTGGCTGCTCCATGACTCCCCAGGTTGACAAAGTCCCTTTCTTCTGCCATGTCCTTCACATCAAGCATCTCTCAAGGCTCACCTGCCTGTCAGGCTGGGGATATCACTGAGCTGAAGCTCTGGGGTGACAGGGAGGCAGAAAAAGGACAAGAGGTGCTCAGAGGACTCAGGTGGACTGAAACATTTTGGTGTCAGTGTTATGTCAAAGAGAATCTTGTATCTCTGGGTCTCTATTTTGTGCTGGGGGGATCCTATGCTCCAGTGCAAGAAGCTCATGGCATGGCAAGAGTTTTGTGTCTGCCTTGGTCTTAGCTAATGGCTGGGAATCTGTGGGGCACAAGGAACATGGCATTTTCCTTTAGTCTTGGAACTAGAGTGACTGCACTGGAGGAAAATGAGATTATTTACTCAGGATCAGGCCCCAAGGCTTGTGTGGCTGGGAACCCAGCTTGTGTCCCCAACTCCCTGGCTTTATCTACTGCCAACCCCCTCCCTTTCTCTCTCCCAAAGCCCAGGGCTAGGAGCCACTGAGGTACTGACCTCTGCCACGGACTCTCTGCATAACCCTGGGTGTGTCCCTGCACCTCCCATCCCACTCATTTGCACAAAGTTCCTGTGCAGCTCATCCGTGCAGGGAATGGGTTCCCTGCCTCCCACACCTGGCCTCATTCCCTGCTGACAGCCAGACTGGAATGTGGGGTTTGATGTGGCTGAGACAGTCCCTGTGAACAGGCTGAGGGGGAAGCCTGGCTCCCCCGGTGTCACCTCAGCAGGATGCAGCAGGGCAGTGTGCTGCGCTCACCTGTCATCTCCCAAGGCCAGGTTTGTTCTCCTGCATCAGCACAACTCATGGGTGGCTGCCAGCCAGACCCCAAGGGAAGGTTTATCCCACCTGCACTCCAGGACTGGCAGAGCCTTGGGCAACTTGGTGCTTGTCCAAGCAAGTTGGCTTCAGCTGGTGGATGTGCCCAGGGCTCACTGGATGGGAGAGCAGGGAATGAAGAAATCATGGAGAGCTAGAGAAGATGCAGGAGAAAAGGCCATTTGAGGGCAAGCTTGGCAGGAGTCCTGGGGACATGGGGACATGGTCCCCTGGGCCCAGTGATCTCTGAAGTCACAGCACAGAAGGGCAGTGCTACACGGGTCCTTCTTTGAAGGGTGGGCAGTGGGGATGATGGACCTCCCGTCATCTCTGCAGAGCTGCTTCTGCCTTTGACCAATGAGGCGGCAGTGGGCATGTTTGGAAGCTACACACAAGACTGAACTAACCTACCTCAGATAAGGCTTGGATTAATTAGTCAATACATGTTAAGTGCTGCAAAGATTTAAGGCTCTGCTTAATTGTTAAGTAACTCAATCATCAGTGGCTGAGTGGGATGCCTGAGGCAGAGAGTGGATGAATCAGCCCTTCTCTGGCAAGTGGAAGGTAATGAGGGAGGAAACTTTTCGAGGCTGGGTGACAGTAGGATGGGTTGGTTAAGGGACAGCAGCAATTACTGAGGTCACTGGGACTCACACGGGTAGCCCAGAGAAGCTGTAGCTGCCCATCCCTGGAAGTGTTCCAGGCCTGACTGGATGGAGCCATGAGCAACCTGATTTGGTGGAATTGAAGGTGCCCCTGACCATGGCAGGGGGCTGGAATGAGATGATCTTAAAGGTCTCTTCCAACCCAAACCATTCTGTGATTCTATGACTGGGAGCACTTAGGACATAAAAAAATGGCCAGGTCCTGCATGGAGCAGCTGGCTCTAGGGAACAGGAGTCCCTTAGGTGATGGAGGGAAAGACAATGATTTCATACAAGAAGGAGGTAAAAAGACCATGAAGAACTTTATTGAGCTCTTCAGGCTTGTTTGGCCAAGTCACTCTGAAAGAGGTGGGTTTGGGGCTGAACCAAAATGCACTGGGGGACGTGAGTGTGGTTTGGGTGAAGTGGGGAGCACTTAATGTGCCATGGACTCACCTGTCTTCCCTGCAGGCACTGGCCCCATGTTATAGGCTTGGGTGGGACATGGATCTGCAGGGGCAGCCAACTTGTCTCCTACAGGGGCAGTTCTCCATGCAGTGATTACAAGCTGAGAGGGTTCCCATCAGGAATTTTGGTGAAGCCCATCACCAGCCTGAGACATCTCTTCTGCTGCCACCATACAACATGTCCTGTTACTCAGGGGTGAGTTTCAGACCTGGACCTGTTGCCTTGTTTCTGTGCGAGCAAATTGCATCTTCCACAGTCTCTCTATTTGCCCCTACCCTGCTGAGCTTTGTCCTCTACTTCTCTCCATGTGGAAGCTTCCCAGGTATGTCATGGAGTCTGCTCCCAAAGACCTTTGAACAGGGTAGGAGTGTCCTCAGAGTCAGCCAGGGTGTTTTCCAACTCCTTGTGAAAAAATGTCCCCCCTTGAAGGTGTAACTTAGATACTGAAGCTTTAACCCCTGGGTTAATCCCTGTGCAGAGGTGACTTCCAGCCATCCATGATCATGGCAGCTCAGCCAGGTAAGATGAGGGACTCTTTGGCATCGTGCCTCATCCACACACATATTCCCAGGGCTTTCTATGAGGCTGGATGTGGGAAAGACCTATTTACCTGGCATCACTCTGGCTGGAAAAAGCCTCTGAGCGCAGCCCTGGTGAAACATTAATATTTTCGGAAACAGGGAGCGGGTAGGAACAGCCTGTACTGTTGTGACAGAGCTGCTTGCACGAGATGAACCTCACTGCCAGGGTTGGGATGGGTGCACGGGGCTCATGTGGGATGAAGGTATGAGCTCTGGAAGGGCCAGCAGGACAGCATGGAAGCATTAGCAAACAAGCCATAACTGCTTGCTGTCTTACCTGGCAGGCTCCCACATCCCTGATCCCAATCCTTGCCCTGCAGCTCTCTGTACAGAGCAGCACTGCTGCAGGCAAGAAGCCTGGATAGGTTGCCTGGGTCTTGGATTAGACCTGCCTTATTCTTGGAGAAGCTGAAGTCGCCAGCAGGCAGCCCCCTGTCCCAGCACCAGCTGCGGGGTTTGGCGTAGGTTTGCAAGGCACCCCTTGACCTCAGCATCGCCCACGTCCTTACAGCCTTGCTTTAATCCTTTTTTAATTAACTGCTGAGGGGTGTGATGGTATCAGAAGGGTGGGAGGGGGGTGGCCTGGGGTGTTTTGGGTTTGGTGTGTGTGCCAGCCAGCTGCGTTTGTTATGAGCGTGTCAGATCTCACAGGCGAGAGCTCTCCCTCCAGATCCGGCTGCAGCTCAGGCATTGCGCGGATCATCCCTGCGGCTCTTGTGCTGCTCAGGGATCCTGCCGTGTCCCACCTGGCAGGTGCTGGCAAATCAAAGATTCGCGTGAAATCGGCAGCTGAAAGGCACAGTGGCTTCTCTGACAGCACAGTATGCTGGTGAGGAGGTTTGACTTCAGTCAGAAAACCCTGGGGAGATAACCAGAGCAGAGATGGAGTGGCCACAGGGATGTCTGAGATGGGAAGGGGGGTGAGGTCAGCAGTTTGTTGGTCACTGAGATCATGCAAAAGGCTCCTAAGGGGTTTGGGTTTATCAGTGCTTGGTGGTGGATTTTCACAGGGATTCAACAACCTGCTTGTCTGGGGTTTGACTTGAGGACAAGGCATATCCCAGCTTTCCACACCCCCTACATCTCCACCATGGGGCACCTCCCTTGCCCAGAGTGTCTCCAGGGATCTGATACTCCTGGGGAGAACAAGTTGCACACTGGACCTGAATGCTGTGAAAGTGGCTGTCCCCAGGCTTAAAGCAGCCCCTGGCTGAAAGGATGAGGTGATCTGGGGACAGATTACCTGCCTCTACCCATGGGCCTGCAAAAAGGCAGGATGACGGGAACTGAGATCCCAGGCTGCTGGCACTACCAGGATCACTAAAGACGTGTGTGCTGGGGGTCAGTGGAGATCATGAGAGCACATGATGTGGAGTCTTAATAAAAGTACAACCAGATAATAACATCCACAGCTCCTGTGTGTCTGTCCTGCACCCTCACTGTGATTTCTTTGAAACTTGTCCAGCAGATGTTGATTTGGCCTTTCCTAGCCCTGATGTGGCTGTTGGTTTTTAAACATCTGAGAAATTTTGTGTAACACGGCCTTGAGGGGAATCAGGGGCATCAGAGGAGGGAACAGAGCACAGCTGTTTTAGGCCATTGTGGATGATGAGACACAGCTGTGCCCAAAGCAGCAATGAAGTTCAGAAAAGAAGGAGCTGACCTGGATGAGGTGGATGCAAAGACTTTTCAAGGGGTGAACAACACTTCAGTCCCACTGGGAAAAACAAACCACGTCCAGTGATGTGGAGCAGGGGCCAGATGTGTTCAGTCAGTCTGATGCCCTCCTGGCTTTAACTGGTGGAGGCTGCAGACCACTGTGAACAGCCACCTGTGGTAGCTGGTGCACAGTAGGTTCTCCATTGCTGGAAATCTCCAAATCAACACAGAAAAATTATTGCTCAAAAGGAAATTGTGGGCTTGGCAGAAGTGGTCAGTGCTGGATTTTGCAAGAGGCAGATTGCTGAGCACTGTTCATTGCATGTGCCTTAAACCCTGTGACTCTGAACCAGATGCTGATCACTGGTCCCTCTTAGCCAGAGTCATGAGAAGCTTTGTGAGCATGTTACATAGCCAGGAGGTGCTCTGCAGCATTGCTTACAAAATCTCTGCTTCCTGTGCACATAAATTTGGGGAGACTTTGAGGGAGCCATCCTCATGCCTTGTCTTTTCACTGACCTCACACAGTGAAAGAGGTGCCTGAAATGAGGGAGACGTGGATGTGCAATGTCTCTGCCTGCAACACACCTGTTTCCCTGCAAGAAAAGCATGCAGGGGTCCTGCCCACCCCCGTGTTTGCTGTCCCCCTTCCCAAGCTGGTCCCTTGGCACTGGGATGTGCACATGAAGAGCAGAGCAGAGCAGAGCACCAGAGAGGTGCTTGGTGGGGGTAACCTGGGCTTTAAGGAGACATGCTTAATCAGAAGCATGACCAGAAGGTGGAGGGCAAGGAGATGGATGCATAAATTCTTGATGCCTCAAACTGCTGTCCTCTGTTGAAGCTGAGAAGTTTGGCCTTGGCTGGAGCCTTGCCCCAGCAGAGGCTCCAGCATAGGAAGAGATTGCTCACAGCTGGGTCACCTGAGAATCCTCCTTGACAGAAAGCTGTCAAAATTGTTTGGCCAGATGAAGGTCCCCTCAGCTGCTGAGATTTCTGCCCTCCTTTTGGTTATGCTAAGCCTAAGGTTTAAAAAAATCTTGTGAGTCAAGGCCTTATGAAACCTCCCTCCAAGTACAGGAATGCTTCACTTTAAACTTTTGTTGTTGGATTACTTTTTTTTTGCCCTCAAGATCCACTGGCTCTGGGGTTGGCATAAAGTCAAATGCTCTTCAGTGAAGTCAGCCTTTAGCTGGAAGCAAGTCCAGTTATTCAGCCCCTTTTCCCCACTGCAGCCAGATATGTGTTGCTCTCCTGAAGCAATGCTGCTGGTTTTGTATCCCTACCCCACAGCCCTGCTGATCTCCTCTCACACAGAGGAGCCTCAGAGTCTGGCTCAGCACTCAGCAGCAGCTGGTTCAGCTGGTGGCAACGTGGAATTTTGCAGGCACTAGACTGTGTGAGGGATGGGAAGTAACTCAGAGCTAACCTGCCTCTTTTTCCTGGGGATGAATCATGGCAGTGTCTAAGCTTCAGGCAGCAAAGAGGGAGTGGAGCAGGGCAAATGCAGGGTCACAGAAAATGGGATTTCTTCATTCCTCAAACAGTAGTTCAGTTGTGCAGAGCTGTAGTGCTGCTCGGCTGCTGTTTTTCTGCACTCTCCATGGTTGTTCCCCATGGGGCTCATTAAAAGTGCAGGGTTTGTCCCCATGGCACTGTTGGTTTGGAGAAATGGCCACAGCTCTCTGCAGAGTGGAGCAGAGCACATGTGCTCACTTCAGTTCTGGGGTGGGAGAAAGGATGGAGCAAAGGAAACATGGAAGGCTGGGGAGATTGGGAGGTGCTGGGAGGGGAAGGTCTGCCAAGAATGGGCCACGGGCACAAAACCAGAGCTCCTGGCATGTGGGCTGTGGGATTGACCAGCCTGGCTACACATGGTCTGTCTGTGCTTCCTACAAGCTGGGCCTGTGTAATACCCTGATGGGTGCCCACACAGCAGAAGGGATCTGTGGGACACAGCAGCCCTGCTGCAGACTCTCTGCCAGCTCAGACCAGAGCTGGAGGCATCAGGAGATGCTCAATGAATGCAGGCAGTGCTCAGCATGGGGAATGACAAGGCAGCATGGATGAGACAAATGGGATGTCCCTGCCAGAGGCAGGTCGTGCCTTGGCTTTGTGCTGTTGAGCTCGGGCAGCTCTTGGCTGGTCACCCCTGGGAGAAAGGCACCTGCATTGCAGAGTGTGCTCAGAGCAAAGCAGCCAGGCTCCTCTGCACCCTGGTGTGGTGGCACTGGGGTGTGTGTCACCTGTGGTGCTGTGTCACCTCTTTCAGTTCCTCCTGACACTGCTTCAGACAAAGGGAATTGTGCTGCTATTCCCTCAGACAAAGGGAATTGTGCATTAGCATGGAGAGCTGAGGAAGGCACAGAGAGCTGGCAGGGGAATTTTTTATACTCCAGAGCTGATGGCCAAGTCAGCTTTGGAGATGTTTCTCAGCTTGTCCAGAGTGGAGTTTTGGTCATGCTCTGAGGGTTGGAGAACCTCTGGGGTTGTTCTGCCTGGAGAAGATAAACTTGGGCTCTGGGGAAACCTTGGAGCCCCTGCCAGCGCCTAAAAGGGCTACAGGAGAGCTGGAGAGGGAGTTCTGACAAGGGCCCTCAAGTGATAGGACAAGGGGCAATGGCTTCAAACTGACAGAGGGCAGATTTAGATTAGATGTTAGGAAAAAAATCTTGACTGTGAGGATGGTGAGGTACTAGCACAGGTTGCCCAGAGAAGCTGTGATTTCCCCATCCCTGGAGGTGTTCAAGGCCAGGCTGGATGGAGCCCTGAGCAACCTGGTCTGGTGGAAGGTGTCCCTGCCTATGGCAGGGGGTTTAGAGCAAGATGATCTTGAAGGTCTCTTCCAACCCAAACCATTCTATGATGACACGAAAACAAGATGTGAAAGAGAAGGGCTTTTTAAGTGCCTTGATTCTTCCCATGGAAGGCTCCTGTCATGCTGGGTGGAGAGGCTCTGCTCTGGGATCTTGGTCTACAAGGGCCACATGAGGGGAGGAGGCAAAGGTAAGCACAGGCATCCTGGCAGGCCTTGAAAACATGAGAGAGAATTGCATGTGCTCAGTGAGAAGGAAGAGCTGGCAGAGAACCTTCCCCCTCCCCTTGCATCTGTCCAGTGCTGAGCAAACACCAGCTAATCTTCCTGACACTTGCAGAAGACAAGGAAGCACTAGAGCACCATAGTGGTCAGTCAGTGAAACCACAGCTGCAGTGACATATGCTGCATAAACCACCCCTCAGGCAGGCTCAGCCCATCAGGAGCAGGGCTGAGCTGTGTTTCCCACAGCAGGTCTGGGACAGAACCAGAGGGGAGTCCAGACATCCTGTCTTGCAGCTCCTGCTCTTGCTTCTGGGCCTCAATGAGCTCAACCAGCCAGAGAAATAACTTCCCAAGGGGGCTGTAGGGGTGAGGAAATAATTAAAAGCTGATCTGGGCTCCTGCTTTGGAAGAAGAAAACTCCCCTCAATTATTTTCTTAATGATTTAAAAGCACCCTTTCATCTCCAAACTGGCAGGAACCTTCTATTGTTTGTTTCTCTTATGTTTGCTCCTAATCAGTTTTTGCTCAGCAGAGATGGAGATGTGGGAGCCAATTTATCAGGCAGAGCAGAGGAGACACGTGAAATGGAGTGGAGAAAGTTAGTTATCAGCAAATACTTAAAGACTTGCTGCCAAAGGTGCAGGAGCTTGTTCTTGCTGCTCACGCAGATATTTGACAAATAACAGGAGGATTTTGTCGGGAGTTGATTACATTTTAAATCCAAATCACAAGAAAACAAAATTTATCACTTATTGCATCCAGACTTTCATGTCCACAGCAGCTGTGTGTACCCACCAGTCTGGCACCAAAACACTCGAGGCCAAGTCATCTGTCCAGGGCTCCCTGCAAAGCCATGGAGGACAAGGGGTGTCACCAGCTGAACCTCTCCATCCTGTCCCACATCTGAAAGTCACCAGGATCTACTCACTGGCCTTTGTGTCCAATCCTGAATGTCCTGAGATGGTGTATGGAGATGTGCTGGGATCTTGTGGGCTTGTTCTGCCAGCTGCCACCAGAATGTGCTGCTTGTGTAGCCCTTCCCTGCCATTTGTTCCTTCTGGTGCATCCACACAGAACATCCACCTTCCCTCCAGTCTGAACATTTCTGTTATGGAGCCCTGCATGGCAAAGGAAACCTTTTTCACTTGGAGGGGGGTCAGGTACACAGGACTGTGCTATCTCCACACCTGGAAATAACCAGAAGTCACCTGGGTAAGATCCTCACCAAAATTTGAAGATGACCCTTCTCAGAGCAGGAGATTGGACTGGAGACACCCAGAGGACCTTTCTGACCAAAATTATTCCATTCTCCTCAGATAACACACAAAAGAGAAGGTCTTTGTTTAGACAAGAGGAAAAGAAAGAGAAGGAGCATTAACTTCAGTGTCCTTCACTGACCTTGCTGATACACTTTGAATCATCAGCTGTGTATGTGACCCTGCTGGCTTCAGGAGAAACTGTGCCTTTTCCCTTCACAAGGCTCACAGGGACAGGCCTGGGATGGCTAATGAACAACCCCTGCCTCCTTCAGCTGATTTCAGAGCCCAGTGTGGGGACAGAGCTGTATCCCACGTTCTGCCAGTACTGGAGGCATTAGGGAACAGGCAGCTTGCCCAGCTCTGCAGTGATGCACTGGCAGCAGCCAGACTCCAATCTCTCAGCCCTCTCCATCTCCAGCCAGGCTATCTCCAAGGATAGCCCTGTGCCAGACTGCAGATATGGTTCTCTCCAGGTCTCTCCTCTGCACAAAGCCTCAGAGTGCTCACCAGGGTCCCAGAGCAGGCCCAGCCCTGGCTGCAGGCAGGCAGAGATGGTCCCCACCAGATGGGAATGCTCTCCATCTCCTGTCCATCTCTACAATCTGAGGTGTGTCTGAGGGTGAGCATCCTCTGGCTTTTCTACGGAGATTTGTCCTCACCTCTGATGTTATGGAGGGGACAGAGAGACTCTGAACCCATGCTTTGCTTAAACCCTTTGATCCCAAACATTGTGCTCTCCTCATTCACCATTTTCACATCACTGTTGAAAAAACCTTTCTTTGCATTGGTGAGGTAAACAACTGTTGGTCAGGAGCAGAGTTACAGTTATGCACAGTGATTGCATAAGAGGATTTCCTGGCAACTTAGGAAACCTGACAGAAATTCAAATCTGAGAAAAAAAATCCCTTCTTGACATAAGGTTCCTCAAAGAGTTCAGGGATGTGGTAACTGGACAGGACAGACAGAGACAACGACCCTGACCTTGCCCCAGCTCAGCCACCCTGGTTCCCTTGGGCACCCTCCCAGCCTGCCCTCCAGCACCAGCTGAGTCTCCAGTCACAGAAGGGATTTATTCCCCACCTGCCTCAGAAAGTTTTAGTCATCACCCAGCTGCTGAATAACCCTCTTGTTTGAATTCCCCTGCAGGCCCAGAAGGACTCTGCTTATCTAACGCTCATTTGACCGGATAATTCGAAGGCAGTTCCAAGCACTGTGGAAGTGACCTGCTCTAAGTCAGTTCAGCTTTTCAATCCCCTCAGATGCAGTATCAGCAGTTTTCCTTGTATTTTTTTCTTCTGCCTGGTGCAGGCTCTGACATTTCTACTGTCCCAAGCATCATGTTTACCCTGCTGGGACTCAGAGGATGAATGGTGGCCCTGGTTCCCACCACAACCTGTGTGTTACCTTGCCTGGACCCATGGAAACTCCATCACAGGGGATCTTTTGCAAAGTAATTGATCTTAAAAGCCTTTTTTTGTCTCATTCTCAAAGGCTTGAAAGTGGCTCCCTAGAGCAGGTCTAGCCTCTGAGTACAGTAGTAATAGCTTGTTCCTGCACTGTCTCCTTTTTGGGTGTTATTAATTAACCCTGCTGCTGTTTGATGTTTTGCTGCAGGGCTTGTGTTGCTTTCTTGCTGCTGGGGAGATAAGCTGCAACCTTGCCATGGGCAAAGCACAACAGGTATTTAGTTCCAGTGCTAATACTTTCCAACAAAAACTTTTTTTTCTATGACCAGTCTCGTGCCTGGCTTTGAAACACTTTCAATGGGGCCATTCAGTGCCCAGCCTCCTGCGTGAACGTATGTGAAAGTTACTCAGACAATCGCCTTGTGTTTGCTCTCCTCCTCCCACTGGGTGCTCAGCTTTTCCTGAAAATGCTAATGGGAAGTGGCAAAATCATCCTGAACCTCTGAAATTACTGAGCCATCTTTTCATACCTTTCAGGGGCCAGTTCCTGCAATAAGTAGCTAAGGATGCTGATTTCTGATATACTGGAGATTGGAAGCTAATACTGCCTTGCTTTCTTTTGATGTGCCTTTCCTGCTTCATCTTCCATACCTTTGAATCCTTTCCCATTTCAGCCAAGTCTGGTGAAGTGCCAATGATGGTAGATATCAAAATTCCTATCACTTTTGCAAATATTAATTGCTGGATAAAGGTAAAGGCTCTTTCAGCGCCTCCACTAATGGAAATACAATGCCATGAGGACACTACATATTACCCCAGAGCAGAAGTTTCTAAAAATCTCCAAAATCTCTCTGTAAAAACCCTTTGAATCTCTTTAAAGCAGGTTTCATTGATCCACTTCTCCAAGGACAGCTTGTTCATTGCAGTGAATGATTTGCAGGGGTTTGTTAGGTCGTCTGCCTTGCCTTGTTCCCTTGTAGTTTCCCAGTTTGGAACCTGGACTTGAACTGAGAGACAAAAACTGCCACTGCAGGAGGGTGGGTTTGTGTCCTGGGTCATGCTGATGATGGAGGGAGAACCAGAGCAGTATCCTCCAGCCTTGATATCTTTGCTGGTTAAATCAACTCCTTTTGCCACTCATGAGATCCACCAGCAGCCTGAGAAGCAGGGATTTATTTTCTCAAGGAAAGTATTGAAGTTGGATGGGTTGTAGCGGGGGGACAGGGAGACAACGGGAAATGGCTTTAAACTGAAAGAGGGCAGATTTAGGTTAAATATTAGAAAGAAATGTATTATTGTGAGGGTGGTGAGGCCCTGGCACAGGTTGCCCGGAGAAGTTGTGGCTGCCCCATCCCTGGAGGTGTCCAAGACCAGAGCAGACGGGGCTTTGGGCACCCTGGTCTAATGGAAAGTGCCCCTGCTCATGCCAGGCAGTCAGAATGAGATGATCTTGAAGGTCCTTTTCAACTGAACCATTCTGTAGTTTATGACACTTCATTGTTTTACACTTGAGACCCAAGAGGCCTGAACTGAAGCCAGAGAAATGGCAGTGAAAGATAATGTGGGACTTGGAGATCACAAGTGGATGAGCCTAAATATGAAGTGGGATCTTTTCAGAAATAAACTCATCTGGTTTCCTGTTTTTGCTCTGTAAGGAAGAGCCTTTAGGAGACCCACACACACCAGCAGGTCACAGCTGTGCTGTATGTCTGTTATATGTCTGCTCCTGGTGAGAACTCTCTGGGGACACCCATGTCCTGCCCCTAGTTCTCTATCCCAGTTATTTCTTGGTCCATCTTTTTTTTGTTGTGCTTGCTTCCCTTCCCTTTCCAGCTCCCAACTGTCCTGAGCTGTCTTGCCATCATGGTCTCCTTCTCCTTGCTCACCATTTGCCTTCATCCAATTATCATGTTGCCTTCTGCTCTTTGAGAAGACTTCTGTCAAAAATCCTCCCTCTGTGCTGTGTGCCTGCCAGGTCTGAGCAGGAAAATACATTTTCCTGCTATTTCATTATCAGCAGTCAGGAAAGTTTCTCCCGCTGAGGGAAGGCACTCCAGTGAATTACATCCCTCCTCAGCTGACTCAGAGGAGATAATGTGTATTAAATCCAGTTCTTTCTGTCCCTAATTTTCCCTTTGTACCTGCACCATGGATGGCAATAAGAAGAACAGAGACATGAAGTTCCTCTCAATTCCTGAGGGGCATCCTCAGAGACCCTGCACAACTTGGCCTTATCTCCCTTGAGGAGAATATATATGTTCTAATCTGAGCTGCCAGCTCAAGGGGAAGCCAGAGTGAGGGCAAGAGATCCCACAGCTTTCCTGTGAGGGAGCAAGCCCAGGATCTCCCAGAGTCACTTGTTGGGCAGCAGACAGCAAGGATCTTTTATTCCAGGTTAGCTGGCCCATTTGCTGGTTCTATAACTGGACATGGTTCTTCATCACATGTATATGGCCCTTGATGTGATTTTTCCTGGGACAGCTGCTGTGTGTAGTACCAGAGGAGGTGGTGACAAAGCTGCCCATTGCTGTATCTGTTTGTAGAACTGATGCAGAGGTGCTGCAGATTGTGACAGATTCACCCTCCACAGTCAGAGGGAAACAGGCTTGACTAGGACATCTCATCCTAGGGAATGTCTCCTCATGGATGCTGTGGAATCTGGATGAAAGGCCATGTGCAGACACCTGCTCCTGTCTGCTGTCACCTGAGGATTCAGACAGGAATTGCTGTAACTTGCAGATCTCATTGCAGTGTAGGATAAACTGGGAACTAAGAGCCTCTGGCAGAAGGAACAGCAGAACTACTAGTCCCTAAGGGAGCTTGGCTGAGCAGGATCCATTTTGGCAAGCAGCTGGTGAGGTTTCTTTGGCAGTTCTGCACCTGTAGGTCTTTCAGCCAGACCCATTCTCCTTTGCAGGCACAACCCTCATCTGTTAAAAAGAATGGGACATGTGTGACTGTAAGCACAGTGTTGGGGTCTATGATTCATGAGTCAGAGCTAGAAATCAACCAAAGAGAATAGCCAGCAGGGGTGAGTCACTGCAGGGTTAAAATCCTCTTTCCAGGTCAGTCATGCAATTCAATCCTGCCACCTTCCCTTCCTTCCCATGGATGAGTGTTTGTGCACTTACACTACAGCATCTTGTTTAATGAAAAGGATTTATTTTGATAGATGGAAGACTTCTGGTTATGTAATTGCCCTTGTAAGGAAGCACAAAGGAGAATTTTAACAATATTGCTGGCTCTTATGCAAGAGTGTTGCCAGTGTTTACTCTGCAGACATGTGAATCTCCTCTGTCATTTGGGCAGAAAATGATGCCTTAATCTTCTAAGACATTTATGAAACATTGGATTACGCCAGGATCAGTGTGCTATCATCTGTAAGAAATATACTGGCTGATTGGATTGCACAGAACTTTTCAAGGCAGGTTTTATATTTAAACTTTGCTGGTAGAACAGCAGATATCAAGCTCTTAAGAGCCTTGGATAAATCATGAGGTCCTGATTCTCAGCAATTACTATCAGTGGAAAGCTGGGCTTGTGCATCTGTCAAGAATAGAAGCTGTATGGCTGATTACTGGTCTTCTAGATACATTTTCATCATATTTCTTGGCTAAAGGGAATTATAGAGACCTAAATTGCACAGCAATGCTGAGAGGCCATCCTGAATCTTATCTGTTCCCCGGAGAGCTGTGAGATGATTTAATGACACAGGTTTAGTGTATCAAGTCACTGGCTGAAGCAGTGACTTGAGAGCTAAATTAGGAACATAATAAGATATAGGACACCAAATCAACTTCAGCTAAGTTTGCTCTGGCATGTGCCAAAACTATTGTTCAAATTTGAGAAAAAAATCCTTTTTGGTTTTATTTTTTTTTTCCTGCTCCTTTGTCATATTGGAGGTTTCTGGGATGTATGTTGTAAAGCTGTTATAATGCATTAAATGGGCTTATAGTGCAGGAGAGCATCTGGGGTTAAAAGCCTGTTTTACAGCCTCCTTTTGTTCATGGCTCCTCATGTTTTCCAGCAGAGGTGCAGCCCATCCATGGTTTCAGACAGCTGAAATAGGTTTGTGCCTCTGCATGAGCCCCAGCACCCAAATTACTTTGATACCCAACAGCCCAACAGCCCAACAGCCCATGTTGGAGCCTTTGTCACCTCCTGTCTTCAGAGTCTTCTTGACCAGAGAACTGGACACACAATAACCGGTTTTGGAGGCTCAAGACCTCTTTCAAGACAGTAGAGTTCAAATCTTGAGGTTGTAAGTGCCATAAAATTGCTGTCCTTTTAAAAACACCCTTTTGGGTGTACTTGGAGTCATGTGCTCAAACAAATGTCAGATACATGTAGTGTTGGACACAAATAATGATCCTCTTGCCACTCTGCTGAGTGCAGTTGAATGCTGGCCTAATCTAGCAAATGTTGTGCTTTCTTAGGAAGCCCAGCTCTGTGATTCCCACACTTCTCCACGCCCAAAAATAAACCAAAACAACCAAGGCTTGCTGCAAGTTAAAAGGAGATACCTGGTATCCTCTGGAAATCTGGTCACAGTTCCTGCCCATAGTACACAATAGTCCAGGATTATTTACTGCTTTTCACCAGATGTTTGTGAATCATCAATCACCAGCCAAATGTTTCCCTCCTCACTTCTTTCCTCTCCAGTAACACAGCAATGGATCCACTAGTTCTGACCATTCCTCCTTTTATAGGCAGGGAAACTGAGGCAGGAACTTGTCAGAGCTGGAGGCAACAAATGTTGCGGGCCTGGATGTTCCAAAGGCAGGTTAAACTGGGATCTCTCAAGACTGGTTCAGGCATGCTTGCTCTTGCCTTGGGGCAGAGGGAAGGACAAGGTCACCTCCTCATGTCCTTCCCAATCCCGCTCTCAGTGGTTTGAAGATCCACCCAGTTACTCTGGAAACAAGGCCCTCCCATCAGTGACACACAGGTTTCTTACCGTCTGCTTGTTTGTCTTACCAATGTTCTTGTTCCCACAGTGTTTTCAGTGCTTGGGGCTCTGGGGCCGTGAGTGGAGGATTCAGGGAATGACACGCACAGAGATCCTTGAGCAAGGCACTCACCCAGGAATGTGAACACCCCCAATGCATGGCAGTGGGGAAGTGCAGAGGTGCTCCTGACCCCAAGGGAGGTACTGGGATGCCCACTAGCACGTTTTGGGACTCAGAGAGAGTGTCAGCATTGTGGACAGAGATTGTGTCACCAGGAATGGCCAGGGCTTCCTAGGTGAGAAAGGGAATTTTGCCGTGGGTGGGAAGGAGTTAATTTCTTCTTGGGTGGGGAGGGCAAAGAACTGGGTGTGGGTCAAGTAGGCACGTAGTGTGAAGCAAAAGAATGGCATTACCTGGGAGATCTGTGGCTGGATGTGGAGTAAACAGTGTTTTGAAACCCCTTTGAAATAACTCAGCCTTCCCAGAGAGCTGTGCCACAGCAGGGGAGGAGTCCCTGGGTCAGCCTTGTGTGGGGCTGCTGGAGCAGGATGGGCAGGCTGGGAGGCTCTCCGGTGTGACACCTCCCCAGGCACTGAGAGCACAGGGACACCATGCCTGCCTCACCTTTGCCCTGCTGTAAATGATTAAACAGGGTGCTGAGTAACAAAGAGTCCTTCCCATGGCCCTGGGCCAGGAGGAAGAAATCACAAACTGCATCCAACAACCATCACCAATGGTAATTCCTGGGATGGGGATCCAGGCTGGCTGTGTAGTCATAGCCCAGGGCTCCAAGTCACCAGCCTAAAGAAGCACAAAAGGAAAGGCAGCTGAAATGGAATTGATAGAATCATGTAGGTTGGAAAATACCTCTAAAATCATAGAGTCCAACCATTAACTCAGCACTGCCAACTCCACTACTAAATCACCTCCCCAAGTGCCACATCTACATGTCCTTTGAATCCCTTCAGGGATGGTGACTCCACCACTTCCCTGAGTGGCCTGTTCCAATGCCCGACTACTGTTTCCATAAAGAAATTTTGCATAATATCCAACTGAAGTCTGCTCTGGTGCATCTTGAGGCCATTTCCTCTTGTCCTGTCACATGTTATTTGGGACAAGAGACCCACTTCCACCCAGCTACATCCTCCTTTTGGTGAGTTGTAGAGGCCTAGAAGATCACCCCTGAAGCTCGTTTTCTCTAGGCTGAGCCCTCCCAGCTTCCTCAGCTTTTCCTCACCAGACTTATGCTCCACACCCTTCCCAGTTCTGTTGCCCTTCTCTGGATGTGAGTTAACTGCTATTTATCTGTCTGACTTACAAATAAATACTGATTGTGGGTCTTGTTGCCAAAACCCCTGCTCAGAAGCAGGAAGGTCAATGACCTGCTGGAGGGGGGCCAAAAACAATGCTCTGGCCCTGCTGTGCTCTTGCTCAGAGCTGGATGGAGGCAGAGGTGTGCCCCAGCCACGCTGCCTTGGCAGGCTATCCACAGCCAGGTCTGTCCAGGGTATCCTGAGGTCTGTTGTCAAGGCAGAGCCCCCCAGACCTCCTGGCACAGAGGAGAAATGAGAGAAGGACAAATGGCACAACTGATGTTATTCCAGAGTCAACAAAATCTGCCCCTTAAAGAACTCTTCCTGACATGAGGCCACAGTGGTGGGCACAACATTCACATCATGCATCCATGCTTTGTTGCAGGAGTCTGTGATGACAGGATAATTCAGGTTGGAGTGGATATGGGAAGGTCTATGGTACAAGCTGTGTCATACCTTGGGGAAGGACAAGGAATCTTGTTTGTCATGTGTCACTCCTGGGGAGCAGAGGGTGGCCAGCAGAACCAATGCTGGTTTCTGGAATGTTCCTAACTGGAACAGTGAATCACTGTTAATGATGTGGTCAGCATATGTAGCTGGGCTTGTCTTCTCATTCACAGATATTAGAAGCTTCCAGGATGGGTTGAAATATGTAAATATATTCAAAATATAGATGTAATGTTTGGCTCATCTTGAGATTTCCATGCAGATGTGAGATTTGTATAGAAGCCCAAAATTGAGTTAATCAGGTGCTGACATTGTGGCCTTGCCACAAAGCAAAACTCCTGTGTTGTTACTGATGTAACTGATGTCTCAGTTGAGGACAGAGCCCTGTGCTCCTCTTGTCATAGGGAGTGGGATGTCAGAACACTCAGCTGTAGAGGAGCGAGCTGTAATATCTCCATATAACTGGTGGGGAGCTGCACCATGAAGAGATTCAGCAGGTTTCAGTCAGAGATACACTCAAGCATCTCAAATAACATGTGGTGCTTATGTTTAGGCAAATGGGTTAGCTGTACATTCACTCAGTTAAATTGCTAATTAGTCTGCACTGACAGTGCTGATGAGCTCCTTGGTGGCTGTAATGTGAGACCAGGCATTAACACACAAGGAGACACCTGCAATTAAGCATTGTAAGCTACATCTGCCTCCTGTCTCCAGTGGCTTTTCAAATACCTCTTTGGAGGTCATGCAGGAAGGTTGTGATGGAGATGGGAAATGCTTCTGGATCTCTCAACTCCTTGACTTGCACACTTTCACCATGCCAGGGTGCTGACATGTCTCATGTCCCCACTTCTTCACCTCTGTCCAGCATTTCCCCAAGAAGCCTCTTGGCTCGTGCTTTGAGGCTCAGGCCACCATCGCTGGCTCAGAGAAAGTGGGGAACAGGGTGTACTCTCCCATAATGAGCACTCTCATGTGCTTCAGGGTTAGAGGTCAATGACAACAGCATATAATATCTGCAATAACTCTACTATTCTTCTAATTGACAGAGGAATAACAACAATTGCTATAATTAATATTAATAACAATGGGAGTAAAATTAGGTGTTAATATCTACTGTTAGTTAGCATTACTGTGAGAACTCATGAAGTTCAACAAGGCCAAGGGCACAGTTCTGTACATCCACTGGGGCATTCCCAAACACAAATACAGGCTGGGCATAGGATGGATTGGGAGCAGCCTTGGTGGTGGTGCTGGTGGATGAGAGGCTGAATATGAGCTGTCAGTATGCACTGGCAGCCCAGAAATCCAACTGTGTCCTAGGCAGCTACAAAAGCAGTGAGGGCAGCAGGTGAGGGAGGGGATTCTGTCCTGTGCTCTGCTCTGGTGAGATTCCACCTGGAGTGCTGCATCCATCCTTGGTGTCCCCAACACTAGAAATATATGGACTTGTTGTTGTGAGTCCAGAGGAGGCCATGAAGATGCTCAGAGGACTGGAGTACTTCTCATATGAAGACAGGCTAAGAGAATTGGGGTTTTCCAGCCTGGAGAAGGCACCAGGGTGACCTTACGGTGGCCTGCCAGTACCCAAAGGGGCTACAAGAGAGCTGGAGAGGGACTTTTGACAAAGACAGTGATAGGACAAGAGGGAATGGCTTCAAGATGAAAGATTATATCTTACATAGAAATTCTTTACTGTGAGGATGGTGAGGCCCTGGCAGAGATCGCCCAGAAAAGCTGTGGCTGCCCTGTTCCTGGAAGTGTTCAAGGCCAGACTGGATGGAGTTTTGAACAATGTGATCTGACCAGGGTGGTCAGGCATCAGAACAGGCTGCCCATGGAAGTCATGGAGTCATCATACCTGGAAGTATTTAAAAGATGTGTAGATGTGGCACTTAGGGACATGGTTTAGTGATGGGCTTGGCAGCGCTGGGTTATGATCTTAGATGTGATATTCAACCTAAATGATTCCGTGATTCGATGATTCTCTGTGCAGGGGTGGCAGGGATATGGTAACAGTGGCAGCTTTACCCACAGTGGGGGACAAGGCTTCTCTCTGTTCCCATTACCAGGTGGGTCCTGCAGGTGCAGGACAGTCACCACTGTGGCCATATCCCACCCTGACTGATGTTCTGTCACCAGTAATTCATATCATGGGTGCTTTGGAAACTGAGCACTGCAGATCAATTTTTAATTGTTTGGGGATTGTGCCAGCTCTGGGATTGTATCTGAAGCTCAACAATGTTGCAGCTTGCAAGCTGCACTACTGGCATCTGCTGCTTGCTGCTTAGTTTCCTGAATGTGCTTTCAACAGTGCTGCAGAAAGGACTGGATGTGAAGGGAAATAGCCTTAATTCTCATTGCCCTGATGGAGCTTGAGCACTCAGTACTGCCAGGCTTGTTGCTCCCTATGGAGCAACATAGGGAGCTACAGCATAAGGATGCCCTTAACCATGCTCCCACTCCACAAATTGCCCAGCAGTGCCATGTGCTGTGAAACTAGTGGACATGGAGCATGTTACAGACCTCCCCAGGATGGGGCAGAGAGAGCTTCTGCTCTGTGGAATGGTGCTGGAAGAAGGAAGGCAGGGTCACTGTTGTCTTACCCCTCTCTGGAATAAAGTCACACCAATCTCTGCCACCAAAGATAAATGTTCCCCTAGGGACAACTTGGTGTGATCATGCAACCCTTGGCTCAGGGTGTTTCTCGGCTGATTACACCAGAGTGGTTAAAAGTTTACAGTTGTTTCTAGCAAAGGGATTTGAAGAGCAGTAGCCTGAATTTGTTGATTGTGCAGTATTTCCCACAGGAACTTGGGACTGTGTTTGAAATGTCTCAGATGATGAGGTCTGTGTGGGCAGACTCCTGTGTGGCAGCATCTTGTCCCATCTTGAAGGTGTTGTTACGCTGTCAGCAAGAGAAGAGATTTTGTGTGTGTTGGGGAATTATAATAGAAATGCTGGGACTGGCAAGAATGGAAATTGGATGAAGATTGGTGTAGGAGCACCAGAAGGGTCAAACAGCAGAGGGCTGCAAAAATGGCAGGCGTAGATGGCCACTAGATGAGCAAATCAGTAAGATCCCAGCACAGCTATGTGCAATGTGTCAGGACACCAGACTGGGAAAGAAAAGCCAGTTAGTAAATCCTGATAACTTGCAAAGGTAGTTCAAGTTGGAGAGATCAATCACTAGCAGCTCCTTGAGGGATAAATAGGTGCATCCAAACCCAGCACACTGTCACCAGCCTGGGAGAAACCCAAGAAATGTGCTGAGGACTTGATAGTCATTGCCCCCAGTGCCTAGAGCAGAGAAATGCTGAAGGGTGATGGATACTCATGGCTTAGGATGTGATGAGATCCCAAGAGTGTGCTGCAGTGGGAGTTAGCCTCATCCATTCATATTTCTGTAACCAGTGAAGAGCTGTCCTTGGATATAAAATTGGATGTGAAATTGCCTTTGCCTCTGAGTCATTCCTGAATGTCTCCCCATTGCTATTTGTCAGATGCAATCACTCCACAAATAGCAAGTAGTGGCAGAAGCAGCAGCTGTGGCCCAGGGAATACACTGTAGACTTCAGGAAAATGGTGTCTATAATGTGCCCAGCTGATGCAGAATTAATCAGGTTTGAAAAAAGAACACTGCTCTCACACCCTGGGGGACTGTACCTAAAAATTCCTGCCTATGCGGATCTTCCCATCCTTGACATAATTTCTAAGAGCAATAAATGAGTTTATCTCCCACATTGCCTGCAGACCTTTCACATGGAAATAGTGGGATTAAGGAGATTAAGATTTAGCTTCAACTTGGATAAAGAACAACAAAGAATGATTAACACTTGAAATGGTTCCCAGTCATCAGATCTGAACTCCGGTCTCCCTGTATTTCCTCCGGTGAAGAGCTTTTCTGTTGTGTTCACTGCTGTCACATCTGATCCCATAAAACACAGGAGTAAACCAAATTGTTCCCTATGTTGGGATGGGCTGGCTCTAAAACACCCAAGGTTTGGGCCGTGAAAGATGTAGAAGGCATGAAAGAAAAAGAAGACTGGTGAGCTTTTTTGAAAAAGACTAGGAATCAGGGAGAACAGGGTCAAGGAGGTAAAGAGTAGAGTCCAACTTTTGGGAACTTGGTTTCAGGTGAGCAAGAAGAAGAAGTTGAGAGGCCATAGCCTTGGAGGGGATCTGAGTGATTGCTGGGATTTCTACCATTCAGAGGAGATCCTACTCCTGCAGGATTCAACCCTTCCTACATAATCCAGGCTTTCTTCCTGAGCAGCTGCCTGCTTACACAGGGTGATGCTCAGTATCTTAACTGGATGCAGCATGTGAAGTCAGGAAAGGACATGGGATCCCTGTTCCAGGCCTTGCACATCCTCATACATTTAATAGTGTTCTGGAGACTGCAGATCAGTGTAGACCAGCTTAAAGCCTTCCTTGTCTTGGCCTGACCATCAGGTTTCTTTATAGAATTACTTGATCCCTTTTTGTGCTGCCCCATGTGTTAGGTGAGACACAGATGTTTGCTCTGACAACAAATCATTACCACAGCTGTATCTGTCAAGAAAACTGGTGGTTCTTGCATCTGGATCAGGGAAAGTCACATCCTTTAGCATACTTCAAACTGGAGAAGTTCATATGCTTTTTTGGGAGTCTGGGATCAGCCAGACAGATCAGTCCCAGAAAGGAATCTTTCTCTGTGACTAGTGCAATAATAAATTTAGAGTGAAGGGGCCTTGAAGCCCTTCTTCCCCTGCTCAGCACTGCCTGTGCCTGCTCTGCCCTCTCTGCCCTGTCAGTTTATCCTACTTTGATCACGGATTCACCTCATCACCATAGGACAGTACAGCAGGGCCTTGCTGGCCTCTAAGGTTTTCTGGTGTCACTACAATGGCAGTTCTAGGGTCACCCCATGTGTGTGTGAGTTGTATTTTCAAAAACATGGGGAAAAGGGACTTGGATTCTTCCTAGAAAAACAATTTGTGCTAATGGCTTTTATGGTGCGGCGACTTATCTGCAGGACCTGACCTTCACAAAGGTCCCTGGATACACCTCTTTCTTACTCCCAACACAGCTGGATTTTCATATCCTATTCCTGTCTCCTCTAATGTTCACTGTGGTTCTGTAATTAACAACTGTTTGTCAAAAACAAATAACATTTATAGACCATTAGAAATAATTCATGAGCTTTTAAGCCAATGCAGTCTCTGCATTTGCCCCTTAGGGCCAGACCCAGGTGAAGGCAGTGACAGACAGCATGGTAAGAAATGGGAAAGTGGTAGGAAGAAGCAGAAAATTTAGATCTCTTGAAGAGAAGTAATTTTCCTGGTCCATTGCTGTCATGCTGTCTAGTCAGTGCAGATGTGTTTTCTCTTAGGGAAGAAATGCAGCTCCTGGAACACTTCCTTCTCTTTACAAGGGAAGTAAAAAAATAGCCTCTGGGACTTTCAGGGGTTTCATGTGTTTCATTTAGAGGAACAAGAGGATACAAGTGATGTCACTGCTCCCTGCCATGGGTGTGCACTGAGAGCTCACATCTTCATATAAGTATTAAAAGCCTTAAAGTAAGAGGATAACTCTGAGGATGCTGGAAAAAAAGAAAGGGAAAAATACTGAGTTAAAGCTGTGTACATGTAAATAGGAGTCAGAGAATTGAGGGAGAGTGACTTCTTGCCCTCATAAGGAGGACATGGAGATCTCCAGGGTGAAAGCAGAGGAAAACGGTACATGTCCCAAGGGAGATTTGTATTTGGCTCTCCTGGAGAAACAGCCACTGCAAACCTAAAGAAGGGAAGTTATCCATAACCTAGAAAATTCAGGGAAATATTTTCCATGCCGCTCTGGGAGACCAGGAAGTTATTTTTGGTTTCTGTAGCACAGTGAGTGTCGTTGGGAGCATATGCAACAACAGAGTTTTCAGCAGCTACCATTGTAATTGCTTCCATTGACCTTATCACTAATAAGTGCAGGATGTGAATTATAACGGCAAAGATGTAATCGGAGAGGCCTGGAGACAGCTCGTCTGCAAGGGACGAGCAGTTGCCATGACAGAGCCTCTCACACTGCTCCTTCTCAAGTGGAACATCAGGTAAAACAAGGACTCTGCTGCTTCTGCTGATTTCTGTATAATTCAGGGGATAAGTGACTTCACTGTTTCCCTGGATGTGGGAGGCGAGGACATTTTTATGATCTTGAAGGACAGAAGAAAGTCGTGTTGTTGCACTCCTGGTGAATTACTTTGATATTCTGCACAGCACTCAGGCTGGGAGGCTAAATGTTATTCTTAGTTATTGCTTATAAAGTCACGACACATGCAGGGATGCACCAGAGGCAAAGGATCCAGATCCTTCCTGATTTACAGCAGCTTAGAGACCTTTGATGGTGCTATAGCCATTTGTAACAGCTCAGAGTCTGGGCTGAAGTTTTCCATGAGGTGTAGTACCAGGGGTTAGGAGGGGAAAAACAAGCAGCCCCTGATCCAGCAGCTTCCCCATGCTGAGCAGCGCAGCTGAGTGAGCAGTGCCTGACACTGACATCCTTTCTTATAAACAGGCCAAGGCAAAAAGATCTGGAGCTGTGCAATGTGTGCTTTATGTCTGCTAGAGGAGCAGTACGTCCTTTCATACCCTCTGTGCCCAAGGTGTGATGAGAATGCTCAGCTAGGGAGAGATGTTCCACAGGTTTTCTGAAGGGCTTGGAGGCATAGGTGTCTTCCAGATGCCTCTGCTTGATCCTAAGGGCTTGGAAGCTGTTAGGGAAAGGAGTCACTGGAAGTTTCTGTGAGCATCTTCCTTCCTCCTGTTTTGCCTCTGCCATAAAAGCATCTTTGAAACAACAGGAGCCACTCTTATGGCTGTGGAGCCATAGGGCAGGCTAAAGGCTGGTGGGAACCTGCAGTCTCAAGAGAGAACTTAGAAAGATTGTTTGAAATTTATCAGCAGTGATGGATGTAGATATTTTTCCAGGGCATAATGGTTTGAAAGGAAAGAAGAGGTAGAAAACATTCCTTGCAATGATACATGTGGCTACCTGGTTGACTCTGGGAGATTTATCAAAAGACAGAAAAACAGAATTATAATCTGCAAGTGTTCATGTGTCCAGAAGGACAGTGGGAAAGGAGACAGTTTGAAGGGGAATGGGATCAGCAGGCAGTAATATTCTAACTGTGAAGTATATCAATGCCAGGGATTCTTGTTTTAAAAGGAAGGGATACATTGTCATTTTAAGAGGACAGATTGTTATTCCTTGACAGCATCTGATTCACATCACAGCACCTGAATCCAAAAGTGAAGGTTTTCAGATGGAAATGAAAAATCAGCACAAAGGAAGAGCTAAATAAACAGAAATTAAGGGATCTGGGGGTTTCAGACCTTGTGCACTTGGAATAAAAAAGGCCTAGCCTCTCCTTTTGATCTGAGAAATGCTGTTGAACTACCACATGCATGCACCAGGTAAACAAGTCCCAGACATCTTACTGTGTCTTTTGCCAAGACTCCACATTATTTCAGGAACATCAAAAGATCTTGATGTTTATCTGACTGTGGTTTTGTAAGGAAAGAGGCAAAAGAGAATTTTGTCTAACTGTTGTCTAAGCAGACATCTACTGTAGCTCAGCCTGTGCTCACCTCTGAGACAGATTTCTGCCACCTCCCCCAGCCATCATTCAGTTTGCTTCACTTTTATGGACTGCTCAAATTTGCTGAGTGGGTGTTATCCCCAAAAGAGGAGAATGAAGGTTGGTGTCTCTCAGCAGAACTTGTTTTCCATCTAGGCCACCTTCGACTTTTGCGCTGTGTCTGAATTTCTTTAGCCAGATCCCAAAGAGCCTTGTCACTTGCTAAAGTTTTGTAGCACATCACTGGTGATAGCAAGGAAATTCTGCAGAGCTTGGTGTGGTGAAGCTTAGGGTGTTGTGCTGAACAAGATCTCGGAGATCTGGGAAAGCACAGGGCACGACTCTGTCCTCTGCATCAAGTAATTTTCTCTGTTTTCTTACAACTGCAGATCTGAGCAAGGTATTGCTGCCAGCTTTATGGCAGCCATAGAGATGTGGCCATGATACACCCATAGCTTTATTTTGCAAGAATGAAGAATTGTTGGCATTGCTATAAACAAACTGCATCACCAGCTCCTGAACCTGGCTGCAAAGAACCAAACTCCCAGGCTCTCCAGAGCACCACTGACTTTTCCAACTGCCTGTGTCTCTCAGTGAGAAAGGCAGTGGGACTCAGTGGGTGAAACTGCATCTCTGAAGGCAATCCCAGTGACCTCTGTGTCATAGAATGATGGGAATTGTGGGGTTAAAGGGAACAATTTGCAAGCATTCTAATTCTTCACCTATAGTAACCATGTGTCACATGTGAATACAATCTCTATGCACAGTAAAATCTTGTGCTGTGTGTGGAGAGGCTTGCATAAAATCATAGAATAGTTTGGGTCAGAAGGGACCTCTAAAGGTTGTGCTTTAATGTAGGCTGAATCTGAGCTTTACATCTCAGTAGCAGGCTCTTATTTTTATTCCTATAGTCTCAGACTATAAATACCACACCTATTTATTTTGATCATTTGGGCTTTAAAAGCCCGTCAGAAACACTCCTTGCCAATTTGCTGTGGAAATAGGAAGAAGGAAGAGAAGCTGATGGTAAGTGCTCATATATGCCTTTGTCTGCGTAAATGTTATGTGAAGTATGAGCTAAAACTGAAATGCAAATCCATGGCGCTTGATCCAGTGCCAAGGGAAAGCTTGAGTTCAATTGCTTCAAGGCATGTCTGTGTAGACAGAGGCAATTTGAGGTTAACTGAGATGAAGCCACTGCTAATTTCACTTATTGGTTATAACCCTGGGCAGACTTGAACCTTCTCCCAGAACCAGGATGTCAGCTGAAACACTGTGGCTGCCTGTACTGAAGCAGAAGGATGAAGTCTTGGAGCAGTTTGCCTCAGCTGGGGGTGATTTTGGAGAAGTTTGTGTCTGGAGTGCACAAAGAGTTGCTTCAAATGATGCATTTCCCTGGATTAATGAAGACTAAGCTTTTATGGAGATACAGATCAGCTTGGACATTCCTGAGAATGCAGTTTCCAATCTGTGGGAAATATGATGTGCAAGCAGAGGCATAATTTACACTTTTAAATATACAGTACCTCATTTCATCTCACTGTGAGCTTCCCTCTGCATGCTTAATAGCCCTCTTGAAGACATTAATCATGTTCTCTGTCTTGGTAGGGTTTACATGCAAAACAGGCTGGAAGTTGGCAAATGTTGTCCCAGTTTTTCAGAAGAGCAAGAGGAATGACCCTGGTAACTAAACTGGGAGGAGCTGTTGATTCCCTCAAAGGCAGAGAGATTTTGATGAAATAGAGGGCTGGACAAACACCAACCATACAGAGTTCAACAACGGCAAGTGATGGGTTCTGCACGTGGTATGGGAGAACCTTGGATGTATGGACAGCCTGGGATCAGTGCTGCAGAAAGGGACTGTGGGTCCTGGTCAATGGAAAGCTGAATGTGAGTCAGCAGTGCCCTGGAAGCCAAGAGGGTCAGCCGTGTCCTGGGGCCATCAGGTACATCATCACCAGCTGGGCAAAGGAGGGGATTGTTCTACTCTGCTCCGCACTGGGGTGGCCTCACCTTGAATATTGTGTGCACTTTTTTTGGGCACCACAATTCAAGAAAGACATTAAGCTGTTAGAGAGCATCCAAAGGATGGTGAAGCATCTCTAGGGGAAGTCCTACTAGGACTAGTTGAAGTCACTTGGCTTATTCAGCTTGGAGAAGAGGAGGCTAAGGATAGTCCTCATGACAAACTACAGCTTTCTTAAAAGGGGAAGCGGAGGGACAGGAGCAGTGTCTTTCTTCTGGTGACCACTTACAGGACCCAAGGGAATAACATGAAGCCAACTCAGGATATTCTATGATTCTGTGATTCTAAGCTTTGTTGGCTCCTGTACTCTCAGCAAGGAAGATTATTTGGGATGCAACAGGGCCTCTTCATGAAAGTCACTAATGCTTTTTCTTCTTCTTTGTCTTTGGCTGGGACCACCCTCTACCTGATGAGGTTGACTTGGGTGTTGTCTCCTCAGGGACGGAAGGAGGAGCCTCTCCCACCACATTTCCCTACATGCAAAGGACGGACTCGGAGTTTTGAGTGAGTCAGACCAGAGCACTCTCTCTATTGCTCTCTGAGCTGTTAGCACTCTCCTTTTCCCTTCAACCACCATGGCCCCAGACTTGACAGCAGCCCCAGAGTCTCAGAGGGACACCTGCTGTACCCAACACCCCTGCCCCATTCATTCTGCTCCTGCTGGCTTATGCCAGCTCCTCTCCCTGGATGGCTGTAGCTGTATTTGCCCCTCTCCCCATGTCTCCCTGCCTTCTCACACTTCATCTTTGGTATCAACTCACATCTGAAGGGCTGGGCTAAGCTCACCAGATGGATGTGAGTGGGAAGAGGATTAGGGGGGTCTTGTGTGAGCAAATGCAGGGGAGAATAAGTACAGTCAACATTAATGTTGAAATTGTCTCGGCTAGGATGTAGATAGCACCCTACAAATACTAGCCAGGTTAGTCTTTCCTGCTGGAGTTTCCAGAGCTTCCACTTCCAGAACCAGGCTTAACTAAAGTGCAGAGAAAGAAACCTGTGATGTGTGCCAAGGCAGTAGCACAGAGCAGTTAGGTGGGAGCTCATGTCTGCAGAGACATCTTTGCATTTTAAATTGACTACCCCAGGGGTGAATTGAAAGAGCACGTGCATTAAACCAGGACAAAATGAATGAAACTGCTTAGAAATAAAGTTAGTTTAGTTCTCACAGTGTAGACATAGAAACATAATGTGGTCTAAGCAAGATGTCAGTATACTGAGAAAACCATAATATCTACCAGGGTAGGTTAATGTTTAGGGTAGAGGGTATAGGAGACCCCAGAGCTCCGATGGACAGCAGTGCTGAGATGGTAATGATGCCATTTCTCCACATGGATATCTATCCAGATGTAGCCACTCACTGCACTTCCTCCATGGAGTTTACATTTCATCTGCAAGGCCGGGGACTCCTCTGCCTCTGAAATAACAGCCTATGTTGACCCATGGGACACAACTCTGCAGAGAAGAGGGGAAGGAACAGGTTTTGGCATTGCCTGGCTGCTGCACACAACTCTTTCTGACTGATGCATCACCGCGTTTTTCTGCATTGACTTGTCACTCAGAAACAGATCAAATCCCCAGCCAGGTGAGCTGCCCCCCTCCTTAGGCTGGGTTGTAAAAGAGGCTGCTTATGTCAGATCTGTGCTCTGTTTTGGACTTGTGTGAATTGCTGTGTCACCATTTCACTGTGGATTTGTTTGGATCCAACTCTGCAGCTGCCTCTCCTTCTCCTGTTTTATTTGGAGCAAAAAGCGTTGTCCTGAACCATTTTGAGTGTTCTTCCTTTGTGGCACTTTGCCTGAGAACGAGATGAGTCACAGGCAGGTTACATGCCCTGTCCTTGTAAGTGTGAATTAGAGGGAAAGGCTCCGGGATTACTGGTGATTGTCTCCCTGAGCACCTCACCGACTCACCAATTTCACAGGGCTGGAGGCTGTTGTGGCCCCCTGATCGTTTGGATCCTGCTTTAAGGGAGATGAGCTCTTCTGTTCTGCTCTGCCAGCTGGGAGAAAAACCTGTTAGGTCTGCCTGACCTGTCAAATTGTAAGAGGTTCAAATGGATTAGGAAAGGAACGTCAAAAAATGTTCCCAGCATATGGATGCCTCATGGCTTTGCAGCAAGGCTGTGTCACTGACAGAGCTATGTGCAATGAGGGACAGAAGTCAGAGAAGGGAAATATTGTCTCCCTTGATGCATTTTGAACCACAGAAGTTTCTGCGCCAAAGGAAAAACAAGGAGGAATTAATCACTGAGTGTTACAAGCAGGTCCACAGAGTGAAGCACAGTCTCAGGAAATTCAGACTATACTTGGATCAGGGAAAGCACAATGTACTTTTTGTTACAAACATCTGAATCATTTAGTCAACCAAAGCTGAAAGATGCTGTTTGTAAGCAAAGCAAAAGAAGTCTGGGTGAAAAAGAAGTATTTTTATTAAACATATTGTGGTAAAAGAGGTATTTATGTTAAAAGGTAGAACCAGTGGAGGATCAAGTAGGAATAAATTGGACATGGACGTCTTCAGCTTGGGAAGGAGAATAGTGTTTCTAAGCCTCTGAGACTTTTTAGGAAACCTTTCCAAAGAAAGGCATCAGGCCTCTTTCAGTGTGCAATAGGTAAAGTTGAGGGAAGGACTGCACAGGGAGTGAGGGTGTGGAATTCATCAATATTCTGAGGAAGGCATTGGAAGGAGATGATCATTGCTGTTCTGAGTTTGTTACGTGCCATTTTGACTGGGTTTAATTATTCCCATGTTTTCAGGTTTCTGCCAGGAGGAATGCAGAACTTTGCTTTAGGTTCAGTTTGTTCCCGGGATTTTTTTTCTCTTTTTTACCAGTTAGCATTGGATGGACCCACATCAAAGTTAGCTTGAGGCAAGGCTGAGCACTCCACTTGTGCTTTTAGAAGAAGAAAGATATGTTTGGAGTGCCCAGCTCATTCTCACACCCAAAAATTGTCCCACAGTCAGGCCTAACGTCAGAGAGGAACTGGGCTGGGTCCTTCCTTCTCTGTAATGCAGAGGGTGGGTGACATCATTTGACATGGATCCATGACCTTGGCAACATACTTGCTGTCTCTTGCCTTTCTGCAATGGCACATTGTACTTGGAGGCTTTTAAGTTCTTTACATTTCAAGTCTTTTCTTGATTGTGAACTGCTGGGGATGCCCATGAAGGGTTGTAGTTGAGCAAGACCCTGAACAGAGCTTTTTGGGAGCTTTTTCAGACATGCAGTTACTGCCTGGGGAGAATACATAAGGTGACCATGGTGATCTGTTCTGGAGCTCCGTGCCCCAAGGTAACTGGTTCCCAGGACTGGTGTGTGGTGACTTATGAGAACCTTTTCCTTCTGTAGTGACTTGGTAACCCAAAGGACATTCCTGATGCAGGCATTGCCTAACCAGGAACACTTTGTGTTTGAGGGTGGAAGGGATAAGTCATAGCATTTTTTTCCCCTCTGATTTGCTATCAACTCAAGAAGATGACAAATGAAACAATTTCAGACAGGAAACTGTCAAAGTCTAGTGCAGTGTGTAACTGTGCAGGTTTGTATTGGAGATGAAAAAATATTCCCATACATGCTCCAGTGATGTGACTGACCCAGAGCATTTCTCAGTCATGGATACAGCAGTGCACTCATGCTGGATAACCACAGTTCTCATGGAGGCCTGGGCTTGGACCAGTTGTCCTGCAGTGGATGCGTTCCAGACCATGACAGCAGCTCTAGCCAGGTGTTTCTGGGACATTGAACATGGCTCAGCAAACAAGTCAAGACATAGATAGTGACCTCCTCATCTGGCTACAGGATGAAAGGGGTCTTTTAGACCAAACCAGAGCTTCATCAAATACAGAGGAAGGATTTGTAGTGGGAAAGGTTATCCCAGGGCTACCCCGTGGCAGTTACACAAGCATTTGCAAAGGCAAGAACAGGGAAACTCTTGTACAGTTGCCAGCACCACCCATACAGGAGAAGGGCCTATAGCAGGATGACATCCCTTCCAGTGCTTGGCTAGAGGAGCTACCCCTACACAGCATCACCCAAAGCTAACTCCCAGCTGTGACCACGCCCAAAGACAATTCCCAGCCCTGACCATGTCCCATGCCTGACTGCAGCTGGTTTTGGGAGCATGTAGGCTGTTCAATGTCCACAGCAGCCAAGTGATGGGGCCACAGCTCAGCTATGTTATGTGTGGGAGTGGGCAAAGAGAGGACAATGTCCTCTTTCCTGTGTCACAGACTGAGGGAAGTAGGGTTGCTCAGAGCATCTGTGGACTCCCTCTATTGCTGAGCCTGTGCTTCTTACTATAGCTATGGTCATAGTGATTTTTGCCTTGGCCACAGCTGTCAATATCTGGTCTGGGTCCTGCCTCTGTCCAGAGAGCTCCAACACCCTGGGGTTGGTCATCGAGGGGACAGAGTTGGGGCCCTGCCTCTTGGGGGAAGAGGTCTGAGCCCTCCACCGAGGGACGGAGCAGAAGTCCTGCCCTTGAGGAGATGTGGTCTGAGCTCCACCACAGGGCAGGGTGCTCCTGCCTCTTAGGGTACACAGCACTCCATGGAGAGTCTGCAGGTTCTGGCTTTGAGGGGTCAAGGACTGAGCCCCATCATGTGCCTCATGTGTGCCTTGAGCCTCACTGCAGAGGAGGGGTATCCTGTCCCTCAGGGGACATGATCTGAGTCCCCCCCAGCTAAGGGACAGAGTGAGGGTTCCTCCTTAGAGGAGGCAGAACTCAGAGTAGTCAGAGGCCCTGCTGCAGAGAAGGGGCGTCCTGCCACTGAAGGGATGGGGTCCCATCACTGAGGGGACGAGGTCTGAGCCCCACCACTGAGAGAATGAAGGGTCACTGAGGGGACGCTCTGCCCCGCGTCAAGGGACCAGGGGTCCTGCTAGAGAGGGGACAGGATAGAGGAGATGCTGTCTCTGGAAGACGACGAGCCCGCCCTGGAGGGGCCATGTCCCGTCCCTGAGGGGCCGCTGCGCTCCCGCCTCGGCCTCTCCCTCAGCGCCATCTCGCGGCGGTCGCGCTGCCCGTCCCGCTCCGCTCCCCTCAGCCCGGCCAGGCCCCGGGAGCCAGCGCCGAGCTCCGGCTGGGGCTGAGGAGAGCGAGGAGCGGGCACGGCTCAGCCCCTGTGGGGAACCTGTTGAGGGGCCCGGTCCCGCTCCGCTCCCCTCGGCCCGGCCAGGCCCCGGGAACCAGCGCCGGGCTCCGGCTGGGCTGGGGCGGAGGAGAACGACCAGCGGGCACGGCCCAGCCCCTGTGGGGCACCTTCTGAGGGGCCCCAGGGGGGATAAGCCCTGCAGGTCCCCCTCCGGGACAAGGCTGAGCATCAACCCCCTCCCGCTGCTGTGCCCGAAGGATGCTTTATCCAGCACCAGGCTGCCCCAAGCCCTGTCCACTCTGGCCTGGAACACTTCCACGGATGGGGCAGCCACAGTTTTCTCTGGGCAATCTATGCCAGGGCCTCCCCACCCTCTGTCTTCGCCTAAATGCAGCTCTGATGACTATTTCCAGCCATGCTAGAGGTCCTGAAGCAGGCAATGCCCTGGGGCAGTGGTGACTGACCCTCGGGTATTTGAGGACAAGCTCTGTGTGGGACAAGAAACCACAAAATCATAGAATCATTTAGGTGGAAAAAGACCTTTAAGATCATTAAGTTCAACCATTAACCCAGCCCTGCCAAGACCCCCACTAAACCACGTACCTAAGTGCCACATTTGCATGTCTTTTAAATGCCTCCAAGTTTGTGAATCCTTCACTTCCCTGGGCAGTTTGTTCCAAAGTTTTACCATCCTTTTCATGAAGACATTTTTCCTAATATCCAACCTAAACCTATGCTGGCACAACTTGAGTCCAATTCTTCTTGTTCAGTCTCTTGTTACTTTGGAGAAGATGTTGACCCCTACCTGGCTCCAACCTTCTGTCAGGGAGTTGTAGAAAGCGATAAGGTCCCCTCTGAACCTCCTTTTCTCCAGGCCGAGCCCCACAACTCCCATAGCTACTCTTCACAGGACTTGTGCTCCAGCCCCTTCCTCAGTTCCATTGCCCTTCTTTGCACTTGCTCCAGCACCTCAATGTATTTCATGTCATGAGGGGCCCAAAACTGAGTGCAGGATTTGGGCCACAGTCTCCCTAGTGCTTACTGTCCAGGCCCAGGAACAAACAATGCTGTTGGTTGTCAGCAGTGAGCTGGGGACCCTACCAGGGATTTCTGCAGGGTCCAGCACACCAAGATGTGCATGAGGAAACACCCAGGGCTCCTTGAGCTCTTGTAGTGAGGGAAACTGAACCCAAACTGCATTAGTTAACAGAGTGACTAATATTCTGAGGTTGAAGGAGATCCTTAAATGAGCTATAAAGATGCATCACTGCAGCAGGCATACGACATGGAAGCCATGACATACAGGATTTTGGCAGCTGGCCTGAAGGGAAGATTCATGAGCTAAGGGAATAGTTTGAGTTTTTCCATCCTGACAGCAAAATAGGATTTTCACCATAATTTTCTGGACCACTGGGAGCTCTGTGGGGATTCTGGGCTGTGTTCAGCAGAGGGCAGTGGTTGGTTTGGTCACTACTTGGCTGGCAGCGTTGGGCCTCTTAAAACACTGCCATGCTATTTGCTGAAATGATTCTGCTGCACAATATCCAAAAAAGCTGTAGAAAAGGATGGTGCAAGCAAATCCTCCCTGCCTTGCATCAGTGTAATGCAGAGGTAATGGTGGGTCACAGAAGTCTCTTGGGGAAATTCAGCAAACTTCCCTCTTCCCATCGTGTATGAGTTTACAAATATAGACTTTCCAAGGAAAAAGATGATGATTCCTTGACCTTGTTTAGATCTTCAGATTTACTGCTGTTTTTTGAGAAGTTTGGCATTTTGTTATCCACAAGTACTTAATTAAAATAAATAAAAAGAAAGCTTAAACCTGTTGTATGTGTTTATAAAATTTCCCTAAACAGTAATTGTAACCAGTAATGCTCATATGAGTGAAGGATACAATACAGTGTCTTGTCATTAGGGCATCCTGTTCCCGTGGGAAGGGAAGAGATGTGGAAAAAAGGAAAGATTCCTTCAACACAGGGATACCAGCCACCTGGACCAAGCAATGTGTCCTAAGTGGTCCTGGGAAAGTTACTTAAACACAGCAAAACTGGTGTGGAGGTGCTCTGAGCTGCTCCAGAAAGCTGGGGAAGGGGATGCTGGGGGACAAGTCCTGTGATGGTCTCCCAGTGGATGCTGGCATGGCAGATGCTGCTGTGGGAGGGAAGCCAAGGCTGGGGATTCCTGGCCAGTTGCTGTGTACAGGACTGGTGGCAGCTGACATGACACTGAACTTATTGGTGCAGAGCAGCTGTGGGTTTGCTGGAGTAGCCCCGTTTTAGGGTCCCACCTCTGTGCAGGAAGAGCTGGGTTCCTGGATGTACTGGTGTGAGTGAAAATGGGTGAGAAGAGAGGGGGAATGACTGTAATAGGTGTCTAAGTGCAGAGCAGAGCTTGTGAGGAATTGGGAGCACTGGAAGTGACAGTCAAAAATAAAATCAAGCACTTGGTCGTGATTTGCCTGCCCAGCTGGAGCCCTTTATCCCTCTGTGTGCCTGCCATGGTCCTGTGCCCCACCCCACACAGGAAAAGTGAAAGCTAGGTCAAAATCTTGTTCAGTAAAAATTAACTGCACATATTAATAAAAATCAATATATTTTATAGGTTCTATATGGGAAGGGCTCTGAAAACATTGAAAGATGAAAGGACCTGAGCCAAATGGAGCATCTGTTCTGGTGCAATACCCAGGACAGTTGTAACACCAATTCTGTCTGGTGCTGAGCGTCCTCTGGTCCTACTGCAGGCAAAAGGGATGAGACCTCACAGCATGAAGCCCAAGTCTAAAAAGAACTGATAGGATATTTACACCTGTGTCCCAGCAGCTTTATCTTTTCTCCAGTTGCTGAGGAAAGCCCTAAGGCAGGCTGTTTCCTATGATTTTTTGCACTGCGAGCTGGACAAAGAGGATCCCCTGGAGAGCTGTTAGAACTTATTTAATCTGTGAAAGATTTTTGCTGATGGCAGGGAAAAAAATTGTACCTTGCCATGTACGGGAAAGAAATTTTGTCCTTGAGGGGAACTGGAGGGAGAATGAAGGGCTCTCCTTCCCCACTAAGGTTGCATTAAAAAGCTCCCTCCCCCACAAAGTTGTCTTGTGGTTTTGATCTGCTCATGTCATCTGCTGGTGCCCATGCTGCTGTGTGCTCTCCCACCACAAACACTCCTGGCAAGGGGAAACTCCCCAGACCCCTTAGGGACACCCTTTGATGTGGTATAGATAAACTCCTGCCATGTTTCACTAGAGCCTGAATGCAGAGACTGTGCCTTAATTTCCTTCTTGCTTTCACCCCACACCTCCTCATTGTACCTGTGTCCTGCCTCCTACCAGACCTCTCTCTGGTCTCTTCAGGTTTTGTGCCTTCATGGTGAGTTCATTCATATCTGTGAATCCTGTCCCTAGTCACATTGAAGCATTTCTTCCTCTTACCACATGCACACACAAGCATATTGTTGTAAAAACTTATCCCTTTGGATTTATGGTGCATTTTTTTTTCCTGCTTTTTAGGGGCTTGCATTCGCAGGTGTTCAGCCACATGCTGGGGTCCTTGGGCAGGAGATATTGCAAAGTCCCCAACTGCACAATGCCACTGGAACTGCAAGTGAGAAGGGCTTCCAGGAATAGATCAGAACAGACACCAGACACTCCTCTGAAATCCTCCATGGCTGCTAGTGAGTGCTGGGTTGGGATCTGGGTGATGTCTCATCTGCACCACGTAACAAGAATTTGAGGGTATATTAAACAACCCACAGGCCCCTGCTGCCTACCACAGAGGAGAGGACTTCCCTGCCTGCAGCTGCCTCTGCCAGCTCCTTGCCCTGTTTGTCCATCACACAGGTACTACTGCAAACACACATTCCATATTTGCCACCCTTACCTGCACAGCTATATTCTGTGCAGGTGTCCTACCCTCCTCTGGGCATCCCTTCCTTGGGATTCTGCTGCTGCCTTGCTCAGCATTGCTGACAAATAACCCTCTGGGATGCTCATGGCAGAACCAATTGATTTTTCTTGCCTCCCAGCATCTCGCAGCACAAACAGCTGTGCTATTGATCATGAAAGTTAAGTTACAAATGGCACATCCACATCCCTTGCACTGACAGCTATTGCTGTTGATATTAGACATGGCAGCTGGAGAGAAAACATACAGAGAGCACCCTCCCAGCCACTCCTCCAAACCGTCTGGGTTTGGGAGGGCTTCACATGTGGTTGCCAAGTGCAGAGTATGTGGGCTTTGCTGGGCAGGTCTAGACAGATAGTGTGGTGGCTGAAATGAAGCAAAAAATGTTAAGGATGCTCTTTGATGCTGGCAGATCTGGAGCTCTGTGTGGTGGGTATGGAAGCACCATGCTCCTCTGTCCTGGAGCATTAACTATGTTCCTTGGTTCATTTGTACCACCCTGCTTCTGCCACAGTGTAAAGAAGGGGCTTAAGCTATTTTAAATTAAATGGTGGGTTAACTCCTCTCTGTTCCCCATTCCCATCTTTCTCTCATGCCTCAACCTGGAAAAGGCAGCTGAAACATGTGAAGAAGCTCAGCAAATAACCACCAGAAAGACTAACTCTGGAAACACGCCTCATAGGAAGAGACAGAGTAATTTATTTTTTTTGGAATGCAGGAATAGAGGGTTGTTTACAAATACCTTTGCTGGGGAAAAAAGGTCTGGCATCTCAGGGTGTAGTTATCTGTTAGACAAAGAGCAAATATCTGTGGCTTTGGAATGTAACACTGCAAAGACAAAGAAGGAGATGTATCTTCTCTAAACCCAAGAGAAATTAGGGCGGAACTGAAGGCTTTTTGTAAAAGGGACTCCAATTTAAATGGGTGGATGCTGGGATGACTGGGAGAGGCTTTCTCACCTCCATTAGTCAATCAGTAGCCTTAGAAAGATGTCCTGCTGGCTTCCAAGTCCTTCCAGCCTTGAGAAACAGCAGTGTCGTGCCTGTTTTAATATTCCATGGGTTAATACACCCTACAGTGACTTATTGAAACCTCTGCAGGTCAGGTACAGTACAAGCAGTGGCAGAACTGTTAGGCTTGTATGGATAAACCATCCAATCATTTGCTTTAATTATGACAATACAAATATACTTGCTTTATGCAGTGTTTGTCATAAGAT
The DNA here is from genome assembly GCF_963513975.1 of Fringilla coelebs. Classification (NCBI taxonomy): domain Eukaryota; kingdom Metazoa; phylum Chordata; class Aves; order Passeriformes; family Fringillidae; genus Fringilla; species Fringilla coelebs. The sequence goes on along the minus strand of NC_140028.1, from coordinate 4,371,585 downwards.
GAATCATGGTTACCAAAATTATCGTGTAGATGATTCTGTGTATAATAGCAGGCCAAGAGGTTAGAAGAGGAAGGGTTTCCGGGTTGGGTAGGAGGCACAAAGTAAAGCTACCAGATAAACAAGCCATAACTTCTGTCAAGAACCTATCAACAGATTCCCACCACATGCTCTGCAAATGGGCAGCTGTGCAGAGGAGTCTGTCTGAACCAGCGTCTTGAGCACACCGTGTTTTCCAAGCAATGTGGGCAGGGTGGCATTTCCAGCTCTAAATACTATCAATCAAGAGAGACCTTCCCTGGGAAGACAGGATTTGGGCAGTCTCCAAGCTATCCAAAACATCAGGGGGTTGGATACTGGGCTTTGGTCTAAGCTCCTGTCTAATGAACTTCAGGAATGAATTTATAAAGATCCTTCTCTGGAGAGATGCTGACTTGTGGGATCAAAGGACAGATGAGCCAACAGCTGGGCTCTGGCCCAAGGCTTTCATGCCATGCCCTACTCCCATGTGGACTTCCCCTAGGCAAGTCTCTTGGGGGAATCTGTTTAACTGATCTGCAGCAATTTCCATTTTTCTCCCTCTGCAGAGACAAACAAGCACTTCTAGGCCTTTTTTAGAGTCCTCTTTTGGAGGAGATGGAAGTAAAACTGCTCTAAACAAAACCTTCACCACTATTTTGCTCCTGGGTACTTGAACTCCTTAGAGGGAAATTTGTTTGGTTGCTTTAAGGTCATGTCAGTGAGGTCATATTAAGGTCTACTGAGGGATCAAAAAGAAGTCAAGGTGTCTCCTGCAAGGCCTTCACGACATCCCCAAAAGAATGCATCTTTTGGGACTGGAGTTTGGACTAGTCCTTGCTCTTTGGCTTTTCCTACTGAAAAGATCACAGGTGATGTGCTTGGAGGAGATATGTTTAGATCGGATTTCTTGACACATGAAGTGTGAGTCTCGGGGATGGTCCTGTGCAGGGCCAGGAGTTGGGTTCAATGATCCTTGTGGGTCACTTCCAACTCAGAGTATTTAATGATTCCATTACCTTCTCATTGGGATGGCAGAAGCTCCTTTCTGTGAGCTTTCCCTGAGATTGCTGTGAGCGAACAAAGACTTTCTCCTGCATGTAAACGCAGCTTTATTTCATCTGACAGGCTCTTTCTTGTTGCATAGCAGCTGGAAAGAAGAACCTCAGTCCTGAGCTGGGCTGTTAGCTTTGCATACAGCCATGAAGGAAGAGCAAAATCCCTTGTGTTAGAATTCAGACCCATACCTCCATACCTAAATTAATCTGATCTCTGACACTATTGACAAGAATCATAAAGAAGGGCAGTTTCAGGAACTAAGACCATGATATCCTGTCAGCATTGGCTGCTTAGAAGAACACTTAGAGAAACTCACATCTCTGCCAGAGGAATTTGGGTGCTTTTTGACACATTTGAAGTAGGAATCAGAAAGATGGGAAGTGTGTGAGTCATCATCCCATGATGTACTTGAAAGGTATGTAGATGTGACACTTAGGGACATAGTGGTGGCCTTGACATAGCTGGGAGAAGGGTTGGACTTGATGATCTTATGCATCCTTTCCAACCAAATGATCCTGTGATTCTATGGTTGCAGTGGATATTCTCCCTGGCATCCCCATTAAGCTCCAATAGCTGAACAGGACCCGCTGCAAAGCACGGAAATACTACAGTGAAGTGATTGATTATTTCTTGTGTTAGGGGACATGCTGCAATCCCAGTCTGCCGTGCCTGGGGTGCCCTGCAGAGCATGGGACGTGTGCTGTGATGTGACATTTCAGGTGGCACCACCTATCATAAGCCTCACTCAGAACTTCCCATGACAATCCTGCTCGTCACGTAGCCAGCATTTACAATGGATGCTGATATGAGTCCATGAGCACCCACACCACACCAGATCCCCTCCTGCATCCCCAGCACCCTCTTCACAAGAGTGTAGGGATAAAGACTCTCTTCCGCTTTCTCAGCACACTGGAGGCCTTCCTGTTTTCTACTGCATGACCACAAAAGCTCAGACAAATGTGGGAAGATCACACTTGTCCCTTTCCTGGGCCTCACCATGGGAAGGCAATAAAGTGCCCTGCTTTAAAAGCTTTTTCTTCCTAAAATGGGAGTCTTCCAGCTCTGATCCAAGCACTGGCACCCTCCCCAGAGCTCCTGTTTTGGGACTAATTGTGTCCAGAAGGGGAAAAGCAAGCCAGCCCACATTTGTTTTCCTATGTCATCCTTTGCAGGGTATCATGTCTGTGCATTCTCTGTCTGTTTTCCCTTGTCCTACTTTCCTCATCATTGTTCTTACTAGCCCTGCCCTTCATGGAACTCAGCTTGTTGTTTGACCTGTTGGGTTCCTCTCCTTTCCTTCCTCCTTTATTACTTTGTGGCTTGGGTTCCTCTGCAATGTCTTCCTCATTTTCCTCTGTCCCAGAATAGCTGGAGAGATCAGACCTGTCTTCTCCCAAATCCTTGCCCAGAGCTACTCCTGCCCTTACACCTGGAAGACAGATACAGAAGAGCAGAGTGACCTGTGCTCATATTCCTAACATGGCAATTCCATTTTCCTCAGCCTTTCTGCCCACAGAGCCCACACCTGCTAGCAGTGCTTACTGATGTTGATTAGCCTGTCTAATGAGACTCTTGTGCACATATCTCTGAGAGACCAAACCCCAGAGGGACAAGGAAGGAAGAAATTGCCCTTGCATGTGGCTGTGTTGTTTCCTCTTGGCAGTTACCAAGAGGTTGCAGAGGGAGGGCAAAGCTTGCTCAGAGCCCAGGAGGAAGCTAGGCTGGCAGATAACCCCATGTGTGGGGTCAGGGGCTCATTTTCTGGTGCAGAATTTGAGATCTTCAGCTTTGCTGGGCCCTGATATGTTTGCAGTATGACTGAGGTTTGGCTGTTGTACCCATTTGCCTTGCTACAGGGTTCTGGGCTTTAACAGAAAAAACCTTTCAAAGACAGAAGTGTTTTGAATCATGGGCTGTGCTGGATACAATACAGGTGAGACACACAGCAGGGAGAGAAAGACACTCAATTGTTTCTGGATAGCCTTTCCCTACCATGTCAACAGACTGCAGATATCTGTGTGCTGTGACTCAGGCTCATGGTCAGAGATTTTGTGTCCCAGGAATGACTGAGATTCTCAAGAAATACATGAGAGATTTTTCACCATCTTTCTTTGCTGGCCTCTGGGCAGCTGGTAGAAGAGGATATTTCTAATTCGCTTTATAGGATTTTAGATCCACAAGAGAAGCACAGCACATCAAAGAGGAATGAATGCTGTAATTCCCTGAAAGGTCGGGGCTTTTTACAGAGCTCTTTATTGCTGTTAAGCTCTTTAGGGGACACATTCTGTCTACCACAGACTCGGTGGTGGTAGTTTGACATGCAATGCCCATCCATCCTGATTACTATTTCAGCCTCTAGGGAATGATCCAGCTCCTCAAAGACTGCTAAGTACTGGATTGAATTTGAAATCATTGTGAATTTGGCATCTAAATCTTTAAATACTATGCATAAAGGACTGCCCTGCAAAAGCTGACTTGTGTGTGTGTGCTTTACCTTGGCAGTCTCTGCATGTATTCAGTGATGCATGGAATCACTCACATTGTCCTTGGAAGTGTCCCTATTTTGTCGTGTCTGGCTGTTCTCATTAGAGAAAGGGCAGACTGGAATAGGAACAGGACAATTCCAATCCCTGTTGGTGATTAACAAGAGGCAACCCAGGGAGATACCCTGAGCAGAGGGATGGTGCAAATCAGGGGGTGAGAGACCTTGCCCCAGTCTCCAGAAACACAGAGGGATGCTTCAGCAGCAATGGGAACTGGCAGATGGAAGGTGCCCCAAAACTGTGCCATTTGGAGAAATATTTAGGAAATATAACAGAACTATGATGATAGCTGTGGTTTTGGTTCTTTGTGCCCTGAGCACAAATGGGTGATTTTAAATAGGACAGAAGTTTAGCAAGTACCACACCCTGAGGAAAAGCAAGATGATAAACAGTATAGATTAAATAGAAAACTCAAAAAGTCACCAAAAATAGGTTAGTTTGTGAAAAAATTGATATCTTTCCAATTTTAAGAGACTGTGTCTTTGATAAGGAACCAGACCCTGTTTTGGAGCTGCTATAAAATGAAGAACTGCTGAAAGCTCTGGATAAGGCAATAGGCATTAAAACTGAAAAGAATTATCCAGTCTCAGGAGGCTTTTATGGGGAGTGAATAATACACTGACAGTAACGAGAATTCAGACTACCACAAGTGAAGTTTACAGCAGACAGACAGAGCTTTGACTGAGATGTTATTTAGGAACTTTAAAAAAATCTAAGCAAATCCTAGAGATTTTATACTGACCTCAAATGAACAACTGAACTGAGAAAGATGTTAAGACATTTCTGTATATGGCAAAAATACTGTTGATAGCAAGAGAATGGGAGGTGCGAATCTGTGGGTTGTTGGAACAAAGAAGCTAAAATAAGCTATGCACAAGGCCTGCACATTTTCTACTGTTTCTCTGAGCCTTGGCAAAACAGTGCTGTTAACAGCTCTGTATATGTGACACATATTTCATTACAAGCAGCTTGGGAGGCATGGACAGATCTGAGCATGTGTGGTGGGTTGGTAGGCTTGAGTTTTTGGGAGTTTGCAGGGAAGAGCAGACCTCTGAGGCAAAAAATTACTTTCTCCGAGAGAGGGACTAATGGAAAATGGTGTCAGAAATGTGATGTGGCCAGCCTGGCTGAGAAGTCAGAGCGCGATCCATGTGTGCTGATGCATCAATTGACAGATGTTAGCTGTGAGGTGCCTGTATCAGTGATTTACAGGAAGAAGGAAATAGATGAGGCAAAAGGAAGCCATGGTACAATTGGGCCCTGGGAAGTGAAACCACAGTGCCATAGTATTGGTGACTCTCATCACCACCCCTGGAGGGAAAATCCTCTTCAAAGGAATAGAGGTTGCAGCAGAAGGGCACTGACTCAGCTGCATTGCTTGGGAAAGAGCTCACATTGCAGGTACTGGCAATTTCAGACTCCTCTGGAACAGGTACTGGAACACCCAGTTCCCTGTATTGCAGTGATATTGATGGTTCAAACTTTATACCCATTGGGTTGGCCAGGGAAATAGGTTAGGTGAAACATATATGTGTTGTAAGAAGCAAACTCTTGCAAACCCTGTTGCAAGAGGCAGTTTGAGGCATTGTTTATGTTGTGTTCCTTTGGAACTGAGAGGGCTGTACCACAGTCAGATCTCAGGGAAGCAGAGTACTCCAGGGTGCTCTAGCTTGGACCAATGCCTGCTCTTCTGACAGGTAACACCAGTGAGTGCTAGGAAAAGCTGATCACTAGACTTGATGGATTCATCGTAGCCTTCCAGATAGAGTGGCCATAGATGTGAGTGAGGAAATGTGGAGCAACAACAACAGTTATTGCTGTTCATGCCACAGGTTTTGCAGTTTTCCTAGGATTTTTTTTTTTTTTTTTGCATTTGCATTGTTTCATTGATATAATGCAATCTAAAACATTCCCCCACCACTGGGGCTAGAATTTTCAGCATCGTTAGCCTCTTTAAGCCTTTAAGAGCCTTTAAACATGGCTCTTTAAAGCATCCTGGTGAGTTTGTCCTGGGGTGAATGATTTCAACGTAGATGCCTGAGATGTATTCTTTTTCTGAGCTTGGAAGTATTGGCTTTTGAGTGACTGAGTGGATGGACTGCTGGGGGAATTAGGACATCAAGCCCTGATGTTACAACATGCCTGGAAGAAAAACCAAACCAGAGTAGTATAGCATCATAGTTTGGTTCTGGTTTTCATCTTGGCTGTTCCTCAGGGAGACAGAGCACAACAGCAGAGTTTGCTGGGATTCATGTTCATTTTCACAGATTTTTGTACACTCATCTGCAATTCAGGGGATTTAGTGATCCAAATAGAGGTGGAATATATCCTTAACCTCTCCACAACACAGACAATGTGTATGAAAATGTATATATTGACATGTATTTTTTCTTATAGCAAAGAGATTTCAATGCTTGACTTCATCTCTTCCCTGAGAAGGTTCAGACTTTTTCAGGAAGGAATGAATAGTCACTAGTGACATGTGGGCTAGAATACTTTCTTTCCCATTCCATTGGCATCTAAAATCTTTGTTGTGGCTAGCTCTGGAAACATCCTTCTTGTCCTTTATTCTTAAGTATATAGGCACAAAATCTTTTATTACAAACCAGAGCTATCCTGCTTTCTAAGTCATCCTAGAAGTGTTGCATTATGATGACACACATGCAAAGAAAACCACAGTAAAGAGTTTGTTGCTAGCAAAATGTCTGTATTAAAATACAAAGAAAACTTCCCTGCTGGGAACAGTAATTAATGGACTCTCTTTTGTGTGGTACTAACAGCATTGTAGGTTCCATTTCCAAACAGACCACAATGTTCTTGAGGAATAAATTCCACCACTGTTGGTCTGAACCTCAGCCTAAAACACAAAGAGTTCAAAAACTATAGTACTGTGCATTCTATCAATATTCCAGCATCATGGCACTGGCTTACTGCAACGTGTCCCATCACATGTGGGTTATATCTGAACACTGCTTGGTGATGGCAAGCTCAGAGGGTTTCCTATTGTGTTTGAGAAGGCGATGTTTGCGTTGGAGCCCTTGGAGTTCTTGTTCATACCCAGGATGTCTGCATTAGTTTGCTCTGGCTCGGTTTTCCTGAAGATGTTTTTCATGGTTGACTGGAAGTTATTGGTAACAAAGCAATAGACAATGGGGTCCATGCAGCTATTGAGGCTACTCAGAGTCACTGTCACGTGGTACACGAGGAGGCTGACGTTGTGGGGCATGTCTGGGTTGATGGAGATTGCGACCTGTAGCACGTGGAAAGGAGTGAAGCAGATCATGAAGATGATTAGAACGGTGATAAGGAGCTGCACAGCCCTCATTCTCCTCTCCCGACTCTGGTGCATGAGGCTGGGCTTGGACAGGGCACACATAATCCTGGTGGTGAAGAAGATGATTATAATGAGGGGGAAGAAGTACTCGCAGACCATCAGGACCAGGATCTTGGAGAGGCAGCACTCAGCAAACCGTATTGCCATGGTCAGGATGGAAAAAGTCACCACAGTGGCAAAGATCCAAATGAAGATGCAGATCCCCTTGGCACAGGCGGGGTTCCTCCATTTACGTGAGGCTTCCACCTGCACTATTGCCAGGTAGCGGTCAACGCAGATGCACGTCAAGAATAGGATGCTGCAGTACATGTTGACAAAGTAGCCAAAGATGTGAACCAAGGAACAAGTTTTGCAATCCCCTGCACTGTAGAACATGATGAGCCGGACAGGCAAGGAAAAGCCCACCAGGAGATCAGTTACAATCAAGTTGATGGTGTAAATAACAGAGGTGGTTTTTGTCTTGGTACGGAAGCAGAAGACATACAGTGCCAAGCTGTTCAGCACAACACCCACCAGGAAAATGATGGCATTGACTACCATCAGGACAATCCACAGTCTATAAAAATCTGTGAACAGTTTTTTGTCTGAGTGGATGAACTTAGAGAACAAGTTGATGTTGGAGTTAGGTTGCTCGGTGGAGTTGATAGAGTCAAGGGCTGGCATTTGAGTGGAGGAGGTCGGCATGGTCACTGACTTCCAGCAATCTGGAAGAAAAGAAATGGAGGTATAGTGATAAATATGTCAGCATTCCTTAGGGCTCAAAATTTTGTCACTTAAAAATATTTTAACCAGCATATTTGCACATCCTGAGTAGTAGATCCTCATCTACCAATATGGGATTACAAATAATTGCAAGGAAAATACCTGGACTTATAAATACCAGTAATTGCAAGGAAAATACCTGGACTTAGTGTCTTGCAGTGGTTCCAGATGCACGTTTTAGGGAAGAGACACACACCCCACTTCAAGTTTCTCTTCCTCCTCCTTGTACAAAAATGATTTTAAGGCCAGAAGACCTTTGCATAACCATTACCCCAGCATTTGATTCCCAAAATATCATAACCCTTGCCTTGGGCAGGTGATCCCATTAGAGAGTTACATGCAGCAGTGTTTTCAGGAGCGGTAAGATTTCCCTGAAATCAAAGAAAGGCTGAATTTTGCTGAGAAAGCAGAAGCAGGTTGTGTGGCATCTTCTACAGATCTGTGTTCACTGCAAGAGCAGCCAGAAGATTTCAAGCTAAGGGTGTAAGCCACTGGTCCTGCCAGGGTTTGACAGTTTAATTTGCAAATCATTCCTGACTTATACACTATTTTAAACTGATTTGTATATTAAAAAGATTGAAAAAAAAAGACCCAATATATACAGAGACTTGGCTGGCTTCAATAAAAATAAATGGTTGAAAAATGTCTGGAATATCTCAAAGTGGCTGGGCAGGGCTTTGAGGTTAAAAAAATCAGCTTGGATCAGCAGAGAATAATGCTGAAAGAGTTGATTTATGAGGGTTTGAAATTCCTGCTAATGAGGCAAATGCAGAAGGACTGAGAGACAAGGAGCTGCAAACACATCTCCCAGTGCTCACAGAACTGCAGTGGTATCTCAGTATGGAAGTCTGGAATTGCTGAGGGAGTCTGGATGTCCAGCTCTCCCAAGTATACCCCATCCTCGGGCAGATTTTTTTCCCGTCCTCTGATCTTTTTTGCTGCTTATGGGGGTCAGGAGGATGGACCAAAGGTGCTGAATCACCTGTGAGGTGCTTCAAACTGTTGGTGGCTGTGTACAAAGTGGAGGAGGAAGCTACTTAGGACAAAAGTGAAAAGTAGGTCCTGAGGAGAGTCCCTGCTGGCTAAAAGAACTTGTTCTGCAGGGACAGTACTAACTCAGTCCAGAGAACACCAAAGCAGCTCTGAGCCTGCCTCATGAGTGCCAAAGCCTTCTTCTGCCTGCTCACCATGTCTCTCTGCATTTCCTGCATACAACACCCCTATTGTATCTCACCAGTGTTTGGCCAATAGTCATCATTCAAGATCAACAGTCCTCATGGGATGATACAGCCTAGTTGTGATTACTCTGCTTGGCTCATTCAAGCCAGGTGAGAGTGAAGCAGAACATTTGTTGAGAAAAAGCAGAGATTAGGACTGAGAATTTAGAAGACCAGGTGTGAAAATTCTTGGAGAAGTGACTTTGCCATCATGATGGATCTTGGGTTTGTCGGCCTGGAATCTGGGGATTGCTCTACTTTCTTCTTGCCTGTCAGTCTGTGGAACTGGTTCGAAGGAAAAAGCTGGTTTTTAATGTCCTTGAGCTCAGAAGGATATTTCTAACCAAATGTCATTTTTTAAAATTTAGATAGACACTGAAGCCCAAGGAGTTGAATTGCCTATTGGAATGACTGATGCTCAAACAAAAAGCCCTCCTGAGATCCAACCTAGTGCCAGAATACACTGCAGGACTGAAATCCTGAAATCTGGGGTTAGGCCACCTCTAATGCCCCAAAGAACTGGGCAGAGAGGAACAATGCTAGTTTCTGTCCCCTTTTCCCTCTAGGCTAACTCCAGCAGAAACCAGACATTGAGACATCATCTGTTTTGGGAATGACCAGATTACCTCACCCTGCACTGAGCTCCGGTGGCAGCCAAAGTAGCACACATGTTCATGGCGTTTTGTCTGGGTCTGACTGAGCCTGCACACTCCTGAGGGAGAGTCTTGTCTCTTTGCATTTTGTGCCAAGCACACTGTCAGAGAAAAACAGGAAGAACTGGCCCCAAAATAGGCTGAAGGTAGTGGAGTTGGAAAGTCTGGCACCCGAGAAAGATGCATGGAGGTGGGGGGGGGGGGGGATGATGCAGAACCCTGGCCCGTTTTCTACTGATTTCCTAAAATTCTCACCGTCTTTGTTTGTTTGTTTCACTCTTTAATTATGAAAACAAACTGAAATGAGCAGATGCCTGGATCTACTCCCAGCTTTCTCTTTGCAGATGCTATCAAGAGGAGCACTGTGGAAGCCAAGGAATAAAGAAAGACTGTACACTCCCCTGGAGTGCAGTGTGAACTTGTATATCTGTGTTCAGACACATACCTGAGCAAGGGAAGAAGACAAAATTATTCATCCATCTCTGAACTTGCACTAAACTCTGTTGAGTTGCACATACATTTGTCTTCTCATTGTAATTCCATGGCACTGGCCGTTTGCTCTGATTTTGCCTCTTGTTAGTAGCTTGCCTCCTCTTGAAGACTTTTGTTCAGTCTGAGATCCCTTATTACAAACACCTGATATTCATCTTATTTTGCCTTTCTTGTCTCAATGAAATCAGCAATTTCAAATACATTCAAATGTTCCTTATCCTCACAATGCCTTTGAGGGATGTAGGACGTGTTACAGACAAATAGAAAATTAAAATTATCAACATACACAATGTCTTGGCTTACATAGCCACCTTTTCTACTGAGCCCCATGTGCAAGGAAATAAACTCCAGATATTGTAAACTGCTGAAAAACAACAGGTAACATTGTCTTTGCCAAATTAAATATGCAAAGAAGTGCTGCATTAGAGTTTTCCCAGTCTATCGCTGCCCTATCTGAACTCAAAATCCAAACAACTACATGAAAGAAGTCAGCAAATTTAATTAATCCTGAAGATTTCCTCCCTGACAGTCTGTGGAAAAGCTGCCTCTTGGGCTGTGGTGGGAAAAATCTTCCTCTAATCAAATTGTTACTGATGGATGTTTGGGTGAATGGCCTCTTCCTTTCTTTGTGGGACTGCTCTCATCTCATGGCTCACAAGCAGAAAGGATGAAGAACTGGACTAGCAAAGCAACAGAATTCTTCTGAGTGTTTTTAATGAGATGGAGCTGGACCAAACCCCCAGTTTACAGCTGCTAAAGATTTTTCCATTGTGGGACTCCAATATGAAAGGTACATTGCCCCATTTTGCAACACAGAAAGGCAGCCTGACCTTGTGTCTGAGCAAAGATAAACATTTCCAAAGATTTTGAATTCTTCCCTTCTCCAAGTCCAAATACTATCTCAACCAGGTCTCTTTCTCTACCATCAGACATACTCATGCAGGTGTTAAAGTGAGTCACTTCAGCTACTCATCACCATGACGTGGTGGCATATGGAAGTCAGTGAGGGGCATGGCTAAATTAATGAGAATCTTTGCAGCCTCTGCAAACCTTTATTTTGCTGTGTTTTGCACTATTTATTACTTGTGACTATGGCATGAGCTCATGCAGAGCTGCAAGAACCACCTTTACTAACAGTGCAAATAGATTTTGAGTTAACCCCCTTCCTAAAATCCTCAAAGAGCTTGGAGCTTAGTCTACTTCATACCTTCCTGAGCTCTCATCCCCCTAGATTTCCATGCAATCCCTGTTTCTTGGAGCCGGCAGTCTGCAAAGCCCAAGAGGGGTAAACATGCATCCTTTTGAGTGCTGTCTGACCGTGCCAGTTGGCCTAGGCTGTTATATTATACCTCTCAGGCTGCATTTTGTCTGTCTGGCTGGGAAACTGGGGGTAGCATTTCCTTAAAAGTACAGCAGGAATCTGGGTAGAAATGGGATAAAGGGAGGGAGAGAGAATGGAGGTTGACCTGCTTTCCCTCATTCTGATAAACGTCCCTGCTCAGTACTGGGAGAGGGGGACTTGCTCTGAAATACTTTCTCATTGTTGTGTGACGCAACCAGTTCCATCATTCTTGGGCCAAATAGGAAACAGATGGTCACTGTGCTGAAAACAGGTCCTGCAGCCTCTTCCCTTGCTCACTCACTACTTGGCATCACATTTGTTAACTTAGCATGGGCAGCTCAGTGCTATGTCTGCTCCAGGAGGAGATCCTTGGCCATCCCATATTCCACTTCACCCAGCCTTGTGCCTGGTGGCAGCCTTAAGGCTCACTCTGACCTTGCTGAAATTAATGGGGTTCACCTCCTTAGCCCAGGGGACTTTTGGATTTGGCTCAGTAATTCAAATAATAGGATACAAAAGAAAAGGCAAGTCAGACAACTGAGTTTTGTCCTAACTGCATGCCAAAAGGATTATTTATTGGTGTGCAGAAAGGATCTCTGTGTGCAGACTCAGAGAACACCAGAGCCACACACTGGGATCGGAAAGTTGAAAAGGACGTTAACAAGCATGAGTGTAATTTAGTATAAACAGCTTCAGCTTTTCTCATCTCCCTGAACTGGAACATCTGATATGGCAACCTGGCTCCTCTATCATCCTCCCTGCTCCCTTCACCCTGTCCTGCCTGCTGGTGTTATTCTGCTGCCTGGGGTGGCAGCAGTGTGTGTTTAGCTTTTCAGCCTTCCTGTGTTTAAAGTTCCCTGGGTGATTTATCATCATATTTATAAATGAAGGGTTAAACTCACTCTCTTTCAATTTAAATTGTATGATTCTTCTTCTGGCAAGCTCTCATTCAACTCTGGATCAAACTGGCCAAATATGGTGTTTTTGTGCATGTTGACCTTGCTCTATATGTGGTAGAGCTTGCTCTATGTGTCTTGTGCTCAGCCTGGGGAGGGTGGTTTGCTAACAGGGGGAACAGAGAAAAAAAAGGAGAGAAAGGAAATTAATCCAGCTGCTGAAAGGAAAAAGCTGGTGCCCATCTGACCCTTGTGCTGTGAGAAGAGAGATAATTCTGGGGGAGACAGATTCTACTCCAAAGCAGAAATGGGGCTATCCTCAGGGCAGGTAAGATCCCATTTTTGTGGGCATCGGATCTCTGCTCTCACTTGATTCCTGGGCACTGAGTTCTCCTTTAAACCTCCAGGTCTGAGGGTGGCTGGAAGAAGTGTGTGAAACCCCCACCTTCTGGGGAACTGCAGTTAGAAATTGCCAAATCCAGAGCAGAGCTGGATTATTCCTTCCCCTCCAATGCCATGGACATAAAAGGGACTTTGGAGACACAAAACACATAGTTTTATGAGTGTCAGATTAAATGACACCTGATTTCTTGCAGTCTCATGTCTCACAGTGGCTCACAGGCTGGGGGAATGCTTTGCCCTGCTTGAGATGCTTATTATAACTTTTTCCCATGTGGACACTTGGCTGCCTTAATGAGCACTCACATTCCAGCTCTTCCCTTGGCTTCAACACTTGTTTGACTTTCTCCTTTCTTTGCTGCCTAATTTCCTGAAAATTGAGGTGATCTTTCCCTTCTGCCAAATTCTAGTTGAAATTAGGCAGCAGATTGAAAAACATTAGGAGGACAGAGGAAATCGGAGCTGACAACCACACAAACAGGCACTGAGAGTGATCCTTGTTTCCTCTAATGTGAACCTGCTAGTAATTTGTTAACGCTCTCCACTACACATCCTTTCATTTAGGTCCTATTCCCTGCAAATTCACAATTGCTTTGGCATTGAAACACAGCAAACAGGGCTGGATGGTTTCTGTGAAATGGAGTATTGCCTGCTTCTTGTTGTTTTCCTGAAGAGAAATAATTTCAGATCTATGCCAAACCATGGGAGAACCGGCCTGACTGGGACCCATGATAGCTAATTGCTGAGTGTTGGCACTATTCAGCCATGGTCTGCTTGCCTATGTGCCATAAAGAGTGTGATGGCCAGCAACTCCTACTTTCTCTGGTGGTTTGAATGGTCATGGGCTGAATTACAGCTTTTGTCTGGAATCACAGAATCACAGAATATCCTCAGTTGGAGGGGACCCACAAAGATCACAAAGTCCAACTCCTGCCCCTGCACAGGACCATCCCCAAGAGTCACACCATGTGCCCAAGAGAGTTATCCAAAAGCTCCTTGAGCTCTGTCAGGCTTGGTGCTGTGACCAGTTCCTTGGGGAGCCTGTTGCAGTGCCCAACCACCCTCTGAGTGCAGAACGTTTTCCTAATATCCAGTCTAAGCCTACCTGGACACCAGGTCAGGACACTACCTCAGGTCCTGTCAGTGGTCACCACAGAGAGGAGATCAGTGCCTGCCCCTCCTTTCACAAAGAAGTTTTAAGTTCAGTGACTTCTCCCCTCAGTCTCCTCCAGGCTGAACAGACCAAGTGACCTGCTCCTCATACAGCTTCCTCTCAAGGCCAAGAGAGATTAACCCTGAAACTGACTTTTGAATCTCTAATGTTGCCCACAAAAATCAGAGTTCCCATCTGGCAAGGGGGAAAACCCGTATGTTCAGTCTCAGGCATAGGGGTAATCCTTCAAAACCTGTAAGCAATCACAGACTGAGGATGTGTGGAGGCTGATGCAGTGCTGGTTGTTGGGTTGCTGATGTGCTGTTGAGCTGTTTGCCTCATGCCTGAGATGCCCAGTTTGCCTCTGTGTGCTCCTCCATCTCCAAGGCCCTGCTGTGGATGGGCAATGGATATTGCTCTGTGCTGTGATCTGAGCTCCAGCCACCACACCCAGTTCAATGCTGTGCGCACACACGGGTGGATCCTGTGCTCTCCATGGGCCCAAGGCCAAACTCACATCCTTTGAAGGTGAGGCACCCACATTCCTAGCTCATTTCGTGACAAGAAATAGTCTGTGGGTGCCCAAGCAATGATTTAGTCCAGCAGGTCACCCTAGGTCATGAGGGATCACTGCCAGTTAGATGAGGCAGAGCACTGCTCTCTAAGTGCATTCCTCTTCTCCATGGAGCAAAGTGACCCAGATGGGACTGATGCCACTTGGCTTGGACCAAATGCCAACTCTGCATCCAGGCTTGAACCTGCTGCTTAAAACCAGGTGACAGATCACAGTCCTGGACACCCCAGAGACAATCTATTTAAAACTTGGAAAGGTCTGCATGGTTCTTCCTCAGCCCTTGTCCTGAGAAAGCATGAAAACACTGAAATGAAGCCCCCAGAGATACACAGAGGAGGAAATTCACATGCTGGCAGATTTCTTATGAGTTTATACCTCCTCTATGGCCATTTGCAGCAGCAATGCCTCAGTCTTTGAAAGAAGGAGACCTGATGTGCATGTGCAAGCAAAAACAGAAGTGGGATTGTACATACTTTGCCTCTCCAGACCTACAAATATCCACCCAGCAGTGGTGGGCATCTAGAGGTCCCCCAGCACATCTCTGATGAGGCTTGCTAGTACTGGTTGCCTATAAGAAAGGTTATAATAACGGGGGGTTTGCCTCTTTTTGCTTGTTTATACCACCCTATTTAGAAAAGTCTCTCCTGAAACATTTGGATGTCTACGATGCCTTATCAATTCCACTGTATTTTTCATGTCCTTCTTTTCTGTGTTATCAGATCTTGGCCAGTGACAGAAATGCCAAGTATCCTGGTGAATGCTCTATCAATCATCCTGCTAGCATTTAAAAGACCAATATCTCATGCCCTGTCAGGGCTTGTACCAAGTGCCATCTGTCACAAGGGAGCTTGGAGTGACATCTCTGCAGTAGGTGCTGTGTATTTCCAGCTCAGTTACTTTCAGAGAAATCAGAGCATGACTTCCTGAGTGTATCCCTCTCTGTCCTTTGTGGACTATTATATGTGAGGGGAAAACACATATTTTTGAGTGAATTTTTTTCCAAGATGATCAGCATTTTTTTTTTAAAAGTTACATCTTAAACAAAACACATAGATTTGGGCTCTTATGGGTCCAGCCAGTAAAGGTGGATTTGAGTGCGTCTTCTTGGGAGGTTGTAACAGTAAAAGAGAAATGCGTTTGATTTTATAGGGATTACAGTAATCCATTGAGCATTTCCAGGGTGCCTGAGACAAAGTGCTGGAAATGTCAGTTTGGAATAACAGCTATTGTGGCTGTGTGCAAGGAGAGCTGTGCTGTGAAAATTGCCATATAGGCACATGCAGGAACTTCACAGGCAAGTGCAAAAACAATAACTGGCCTGTGTGCTGCTGCTTGCTTTTAAGAAGGAAATTTTTAATTGCAAATTTAGCACTCTTTGAGCACTTTCTCCTCTTTCTGCCTTCAGCTACCTGCTTGCTCTGTCCTTTGAAAAGAAGGTGAGAAGGGCAGTAAAAGAAGTTCTACTGTTGGGGAAATACCTGGGCTCCTGTATAGCCAGGGAATACAGGACTGGTGAAACAATGCTGACACCCCAGGGAGCGCAGGGCACCAGTGCAGGTAGAGATGCAGGGGTGATACAGAGGGGTCATGTGTACCAGCTCTGCCTCCCAGCTCTCACTCCAACCTGTGCTGCTCTCTTGGCTGCAGGGAGAAACTGAGGCACAGAGCCATGTGTGGTCTTGGCCCAGGAAATGCAGTGAGGTGGGAGACCCAGTTAGGGAGCAGAGAGTTTTTGAGGCGTCTCAGGATGGACAACCATGTCTTAACCCTTTGGGAGGTGGTTTCTGTGGTTTCTTTAGCAAGGCACATATGACAGTGCTGTACAGACCCCACAGTGCCTTCAGAGTTCCACAAATTTTAGATTCACCAGGTTAACCTGGAAAAGCTCAGTGTTGCTGAATGAGCGTGCTGCTGTGAAAGCAGGGAGCATTTCTGCAGGCGTCTGCTAAGGACCTTGGAAAGGATCTGCTTTCTCCTCTACTAACCCAGCAAGTGGGCTCAGAGAGGGAAGATAGCACCTCTCCTAGAACTGAGCTTGCACCTTGCTGCATTGCCAAACAGGTAAAACATCCCCACTTGCAGCTGACCCCATTCCAGGCAGTGCACCATCTCTTTTCTTGGCTTCCAAAACCTTTCTGAATGCATTTCACCAAAACTTAATTACACCTAGGATTACACATATACAAACAACATCACCCCCCACCTCACAAGAGCTGTCACAGTACTTTTCAAGGAGGGAAAGCCTGAAACTTTGCACACTTCCATTACCCTCCATCTCGTTGAAGAACAACCAAATATCCTTACACTGCCCCAAATCCCAAGAGCAAAGAAAGTCACAAGGGAGAAGCTCCTTGCAGCCCCTGCTAGCTGCTGGCACAGCCTGGCTTTTTGGGTCAGGCGCTTCCCAAGGGATTTCCACACCTGCTGCATGGACAGAGCCAGAGATTTCCCGAGGTGCTCATCCACGTGTTCAGTGCAGGACCTTTCCTGCTCGCACCCCTTTCAGGGCTCCCTGTTGCAGTAGCCAGGACTTGGAGTCCAATATCCAGCAAATCCTTCCTGGCCCCTCACTGTATCCCATCCCAGGCCCCCCTCTTTGTCTCTGACCAGTATCCCAAAGCATTCCCTGCAATGGTCCCTGCAGTGTATTCCTGCATGAAGGACTGACTTACCTCCGGCCCGATCTCCCTTCTATGTTAGAGGAGCTGCTGGTAAGAAAATTTCCTTGTGGACCTGAGTGCTATCAGCCCAGGAAAGAGACATCTGTTCCTACAAGCAGAACAACTGGAGTGGCTACAGAATATGAAGAAATGCCTAATCTGTCTCTTGCGTTCTCTCCCTCTCTTCCCCCTCCCCACCCCCCTTCTAAATATAGCCTTGCAACTAATGGGAAAAAATATACACTACCAAAAAAAAAAAATTTCCACTTGTCTGTAGTGTTCAGAATTTCTCCCCAAACATCTGGCTTCTTGCCCTAAATCTCTCTGAAATTTATGAAGTGCTGTAAATGCTGAAGAGGGCTCCAGCCGTACTCACGGTGCTAATGCCTGAACATCTCTAGTAAACTAAAACTGCCCCCAGGTCAATTTTCTTGTGTCTCTGTGGGAACGAAATCTCTTTGCTGGGAACTTGCCAGCTCAAGGCCACTGCAAGGCCACCACCATGTGTGACATGAGGAAAATACCCCTCTTTTTGTCTTCTTGATGTGAACTGGGATTAGAGAGAAGCATCCCTGGCAGCTGCCCGAAGCTGCTGAACCAAATGCCACAAAGCCAAAGTGATGTGCTTTGAACCAACCCAGCTGTCCAGACCCCGAGAAAACCCCTGGCACAGGGAACCAAAGGGTGACCCTGCACACTTTGGTAGTGCTGCTGCGGTCATTTGGGAGAGGAGATAAAGATATCTATCCAGGGCTGAAATGGCTGAGCATGGGTGGCAATAGAGAGTCTGAGGTCCACCAAGGAGCCCTTCAACATGTTCCTCCAGCCTCATACAACCCTTCCCTACTGGTGGTAGAGTCATTGTGGGTGTCAGGTGTCTCTCAGAGTGGGGGTTTAAGTATCTCTACACCCTTGGCTACATGAGAAGAGACTGGCATTGTACAAAGCAAAATGAATGATCCCAGTTTTGAGATGGGTTCAAATCACATGGCTAGAGCAGCTTTTAAGACACCTCTGATAGTTGATGCACTAAGGATTCAAAATCCCCCAAATTCCATCTCAAGTTCCAATTCTTGCTCTAAACTGGTACCAAAACCCAATCTTTTTTTGAGATTTGCACAGATGTTCTCCCCAGGAGCTTTTCAGTAGCTTTAGAGATTTCCTCTGTGAAAAAAGGCAGAAAAAATGTGAGAGCTTACATCAAGATTGGTTGTTTAGAAAAACAGAGAGGATGGATGCCGGATTTTAGTATCAGCCCTGGCCTGCATCACACTTTAGATAAAGACAACATTGGTGCCAATGCAATAAACACGCAGGATATGGCCTGTCACAACATGACAGGATCAACTAAGAGGCATTGAATTCCAGGTCAAGAGGCCAAATCCATAAATAGAGGAGAGGTAAACTCCACACATGCATGTCTCACTGGAGCACAAACAGTAGCTGTGGTTATTGGAGAAGGTTGACCTCATTTTCTGGAATTACTTTTTCACCCTTGGATCTTTCCCAGGAAGACTGAGCTGATCCTTTTTGTCTGGTTATTTTATTGATTTTCTATTTTGAGTTTCTGCACATTGAAGAGCAGACTGTTCCCCCAGTTTCAGGAACATCCTCCTTGGCTTTATGAGCCCCCTGATCCAGGGGACCTGATCCAGGCATTCCACAACTGACTTCAAGTTCAGGCATATGCCTGAACTTTCATTTGTTTCTCACTTCCTTATGCTTGGGAAGCAAGTGTGATTGGAAGGTCTTCATGACCCTGTCTAGGTGATCACCTTGCCTTCAGTTCCCTCCATCCTGAAAGTTCAACAGGGGTAAAAACAAAGAGAAAAAAACCAACCCATAGTTTAATGTTGGGCAGGGTGTGTGAACTTGGACCCTATCAAGGCACAAGGACAGGTTTCCGAGAGAAGCTGTGCCTGCCCCATCCCTGGAAGACTTCAAGGCCAGGTTGGATGGGACTTGGGGCAACCTGGTGTAGTGGAAAGTGTCTCTGTCATGGCAGGGGGTTGGAACTAGATGGTCTTTAATGTCTCTTCCAACCCAGACCATTCTAGAATTCTATGGTTCTGTCATTCTCGATGCCTATGGTGGCAAATGCTGAAGTTTCCCCCAGTCTGTCAACAAAATTTTATATTTAGGGAATGACTCTCTGAAGTTACAAATGTGAGACTGTAAGAAAGGGATGACTTTTGTCCAGGATGAGCTGTTGGTACCTGCACTCTGTCCACCTTCTCTGGGAATGTCTGGTTCTTCCTGTGTGAGGACTGGTTTGGTTTTATGCTTCCATGTGATACATGAGAGCTGCGTTCCCATCCCTGTGCATGGGATAATCAGTGCCCTGCACTCCCCCACTATCCCAGCCTCTCCCTCCTTGCTGGATTTAGAGCTAGGCTCTGAGTGGCAACAGCTGCAAAGTTTCAAGTTGTGCCTGAGATAGTGCAGAACATGCCATATTGGGAAGCAGATGCTGCTGTTAAGGTGGAGAAGGCACATCTGGGCTCAGGGCCATGCTTTGTCCCAGACCCGGTTCCCACACTCAACTTCAGGAGGAGTTGCAACCATAGCTGATAAATGAAGAGTTTCTATCATCTCTTGATTTTCAGTCATTTATCACCCTCCCAGAGGGAGCGAGAGAGGCAAAAAAAAAAAAAAAAAAAGAGTAAATCTTTAGTAAGTGGAAAATTTTCAAGCTTGTTCATTGAATATACAACAATATTAAATATTGGAGTGAGATTGTAGGTGGAAGAAGGTATTGGATCAGTCAAAATCAGCATGTAGAAGGACTAATAATGACATCAGGGAAGGATACTACTAGCCCATGGTAATTCCTAGCAATCCCTTAACCTTGCTATATAGAATAGGGTTCTGGTTAAAATCTTCTGTGGCACAGTGCAGAAAAGCAGGAGGCCAGACAGCTCTGGAGGGAGGTGGAGAGAAAGCTGATACCATACATCCCTCTGGGGAGATGTGTCCGGTTCTTGTCAGGAGAGGGGGGTACTCTTCCAGTCCTATTCAAAAAATGGAACTGAGCATCCACTGATCCCCTGCTGCGGGAGAAGAGATTGAGATTGGGTATTGCATAATGAATTTTAAAAGAGCTGAGATGGGCTCAAGGCACATAGCTAGATCAGCTTTCAAGGTGTCTCGGTTGACCAGCTCAGCAAGGACCCAAATCCAATGTCCAAACATGCCTGTGACTTTTAAGGAAGCTGAATTTATGTTCTGTTATATGGAACAGATCCTCAAAATGAATTATTTTCTTCAGCACTGAAGGAGAATTCTTACTCAAGAAAGTGCTGAACACAGAAATAACAGTTCAGAAAACTGAGGAGCCTTTACCCATGATCGTGACTGTATGCAGATCACCTAAGAGTGGGATCCTCACATTGAAGAGTGGATTCTTCATTGTCCTATCTGGAAAGCCTCTTTTTAGCAGCAGGCTTGATGGAGAGGCAACAATGTGAACTTGCCAGGGAGTAACCTTTTGTCATGGCAGGTAAAGTCAATGGCATTGAGGAGAGTTTACATTAATTTTACCCTTTCCAACTACTTCTCCTTCTGGTAAATCTGGTAAATCTGGTAAATCTGATCTACCCTAGAATATCCTCAGGCCTTAAAAAGTGCTGGAAAACATTCATGTATGTCTCAATGATATGCACTGCCAAGGAGCCCTAAAATCTTGATTGTTCACAGTCTCCAAGGCCATTATGGGATGCTGTGAATCAGAACTGACCCAGGGAACCATGTAGGTTCTCAGAGGTGGACCAGGTGTGGAGAAATTTCTGCACTGGACCACCCTCCAGGAGTTACCTTTGATTCAGGGGGAAATATGTGGGCAACAGGGCTCTCCCCAAATATGTAGGAACTTTCCACCTATGTCAGGTGTTCTTCAACCCCACCACACTTCCTTGTCATAAGAAGTGACATGTGTGGGAACACGCTCCTCTTTGGTGGCTCCTGAGCTGGTACTTTATGGAAGTAATATCATGGCAAATGGGCAGACCCTGAAAGCAGATCCAGGGTTTTTCTGGTGCTTTTGGTAGAATCCAAGGGAAGTCCAGTTGAAAGAAACTTGAAGATTGAGGCTGGCATTGTCTCCAGCCTGGCTTTTCGCTTGTGGCCCTTGCTTATTTGGAGCCAAAGAGAACAATGTGGCTTCATCTGCTAGGCTGTTGAGAGGTCATTCTTTGCTGTTCTTTTGGTGATCCAGGTGTGTCATGCTGGGACATCTGGAAGATCCAGGGACTGCTTTGGGATCTGAGCCCTGAGACATTCAAGCTGGTTATGCCTAAGGTGCAGCTGGAAGGACTGGAGGAAAAGATCAGAGCTCTCTCAATTCTTAGACAGAACCTGTTTCAAGGGATGACCTTTGTCCCTTTCCTGCAATGCTGCGATAGAAACACCAAATAGACAAAAAAATGTGAACTACTTATCCCTGGAGAAGGAGGGCTTGGATTGCTCCCCCAGTGATATTTGATACCCCCAAGGCTTTTTACCTGACTGTCAGCATGGGCAGCAGAGGCTGTGGAGAGCCACAAAAGATGGTCCAGCTGGCTCTCTTGATGGCATCTCAGCAGGGTCCAGAGGCAGCTGTACCTTCCTGACGTCAGCAGCTCTGCAGGACACAGTCTGTGTCCTCTGCCAACTGCTCAGGATCACAGGCACTTCCCAGCACTTGCTGGACTGTCACTTGCTGTCCTCAGAGGACTGCAAGGGCTGGAGGCCACCATAATTTTGTATCCCTTTCTCTGAACAAGCTCCCCATCTGTGTGTTTGTGCAAGGAGGGAGATTGGACTCTCATCACATGAGGCCTCTTCTGGGATCCAGCTGTGATTCATCTGCTTGATGAGGGACAGGGAAAGACAAGTGATGCCTTAAAATGATGGCCATGGCTCCTGTTGGGTGAGTCAGGCACGGGGGAGGAGGAGTGTTGGAGCCAGTTTCCTGCCTGCTTGCTTCATATTTGGGAATTGGCTTTGCTGACCACTGGCTGCCCCTCCATTTTTCTCCCCAGGCTGTGGCATTTTTGCTGATGGACCCGTTGAGCTGAAAGAAAAATTAAGATGTCTGCAGTGCACAAAGAGCTGCTCCTCTGGGCAGCCATGAGGTCTTTCCTGTGTGATTTGGAGCACATTGGTCCTGCCTGTCTCCAGTTCTTGCATGACAAGGGGTGTGAAGTCCCTTACATGTTATAAATGCACCCTGTGAGGATGAGCCAGGATCCCTCTCTTCATCCCAGTCTGCCCAATTTACCACAGGTCTCACAGCTGTGAGGGTTCTGACAAGGTTCCTCAGTTCAAGGCACCAGCAAAGTGAGCCACCAGGACTCTCTGGCCACACAACAGAGCATATCATGTCTCACCTGCCTTTCCTGATCCAAACCTCTTTGGGATCCTTTGCTGGGTCCCACTGTGATCTTTCTGGCCCCCCAGTCCAGGTCTGGCCAGTCACCTCTTGTACTCTTTTTGTTTTTTGCTATTTTTTTTCAAAGATTCAGAAGCTAATTGCCAAGAACTCAATGTCCAGTGTCATAACCTCACTGCAGAACTCTCCCCATTCCCAGCAAAGTATTTCCTGTTGGTTTTGTTTGTCACTGGGCACAGAGGGACACTAATGCTTGAAGGGGAAAGCTACACAGGCTTTGGGCTTTGGCATTACTCGGGCACCATGCCCTGGGAGGTCAATGCTGGGTGGAGTGGCTCTTGCCCAGTTCTGGTTTGAAGGCTGCAGAGCGGGAATTGGCAGGATTGTTGGTCCTGGATGGTTGAAGAGCCCCCAGAGAGCTCTCAGCGCTCTGCTCCTGTGTTTGTGGCAGTGGGAAGTGCAGTGTGGCAAGGCTGAGCTAGAAAACCTTGAACTTAAGATGTGCTGTGCCCTGCAAGGATGCAGAGGCCAGAAGAACATTTGAAAACCCATGGAAAGGAAGTTGTGGGGAATTTAAGGACCCAGTCTGGTATCTCTACTTGCTCTGATTTTGCAGTGACCACAAATTTGGAAAGGGGCAGCAGGAGGCTCCCAGGGCCATCTGTTCAGCTTTTGGGGTTTTTGCTATATTAGTAACCTAGCCCAGGAAGAAGGACACCTGCAACTTGGAAAATCTGGTACTTGGACCCACAAACCTAAAAAAGGCTTTAGAGAAAGACATCCTCTCCCTGCTCACTCTCAGCAAACATGTTAATCCTCCTCTCCCATTCCCTTTGTTTGCCTGGTTTGGAGAGATTTGGAAGGGCTCAGGGCAGGGCTGTCTTTTGTTAGATGTGCACAGAGCTCAGCAATGCTCTGATCTGGAACAGGGCAGCATAAATCTGGGGGATTATCATAGGAAATGCCACAGTGATGAAAAGCCCTGTAGGAACGGGAAGAAAAGAAAGGGCCCCATTTGGGAAGAAAAAAACTCCCAACAACCATGCTGCTGCTTGCTTCCAGTGATTCCTTACATTGCTGCCCCTGGAAGAAGCTGGTTCATTTGCTGATTTTTTTTCCTTTTATTTTGGAGGGGGTGTGTTCCTTTGTGTTCTCAGCTGTTTAGAGTTACAGATCCTGTCCTTGAAGCAAGTTCTGTGTGAGTGGCCTCACTGGGGACAAAAAATCCCCATTTTCTGGGGACGTGCCTCAGTTTCCTTATGGTTGAAACCATCCCTCTAAGCACAATCTGCAGAAGTGGTCTGGGAAATATTCAGGAAGGAAAGGAGAGAATCACATGTATGATTTACTGGAAACTGCAGTGCCAAAATAATAAGTTTTCTCCTAAAAGCAAATGGAACAGGGTGCTGGGCAGCAGAAACCAGCTGGTACTATTTGTGGGTGTGGTGGTATGTTTGGGTATGGGGTCATGGACCCTTTTGTCTCCCACCTGGAGCAGAGAAAACCTGCTGATACCTGAGTCAGGTGGAAACAGGATGGTTCAGAAATCCAAGGGGATATTTTCTCTGTCTGGGATGTGATTACAGACAGCACCAGGTTGTCCCTGCTGGTGAGGCACTGAGGTGTGGTCAGTGGATGGCATGATGGAGGGAGGACCAAGCCCCTACTCTAGTTTGTGCTTAGTCTAGTTTGTGCAAATTTTTTATCAGGAGCAATGTCACTGCTGAATCATTCTTTTCCATACCTTTATCTTGGTACGGATAGCTTCAGTCTTTGTTATGTTTGGAGTGCTGCAAAGTTTGATTTGCTTTTCGTGTCACCTGGAGGGGTTATTTTCTACAAAAGCACTTTTACATGTAATAAATAGTGTTAAATTGACTAATGAAAGGGGATGTGTTTCTGCCTTGGAAAACATCCAAACCAAACCAGCTGGAATGACCTGAGGGCCAGCAAACGTGACCCATGAGGGCAGACCAGCAGAATTTGGCTTGTTTAATCTACAGAAAAGGCAACAGAAGGCAAACCTGATAAGAGCTGTGGAGATGTCTGGAGATGTGCCAGGCAGCTTCCCTGGGAATGGTGCAAGGTGGGTTTTTCTTGCATTATTTAGTTCATTAACAACAGTCTGGACCAGATGACCAGCCCAGTTTGTGATAATCTCAGTGTAGAGATTTCCTTTGGGTAAGAGGAATCCTATTGCTTGTGTCTCCTTGGGCAGGGATGTGCAGTCAGCATCCCTGTCCTCTCTAATTCAGAGTCAGAGCCACAGCAGCAGCAAGAGGTTCCCCCATGGTGCTGGAGCTGCAGGTTAATCCCATGGCTGTAACACAACCTAAGGTGGCACCTTTTTTTGGGCAAATTCTGCTGGCTTCTTTAAAGCAAAAATCCAGCCTGCTGTGATTGCTAAACTGGGCTCTGCTTCTTTGGGTGTCTTTCCATTTTCCAAGAAAAATAAACTGCAGGCTCTGTATTTTTAGATATGCCTCCTGATCATAGCTAGTCATATATCAGTCCCAATCAGTCAGTGAGTCAAGATGCTGGGCTCCATTGCTGAACTCCCTTGGGCAGGAAGCAGTGGCTTGAGCCATCCTGGGTGTATTAAAAAACCAGAGTGTTTAAAATAATCTTACACTTCCTCAGGTAAGCTACTCACAAAGAATAATACAGTTGGGAATTATTAATGTCAGCATCTTAGGAGCTCTGATTCTCTGGGGGGAACTTGATACTGTTGTGAGTGGGAGAACAGCCCTTCTGTATGCCTAGATTAGATCTGTATGAGACAGATCTAATCTAGGCAGGGGACAGAGGCAGCACGACTCCTCTTCCTTTCCCTCTCCTGCCAGTGACTCTGATTCCTGACGTCTGCCCCTTGCTATTTCAGTCCTGGGTATCCTCTGAGGCGGCTGCTGGTCAGAGTGAGCTTTATGGTGGCCCCTTCAAAAAGCATCTGATCAACCTGCCTTGCACAATAGTGCACAAATGTGGACTAACTAGTGTATTTTAAGCCTCTTTCTGGTTTTCCTCAGCCTCCACAAGTCCGTGTCTCTAACACCACTTCAGCCTGCGCACAATTTTCTGTGTGTTTGATCAAAGCAGTGGGAAGCCTCAAAGCTGGTGTGTGAAAAATGCCTGGTTCCTGAAAGTGTATTTGTTGTGCTACTTTATCACTCTAACAAGAATCAATTTATCCACATAATTGGTAGCTGGAGACAGCATAACACAGCTTGGCAGCCTGGATTTTTCTCAGAGATGTATTGCTTGGCATTTTCAACCCAGGCAAAAGGAGCCAGCCTGGCTGCCGGGGAATTGCAGCTCTGTGAGTGCCAAGCAGGTGAAACCCAGCGTGACAACTCAGCTTTCTTTCTCTGTCCTGACAGAAAAAGACTTTGGGGATAAAGGTGAAATTGCACCTGGCTGAATGTCTCACTTAATGTCTCTTCCAACCTGAGCTGCTCTATAATTTTATACTTTTTGAACAAGGAGTTACTGATAGGACAAGGGGGAATGATTTTAAACTGGGATAGATTTACATTAGATATGAGCAAGAAATTCTTCACTGTGAAGGTGAGGAGAATCTGGACTGGGTTGCCCAGAGAAGCTGTGGCTGCCCCATCCCTGGAATTGTTCAAGGCCAGGTTGGACAGAGCTTGGAGCAATATGGTCAAGTGGGAGGTGTCCCTGCCATGGCAGCGGAGTTGGAAGTAAACCCCAACTTTTAAGGTCCTTTCCAACCCAGACTGTTTTGTGTTTCTGTGATTCTGATATGCCTAATAATGCATTAGCCTTTCTGTTGAGATGGATAATGACCAGTTAAACTGTGGTGGGTACAGGAAAAGGTGTACTTTGCCTGTTCACTTTGCTCTGCTCAGGATCAACTGCTGGAACGTGGCCAGACCATCAAGAGGGTGGCCATACATCCCACTGAGAGGAGAGGCTGGTTGCACACTAGTGGCTCTGTGTGGTGGACATGTGTGACCTCCAGCAGTCTCCTGTCCTCTGCACTTGAGTGCTAGAAACCTCCTTCATGTCATGCAAGAAGCTGGTTTTCCTGCTGAGGCTGTCTCAGTGCCCTCTCCTGCTGTGCCCAGGTACCCACTTTACTGCATCCTTCTGAGTTCACCACTCTGAGAGGACCCTGTTGGGTTACAAATGCCAGGGCTGGTCTCGGTGTGGGTCAGTGTGCTCAGAGCTGTTTCTCCTTGCTAATGCCTACCTGCAGCAAACAACCTACTCTGATGTGTAGGTCTTTGCAGTTGTTGGTAGCTCTGATTGAAACAAAATTTTGGCAGACCTCCACAGGCATCCCTGTCCTTGTCTATGAAGCTAAAGACTACTTGTGATAGCCTCAGTATGGGGCAGCTCCCCAAAGTGACCCAAATTCATTTCTCTAGGTGTCCCATAGACAGGATGACAAATTCAGTGCATTCAAGAATGGGAAGTTGTCTGCTGAACCAGCACACTAGAAGCCATTTCCCTACATTTTCAGCCTTAGAGGCATTTTCCCAGAGCCACATCTATTTGGCAGGTATTTGTAGAGAAGGTGGTTGGAGCCATGAAGAGGAAGGGACATTTGATAGTAAATCTTTTTTGCATCAGCATGGAAGCCATCCTTTCTGTTGTGTGGTAATGGCTGTAATGAGATGTACATCTTTTATAGATTATGTGTAAGAGGTAATAAAGAATTCAGTTTTTCTGTGTCTACACTAATGGTGTATTGATCCCAGTAAATATCATGCTGAGACTGAACAGCAGCATCTCTGGTTAGTGTCATCCTGATGGGTGACATCATTTCTTTGGTTGTCACAGCCAGCTCAGCCTCATCCCATCTGACCCCCACAGCTTTACTGATCCTTCACTCTGGCTCTGGGCTTCACTTTTCTATTCCCCTGATTCATCCTTCACCTCAGCACAACTACTTCTGTCTCTGGACTTTGTCATGCTTGGCTGGACTCTGCTGTGCTTCTCTGGGATTTAATGGATGGGAAGTGTCTCCCTGCTAAGCCATCAGTAGGATTTGCTCAGCTATTTGTGATTTGCAAATATGTACAGCTAAAAGGAACAAATTAAGATACATGGATGAAAAATGGATGAGAGGCAAAAGGGAGAGCAGGAAGGGTCCTTAGAGTATTTACAGATGAGTTGGCTAAGCAGTAGCAGACATTCCTCAGAAGGGGCTGTAGATTTTACTATAGATGTCGTGGGGTGTTCACTAACATGTACCTTTAGGTAATAAGTAATCTCACCTCCTCCTAAACCTGGTGACTGGACATTTATACAAACCTGCTGTAACAGCCCAGGGTGGAAAGAGAAATCACAGAATCATCAAACTACAGCACGGCTTAGGTTGCAAGAAACCTTAGAGATCATCTAGTTCCAAGCCCCCTACCATGGCAGGGACATCTTCCATAGACCAGGCTGTCCAAAGCTCCATCCAACCTTGACTTGATGTCCAAAAAATGTGAACTTTGAATGTTACTCCAATTGGGAATTTTTGTCTCCCATTTTAAAAAGGGCTCAGGGATTTGGATTCCTGATTTTAGGCATCAATGTTCTAAATGGGTGAGGTTTCTCTGAACATGATGAGCACCTGCCTGCTAAACATCCCCCTTTACTTGTCTCCAGCTCCTTAAAATGTGGACTGCCAAAATCCTGCAGCCCTTCTGACAACTTGGAGTGCAGGATTTGGTCTTCTCCCTCTGAAAGGGAATATAGGGCCAGGACAGCCTGCATCTCTGTGAGAACCACGTCATCCCAAGGGCATGATGCACTTGAGGGGGAGCAGAGCTGTGGTGGTGCTGTACGTGCGCCTGGTGGGATTTATTGCTGTGTTCAGCAGCCTCCTCCGTTCTGCTTGGTCTGCCTCGTGGAGAACGTGCTGTGAGAGATGTTTCATTTGCAAATTCTTCCTTGGCCTTTGCCTTCTGCTTCAAAACTGGGGAAGAAAGACTTTTAGGGTGCTTTTGGCACCTTTAGGCTCTGCAGGGAGGGAAGAAATGGCTCCATGTCTGTTTTTTATCTCAATGCACTGAGGACATGGGGAAGGAGGCTTGAGCAGGGTGAGGGAAAATGCTCTGAAATAGATTAATAAAGTAGCTGCTCAATTGCATTGTTAAGTTGCCATGTGTCCTTGTAAGAAAGGATGGGGGGAAGATGGGGATTTTCCTTCTAACTGTGGGTTGGCAGAGATGCCTGTGCACAAAGGAGATGGAAAATGTCTTAGTAAAGAGGTTTCTGCCAAAGGGAGGCTTCTGCCCTCATTTTTGCTGGCAGATGCTACAATAGGAGGATGATGGGCATTTCTGCCTCCTTTTTCCATGGCTGCCCAACTTTCCCCTGCTCAGGGAGAGATTTACAGAGTGAGCTGAGATGCAGCATTGCATCTAATCGTGGATGACAGAGGTTTTCGCCCTGGTGGTTTTCAACTGGGACCGTCACGCGCAAGTAATAGGGATTAAACTTGTATGCCCACTGTTTTATTTCTGAATGGGGGAATTTTGGCTTTGCAAAAGGAGCTGTCATTTCAGGAAAAGGGCTGGCTTTTTGCTGAAGAAGAGCAATTGGCCCTGGCATGTGAGAAATGTTAGAGGAAAAGGCGCCTCCTGTCACTAAAACACAGCTGAAATGATTCCGAAGAGCCCCGTTGCCAATTCATCACACTGCCACTGAGTGCGGGTTGTGTAAACACTGGGAGATGCTCTCTCTGAGCTGTACTGTGGCCAGACATGTCCCAGTTGGCAGAGACTTGCCAACAGACCTAGTGAGGCCATTCATCCCTTTCAGCCATCCCAGCTCTGGCCCAGCCACTTCCCCCACCCACACAGCAATCTAAGTAAGGACATTTCCATATCATTTCCCTGGGGAAAGTTTTCTGCTTCCTAACCTTAAACTATAAAGTTCATTTTGAGCCTTCTCAGATCATTTTTTCATGGCCTGAGTCTAAAAATCCTGTGTCTAACTCTGCATCTCTATATAGGGACACTTGTGGGATGCACAGGTGTTTGTGCAGCTGGACTTGACACAAGTAATCTGTATATGGAAGTTTACCAGAAATACTCAAGTTTTCATGCAGAATCCCTCACAGGACTCTTGACCATCCAAACAGATAATTCAGTTTATAGAAAACCCAACATTTCCCTCAATGATGCACTTTTCCTTTGCACCAGCTCTGAACTCCCCAACCTCCTCTATCCCTCCAGCACCTGGTGTGGAACACTCTCCTTCCTCTCCAGTGCTATTCCCACCCACGTGGAGCCATCTCGCATCCAAACCCACGTGCTCCGCTCCCGACCCAGCTTGCAAGGACTCCCATCCCCACCTGGATTCCTCCAAACTCTCAGCCCAGCCGGGATCGGAACACGCTGCCTTCCCAAGCTGCCGCCGGTGAATGTCCCTCCCTCTCCCCCCTCTCTCCCAGCCCGAATCACGCCGCAGGCAGGACTCACCCTGCCGGAATGATAAAGCTCGGCTGCCGAGCCCGGAGCTCGCTGCAGATTCCTGGAGCGAGTGGCCGTGGGCTCGCTCCCGGCGCTCGGCGCGGCGCGGGGATGATACAGGAACCAGACCTCCTTGGTTTACTTTTACGTTGACGTCAGTGTCTTTTGGAGCCTCCACGGCTCGTTTTGGTAAAAAGGATGTCTTCAGGGGAGAGGGGAGGGGTCGGGAGGGGAGAGAAGCGAGGATGAGCTGGAGATGAACTTTTGTGATATGAGCAAGCAGTGGTGGGAGGTTTTAGGGGCTCATGCTGAAAGAAGAGGTGCTTATGCAGACCAGGTAATCCTGGGTGTAGCTCATCACCTGAAGATGGGTACACTGGAGACACACAGAAATTATAGAAATCTTAGAGTGGCTTGGGTTGGAAGGAACCTTGAAGACCATCTAGTTTTAACCCCTTATCATGGGCAGGGACACTTTCCACAAGACCAGGTGGCTCAGAGTCCCATCCAGCCTGGTCTTGAACACTTCCAGGGATAGGGCGTCCACAACTTCTTTGGGCAGCCTGGTCCAGTACCTCACTACCTTCTACATAAAGAATTTCCCTCCCCCAGCCCTGTGCAATCACTGTGCAGCCAAAGTGTGCATGGACATTTTTGGGGGGTGTGGAAAGGGCTGATACTTGTGAGGGATTTGGAGAACATCATCAGAAAGCAGAGCCTGCAAGTGAGATCACTAATGCCAAATTGTTCACAGCAGATCAATCACACCTATGTTTAGGGTTTCTTTTGGCCACGAGCAAAGCCAGATGCCTTTGCATGACCACATAACTTCCAGGAATTCCAGACTCAGGTTTTCATGCCCTAAATGCTGGTGGGTTTTTTTTAGGTTTTCGTTGAGTAGCGTAATGCAAATCATTGAGCACTTGGATCTCAGAGCCTCAGGTAAGGCAAATACAGAATTTGCCCCAGTGCTGCTGGACCAACTGTAATTAAACAATTAAACCTGTGCTCTCTTTGAATCATGGATCACTTTTCCAGCTCTTAACACAACTGGTCTATCATCCATTATTAGGCTGTCTGTACCTTGATACAAATAATTTATTGCAAACTTTTAGGAGCAGGCACTGAGATTGGTCTGTGTGAATCCAGGTACCAGACTCATAAAGAGCACCAAGGACCTGATGACATTGATGTATTTGGTTTGGAGGACACTTGGCTGTGCCAAAAACAACCCTGCAGAGAACAGGGGTTATAGACAGGGAGGCATCATCTGGTGTTTCCAGGATGATTGGTCTGTATTGGTTTGTTTGGAAAACATAAGTGAAAAAATAGTTTTTTACTCTGATGTACCATCACTGCAGAGAAGAATAGACAGAAAGGGAAAGCTTTTGTTGTTCAGCACATCCATGGCAGAGCCAAGTAATAAGTCCAGTTTCTTATCCATTGGATCATGCACTCCCAGCCATAAATAATTCTACTCTCAAAGGTTCCTGGCATCCTTGTCAGAACCAATACATTGTTCATGGCTGAAGAAAGACAGAGTCTTATAAAAACCAGAAAAAGGTTTCCTTGTAAATCACCACATCTATACTTAGAAATGTGTTAGACTTTTCTAAGCTTCAGTTCAGAGCATATAAAGTGTTTTTTTTCTTTTTCCGAGTTGAAAAATCCATCCAAAGGTCAGTCAGAAACAGGAATAAAACTGTCTTTCTAATCTCAAGCTGCTGTAATAGCATTTTTGGCAGTGAATGATAAACTTGAGCAGTTGAGGTTTACATGACAGATGAAGTGAACATGTCTTTGTCTATACATTAAATGACCCAGCACTGGCCCTTTTTCATCTCTTCTCCCAACCTATCAGACTATTTATAGATTTTTACTA
The DNA here is from genome assembly GCF_963513975.1 of Fringilla coelebs. Lineage (NCBI taxonomy): Eukaryota > Metazoa > Chordata > Aves > Passeriformes > Fringillidae > Fringilla > Fringilla coelebs. The sequence continues at coordinate 4,339,803 of NC_140028.1, read as the reverse complement.
CAAATGGACCTCCTGAACAGAGGAAGGCAGATCAGCTAGATCTGAAGAAAGCATCACGGTGGAGCTGTGCCCATAAAGCCATCATTCCTGGGCAGGAATCCCATTTTAGTGATAACCTCCCAGGAATATTAACTCTTCCTTTACCTGACAGGGATTTTTACAGTCTTTCACAGTTTTTAGCGAGTGAGAAGGGTTGTTCAGGAAGATCTCATGGTCATGTAGGTGTTAGACTGAAAGAAAGTGCCATATCCTGGCTAGAGCTCTCAGAGACATCCAGGAATTGAGATCTACTGCCACTACACAGATTGCACCTGGCTGCAGGAACTTGAAAGCCATGATTCAGAGCTCTCAACTTGAATGAAAAGCGGACACTTCTCATTACATAGTCCTTGATGGGTAGATGGTGATAACACTCAAGGATGGCAGAGATGTGGGGGCTTTTCTCTGTCAAGCCTCATAGATAAGAAAGCCTTGCTGGAGACCTGCAGTCCTTGCTCTGTTAACTCTGGAGGAATATATTCAGGGTCTGTTTTTTTAAAAATGTCTTAATGTTCATTAGAGTGGAGACTCTTCCATGACCTGGCTATGGAGCTGCACAATAATGTGTCCTGTCTGTGCAGGGAATCCTAGTGGAAACCAGGAAATTTTTACAGCAGTGAGTATGAGGCTCTCATCCCTGGACATTTTGTCTAGGTAACTGAGGGTCAGCTCCTGTGGATTTGAATCCTGCTGTGTACAGGAGGGACTTTGCAGTGAGAAAAAGAGTTCTCTCCCTATTTTGAGTGAGTTTCCAAGCTATTGACTAAAAAATATTCGAATAAGCAGGCTTTTCATCTTTTGCTGCTCTTCTGCAGGACTGGTTGTGCTGAGGTGCATTCTGGGCTGAGCTGCCACTGATCTCATCAAGACTTGGTGGTGAGGTGGGTCTGGTGTGCAGAGCAGATCTGAAAACACAGGTACCTCTAGGCTTGAGAAGGTGTCTTCACCCTCACAGTGAAAAATATTGTCAAGCCTCTCCTAGGTACACTGGAGACTTCAGGCTTCAGACCAGCTGATGAAAGAGATGTTTAGGACCACAGTTTTTGACATATAAGCCTGAGCTGAGAGCTAGGGAGGCTGTAGGCCTCCAAACCTTCCAGGAGGATGGGATCCCACAGGTCCTCTGCTGGGGGGCTGCAGTCTGTGGGATGTTTCTTCTTCAGAGTTGAACAGCAGCTCTTCAGGCCCTGCAGGGAGGATTTGGCTGCTCCTTGCCTTTAGGATGCCCCAGTACATATTCAGCTGCTCATGGCTCCAAGCAAGATGCTCCTTTCCCCATCTTCCCTCTTCCTCCAGGACAGGGGCCCCAGGCAGTGCCAGACACATAAGGCTTCAAACATCCAAGTGTTTTAGGTACTTAGATGAGCTGATGAACTTTCCAATCCCATGCTGTGTAGAGGAACACAGAGCAGCTGGGAGAGTGTAGATTTAGCCTGGCACATATCTGAGCAGTTTTTGAGGATGGAAGAAAATATTTCCTGCAGCTCCTAGGCCTGGGAGCAAAGGTGGCTCTTGGAGCCTGCAGGAGCTTGGCTCTGTACTTGAAGACATGAACATCCAAGGTATCCTGGGGAGGGAGAGCAGAATGGGCTCCCTCTGCTCCAACAGCTGCTTCCAAACAAATCTGCATCATTCCAGAAAGAGCAGAGGCCTCTCCAAAAGTGAGCATGCAGAGGTGGAGACAAACAAGAGTTCAGCCCTTCATGCTGCCAAAGAAATGCCTCTCACCCAGCAGAGGACAGCACACCACTCTTGGAATCCTTGTGAGCACAGTGGGAGCTCTTTCCTTTAGTAGCATTTGCAAAAAGCATCCCTTTCCCAGCCATTCTGCTGTGTCCTGCTTCGTAGCCAGGCTGGGCTATGAGAGGCATCAGAGCTGGCAGTGGTGCACAGGACCTTGTGGCCTCGTCTCCATGGCTGGTCCTCAGCCCAGCCTGGCATCCTGAGTTCTGCATGTCAGTGCATTTCATGGCACGGGCCAGCATGGCTTGGCTGAGAGGAGAAAGCAGAGAAGGCAAGCTTGGTACTGGACTCTGTATGTATGTCTGTATGGAGGTGCCTGGTCCTACCTGAGATGCTGAAAAGCCACTGAGCTCACAAATCTTCAGCAGGATTTGTCCCTTGTCTCCCAGCCCTGTGAGGGGTGTAGGTTTTAGTAAAACATCTCAGGCATCACTAGACATCAGAGCACAGATTCAGTCTGGTGTGAAGAATCCTAAGTGTTGGTGTTTTCCTGTTCACTGGGTGTCCAGATTCCTGCTCCAGTCACTGGACATCCAGTCAAGACAGTTGGGTAGCCTACACAGAGACTCAGGCACAAGCCAGGAGGGTTCCCAGTCTGTTGCCTACATGTAGATGCCATTTCAGACTAACTTCATTTCATGCTAACTTTGTGTTTGCTCTTCTTTGTTTGCATGGGCTTCCACATGCCATGTCTGAGTGCCAAGGGACTGCTCCAGTGGGTCAAGGTGCCACCAGGTGCACAACCAAATTGAACCCCAGCACCATCTCTCAAGCTGGTTGGGCAGTGGTCTTGTCACTTGGCCAAGTGATCAATGGAGGGATGAAAGAGAGCAGATTTCAGCCTCTTTTGTCTTCATTTAAACCCTTGAGTAGTGCTTGAGCCATGTGATCAACGTGGGCTGTGTTGGTGGGATGGAAAGCAGAGGAGCTGCTAGAGGTGCTGTAGCCAAACTTTAGCTCCAAAGGGAAAACTTCACAGCAAAGTTTACAGGCATAAAGGACAGAGGCAGACAGCAAGAGGATTTGTCCATGAAGACATTTCAACACTGTCCACACAGCTGTCTGGGGTAAATAACAGCTGGATTCTCACAGTGCTCCCATGCTACCCTGACCACTCAGAGATTCACTTATGTGTTTCCAAATGTGTTTTTTCCTCTTCCCTCACAAAAGCAGCTTTTTGTGAATGAGAGCAGGTCCATCAATGGGAAACAATGGCTCATAAAGATGTAATGGTTCATTTGGAGCCCTGCCAGGGGTTATTGTTTCTTCCAGTGAGCTTTTGCCTGAGCTGGAGGTTGCATTCAGAGCCTACAGTTCCTTGCTTTGCACCTCTGTGAAAGGAGCTTCAGTGTGAGGATACTGGGAACTTGGCTGAATTAATTTTGCTATGAACTTTTCCTTTTATTCCTTTCCCATATTACAGAAACTTAGGCATGAGACCAGACCCAGGGAAACACAAAACTGTATCCGAGGATTTTCCTTACCACATGAACATGTGGATATTTTTTCCCACAGTGACCAAGTGAAGGAGCAGTTTACAACAAATCTGTGTCTTCACTTTTCCTTTTCCTCTCCTGTGATGGGAGCAAATCTTCAAGAGTCTTTAGTCAATATCTACAAAGGCATTTGAACATACAGGACTGCAATGCCACTGTGATAACCACGGTGGAGCAGCCTGGTCCTGTGAGCTGTCTGGCTGTGTGATGGCACATCTCCTCCTTTCTCTTGTGTAGGAACACATGTTCCCTTCCTTCTAGGCTTGCCACAGTAAATACTGCCCTGAGAAATCATTCTTCTAACACCAATAAAATCTGTCATTTCAAATTTTTTAAAGCAGTCTGTTTTGTAGCTATTTTTGGGAGCTCTACCCTGTGTAAAATTCCATGCCCATTTCAAATACACTTACTACATTTCTTCCATCCTCTTGCTCTGCCATTCTGGCTAAAATTAAGATTAAAAATAAAAATAAAAGCCCCAAAGCAATGTTCTGTACAGGCCAAAGTGTCTCAGACAAACTGGCAAAACAGAGAGATTTTGAGGCTCAGTGGCCCAACCTTCAGAGTCCTTAAGGCTTAATTTTCCATTAGTCAACAGCACAACTCATGTGGGTCCTAGTTCAACTGGTCAGAGAAGGGCACACATGACTGATTGGTTAATGGCAGATCATCTGGCACTTGGGAATTTTCCACAGTTTAACTTTTGATGGAGGAGGTTGGGTGGAACCACCTGCTCCCATCCCTGCAGAGCAATGGGATGGGTGCCCAGCAGCATAGCAGCAATGCCAACACCAGCTGGGCTGGTTCCCAACCTTGACAAGGGCTACCACAAGCTGTGTATCAGAAAAATGCCAGTTCAGTGCAAAAAATGCCCCTTTGTGCACTTGCACCTTGCCTGCTTTAAGTGATTTTTGACAGGTAACATGCAATTCTTCACTGCTAGGAATATTAAGTGTTGGAATGGGCTGCCCAGGGAAGTGGTGGAGTCACCACCCCTGGAAATTTAAGAAACAGCTGGAGGTGGCACTTAGTGCTTTCTTTTACTTAGTATGGTGGTGTTTGGTCAAAGGTTGCACTCAATGATCTTGGGGTTCTTTTCCTATTTCAATGATTCTGTGATTCTATGGTTTCATTTAATCTGTGGGTATGTAATCAGTGACCATCTCTGATAATACATGAGCTTGGACATTAGAGGGATTTATCCACCCTAGAGTAGAAAAAGGGAGGGAAAAATTTATTCCCTTTAATTTCCAGCTTCATGGACACATGTTCTTCCTGCTCTACTCTTGTTAAGTGTGTCCTTGCTCTCTCTTAGTCAGTTTGCTCTAAGTGTGTAGCAAACTCAAAGGTCTGTGGCTGGGATGAGTTGAGATGTTTGGAAAAGAAATAACACATTTGTATTATATAGATCAGCACAGCCAGTGGAGGAACTGCCAGGACTTTATTGGGCCAGAGTCAGCTGGCTGGAATTAGGTGGACTTCTTGGCAATCTCATCATGTTGATGAGTAAGTGTCAAGAATCTGAACATAACTGATGCAATCCAGTGGGTTAAACTTTTGCAGCAAAGTCTCCTGTAGAAAAAGGTGGAGAGGGACTTTTGACAAGGGCATATAGTGATAGACCAAGAGGGAATGGCTTTAAACTGACAGAAACTGGATATTAGGAAGAAATTCTTTCCTGTGAGAGGGTGGTGAGGCCTTGGCACAGTTTGCCCAGAGAAGCTGTGGATGTCCCATCCCTGGAAGTGTTCAAAGCCAGGCTCAAGAGGGCTCTGAGCAACCTGGTCTAATGGGAGGTGTCCCTGTCCATGGCAGGGGTTGGAACGAGATGATCTTTAAGGTCCAAACCCAGACCTCCAAACCCAGACCATTCCATGATTCTATGATTCTATGAAATCAGTGGGAGTCTTCCTTTCTGTCCTTTGGCTTCTAGGCAGGATCTTCCACACAAATTATCGTAGGTCATGTGTTATGCAGTATGACAGGAATGCAAGAGCTGTCACAGGACTTTATGGTGTCTTTACTTGAGATGCATTAGCTGTTCTTGGTCTTCTCCAGAATAGTCATTTTGGATAAAAGAGTTTCCCAAAACAATTTGTTAAAAACCAACCAATTGAAACCTGAGATGGAGCTGAAATTATTTTAATTCCTCTTCTGTTTAAATTCCAGGCTGCTCCTGGTTGAGTGCTCCTCTTCCTGTGTGTATCTACTGAGTAGCCTTGTCTACACCCAGAGCAGGGGGTGACAGCAACCTGCCTTGCAAAGGAAGCTCTCTGGGCTGACCCTGAACTACAATTTAAAGTGATCAAGCTCTTGTATGAATATTACAAATCATCAACATGCTCTGTGGTATGTGCAGGAATATGTTCTGTAGACAAATCCACTGGGGAGCCTGAGTCTGAAACATGCAAAATTTCCTCTGATGATGCAAAGGAGCCCTAAAAGGATCCAAATGCAGTATTTTTTTTTTTTTTAATGTCTGCTCTGGCGTGGAGGAAATAAAGATAGTAACAGAGAAGGTAAAAAGGGTCTGGTGGTAGTGACAAAGTTACTGCTCTCAAGGAACTGTTCTCTAGAGCTGGAGGCCACATTCTGAAGTTGTGTCTCTGTCTGTGGGTGGACAGGAGCCATGCCTGAGTGATGCCTGGGGTTCTGTTTGCTTCCTCGGCTTCGGTCAGAGCTCTGCAGCCTTTTCACCCTCCCCTCCCACCCAACTGCATGTTTCTCCCGCCCCAATTGCACTGGGCAAATGCTGGAATTGGTTCCTAGGAACTGACTGAAGAGAATTAGAAGTGAAAGGGTCTTGGAAAAATGAAAGCTTGCATAATCCCATGCTGGAGCAGTTCCCCAACCAGCCTTTCTGCAGAATAGGAGCGTGGGAGCTCATGTGTGCCCGGGAGGTCGTGGCGGGTGAAGCAGGACTGGCCTTTGCAGCAGCAGTTTGGAGATGACTTCAAGGCCACGCTTGGGCAGATGCTGGTAAGGACACAGTGCCATGGGTCATTACCCTTCTGAGCTCAGAAAATGCTTCTTTTCTGATGTGCACTTGGCCTCTGGCATCACCCCCTGCACTGCTGTACCAGCCTGTTGGAGGGGATGTGCTGTGCAGACTTGGCCGATGTGAACGGTAGCATCAAGATCCCTCCATCTACTTACACAGCTGGTGGTAGCCACCAACTTGCCTTCAGCCAAAAGCCTGTCAAGAATATGCATTGACACAATATTTAAGGAGTAGTTAGTCCATTGGTATTTTTTATATTTTTAAAATTTGCACTATATAAACCTTTCTGTGGGCTTGAGCAAGGAATTGAAACTCTTTCTTTTAGGTGTTTACTAGAAACAGGTATACAGTTCATTCCTGGAAATTATTTCAGTCCTGTTATTGATTTGTTTCTATTGATGGCTTTAGGAGCTTTTGGCAAAAGACCATGGGTGGAAAAACAGGGGAAAGAAGTAGATCTCAGCAATATTGTTTTGATTCCATGCACCCAATGACCATGTGGCATAGATTAATGGGAAACTGATGTTATTTATCTTTGTCTGCCAGCACAGCTCTGAGACAAACACATATCAAGCACTGAGAAACAAATGGGGGCTGTGCAGCTGCTCTGTGCTGTTACCAGAATCAGCCTCCAGTTCTAAGGTCTTCCAAGGTCACTTCTGACTGCTTTGGATGGGACACAATGGCATAAGCATGACCTCCCATCTACATGATATTTGTTATGACCTGTCTTTTATGTCTTTGATCGAATTTGGGCTATTGTGATATCCCATTATTTGTAAAGAGTCTGTATTTGTAAGTGATATTCTGATCTTTGTTCTTAGTTTCAGTTCTGTTCTTTCACTTTCAGCATTACTGAGTCAAAATGACTCCTAAATCTCCTCTTAAGTTATCCTGGATATTAAAAGTTCCCTGGTGTGCCAGCAAGGGCAGATGAGGGCTCAGTAGAAGAGGAGAGTCTCCAAGACCAAGTGTAGAACCTGGTGGTACTGAGTGTGTTGCTGCAGAACCAGCTCACCCTAGTCCTTTCCAGGTATCCCTGCTGCTCTTCCCATTTCCCACCTGCTCTTCCTGTCCTCCTCCTATAGGTTTATAATAGTTATTTACCAGAAAACACTTTGACATGTCAAGTGAGGGAGATCCTACCCATCTGTGAGAGTGAGGATGAGGAGCTTGTTTGCTCCAAGGGAGGAAGAAAGAAGCAGTGACTACCTGTGGCTTGATGCTGATCATCTCCTCTCCTGGCTTTGGTGGTTCAGCAAAGGTGAGGCATTTTCTCCCAGATTTCTCCAGAGCCTGGAAAACAGTGTGATCTTGGGATGTCTGTGGAGAGTGTGATGTTCCATGTTCTAGGAAGTGCTGGCACTGGACATGCTGTTTCTTTGACTGGGATTTGTGCTCTGGCCAGTGCATTTACTGCAGAGAGCTGCTTCAAGGACAGCATACCATGGGCTTTACTCAGCCCTTGCTTTGCTTTTTATGGGCTCCCAGTCCAGTAGAGCCAGGATGGTTGGCTAGCCCAAGGTCAGCTCCTGAGGTACTCAGATACTGCAGAGAAGTGCAAACCCCTTCATTTCACATGTGGAAAGTGGATTTCTGTAGAGGGTGAGTGAATAGCCAGTCCCAAATCACTCTGAAGGAGGCCAGGTGTGGTGCATGTTGCCTTCTCTCTCTTCCATCAACCCTGCTCTGGCCTGATGCAAGAAGTCTGATAACCTTTTTCAGAGTACCAAAGGGAACAATCTGAAACACTTGAAGATGAGTCAAGTTTGAATAGATTCCCCACAGGCAGGCTTGGCCTAGCACCTTTGCAAAAGGATTAACCTGTTCTGTCCCATCACAGCAAGTGGGGGAAGAGCTCTTCTCAGAGTGGCTTGTGTTTCCAGACTGGAGCCCACCATGGTCTGCACAGCTGAGGGTTTTTGGGGAAGGCACATCAGGTGCCAAGTGCAATGTTCCTGGCAGCTGGGGACACACATGGGGTCCATGTGCTTGAGGAGTAGGCTGAGGTGAAGGGGGCAATGATAGTGGTCTGGAGGAGCTTTAGCTGAGCTGTTTTCTGTGATTTCCCTCCTCGCTCCTTGTCTTGTGATGCATTTCCCTCCACCAAGGGCAGTGACCTCTGGTTCTTCTCTCTGAGTTCAGTGAGAATTTTGCTATGGACATAAAGGGAAGAAATTCCTCCCCATTTCAGGACTTTGAGCAACCAAGAGTCACAAGCTAAACCTCCAAATCTGGTACAGATGCTGGGTTTGGGTGTATGAGAAGATCATAGAATATGCTAAGTTGGAAGGGACGCACCAGGACCATTGAGCCCAGCTCCTGGCCCTGCACTGGTCACCCCGAAGATCACAACATGGTCCTGGGAGCGTTGTCCAAACGCTCCTTGAAATCAAACAATTGGAGTCAGATGATCAGGAATGGTCAGGCTCCAGTTACCTCAACAGGGGCTTTTAGTGGTATTTGAGATACTCTTGGAAATACTGGCTGATCAGTTGGTTCAGAAGGTCGTGGATCTCCTGTAGTTCCTGAGGGGACAAATCTTCCATTCCCAGGTGGACTTCCCAGACACTGGCACGAGACACTTTTGGAGCTTGGAGCTTGCACAGGTTGTGGGATGGAGGGCAGTGGCTCTCATCCTTCTGAGGCTGGGTGACCCAATTTCTGAGCTTGCCACTTCTGGTAACTTCTTCTAGCTCTGTAAGGGAATTTTGGGCAGGATAGTCTAACATTACATGGATAATGCTTGTATTTGGGAAACAGCAGATGTATCTCTTCAGCATGCAATGTATTCCAGCTTCACAAGCCTCCTGGCTGGAAGGCAAGGTCAGGTGCTCACATGGAGGTTCTGTACATGCTCATTGGACTTCTTCTTTCTCACTTAAGCTCTTCCACCTTCAAAGGAGCTGAGCCTTTGGGTTGAAAGATGAATTTCCAGGAGCTGTGTCAGGTAGGACATGCAGCAAACCCAAGCTACAAGTGTTCTTCCCCACTCAACCCTTGCTGTGTAATTCTCATGGTATCCACACCCATAAAACCCTTTGCTCAGGTGGTTGGAAATTCATCTCACTGTCTCCAGGGTGGGATTCAGCTGTGGATGGAGACCCAGATGTGTGGGAGTCTCCATGTCTGTGTATCCATATGTACTAGCTCTGAACTCCCATTATACCTTGTGGAGAGAAACCAGCCAAAAAAGTCTCAATTCATTTGCAAATGTGTGGGTTCCGAACCCAGTTTGAGATGCTTCCCAGCATCTCCCTTAGAATCCTGGAATGGAAGAATCATTAAGGTTGGAAAAGACCTTTTAAGATCATCAAATCCAACTCAGCCTTCAGCTGCTCACAGGGATTGGGTTTTTCAAATCCTGGCTGCTTGTTGTCCTAAACTTTCCACCTCTCTAAAACATCCCCAAGGAGCTGGGAAAAACAACCTAGGTATCTCCAACTTTCCTCCAGCTTCTCAGAAGCAAAGGAACAGCACAGGCTGAGCCACTTGTCCCCCTCCTTTCCCCAGCTTTTCCAAGGGAACACTCTGGCCTGTCCTTCTGCAGCGCTTCGTGACACCAGTTTCTCCGAAGGCAACACAACCGCAGGGCAGAGGCGAGGCACATTCCTGATAGGACCAAGATAGCTTTTTCCCATAGCTCCCAGGCAGTGGGAACAGGGCACTTTTTCAAAGGACTGCTGTGCCTAAAGTTAAAACAACAGGAGGAACAGAATGGGAGATCCAAGCTGGATTAGAGTGCTTGGGGCTCGATTCCTTCCAATTGAAGTAGAAAAGAGAAGATGACAAAAGGATGCACTTGGTGAGTTTCCAAAAATACTTGTGTGACCATTTTGATATCTCTTTGGTCTCACAGCACCACGGGAATAAATCTGCCTGATTTGAGTTTGTACACACAACTGCAGCTTTGTTTTGTTAACAGGGATTACCCAGGCCTGTGGTTTTGTTGTTGTTTCCAAAAGATTTCTCCTGCTGTTGGGGTAGATGAGTCCCTCTTCCCACTGAGTCCCTCTTCCTACCCCCCCATGGAAGAACAATATTGATATAAAGTCTAAAACACTTAAAATCAGATGGGCTGAGTGTTGTTTTACGACTTGGAAGCCCCAGGCTATCTTTGTCCCTCTGATTTTTCCATAATTTTACAAGTAATGGAAAATCTTGTCTGCTTTCAACCTATAAATCTCCATCAGCTACAGAAATGCCTCTCATGAGAGAATAAATATATGGGTGCTCTGGGGTCACCATGGTGTTGTAGGTGACAATCTTTGAAGCTTTTACAATGGAGCCTATAAGAGCAAGGAAGGGGAAAATGAGCTCCTTGTTATTTTAAAGCTATATCTTGAAAAACAGGAACTTGTGCCAGGACAGTTTATTTTGGTTAAAGTCAAGTTGTGCAGCAATTCCCCTGAGGGAAGACTGAACTTGAGAGCAGAGAGCAGGAGAGAGACAAGCTTGGGGGGAGGCTGAGTGTTTAATCAATGCTGAGTGATTGTTGATGCTTGGGAGCATCAGCACCAGTTTTGGATCAGGTGAGCAATGTTCTCCACAGATGTCCAGACAGCTGTAAGCCATGAAGAACACTGGGAATTTAAGTCACAGCTGAACTCACCTTGTCCAACACCTCAATGTCACTGCAGCTCAGACGTTGTGCTGTTTTGTCTTCATGTGTCCACCACAGCTGGAGCTGAGGGGATGCACAGGCTGTGTCTACAGCAGGAAATCACTCAGGAGCATCCCAGGAGCATCTGTGGAGCTGTGGAGTTAAACTGGATGGGCTACAAGGCAGGGACATGCTGAGAAAAGTCCCTCCCACTGTAGAACATCAGGTGTGTAATGACCTGAGGATTCTGAACGTGCATAAGTCTGTGAGATCTGACAAGAGGCATCCCAAAGTCCTGGGGGATTTGGCTGAGGCAGTTGCCAAGCCACTCTCTAAGATATTTAAATAGTCGTGGCAGTCAGTGAAGTCCCCAGGGACTGAAAAAAGGAAACCATTTAACTTATTTTTAATGACAATAAAAAGAGTGGCCAGGAGGACCCTGGGAATGACTGACCTGTCAGACTAACTTCTTTTAGCACCACAAAATCTTGTGATGAGGATTTTCACAGTATGACCACATCTCACATGAAGAACTGACTTGCATTTTGCCTACAAGATTCCTTGTTTTAGTATTGTTAGATTTCCCTAGATTTTGCATTAAAAGAGACAGTGAAAAAATCCCTACCCTTTCTGTTTGTTTCGTGGTTTTATAAATCTCTGTCATCCTTCCTATTGCTCTCTCTTTTTTTTTGGCCCAGCCTGAAAAATCCTGGCGTGCAATTCACTCCTAATTTTCAGCATGCCGAAATCCAAGATGATGTTTTCATGATGCTTCCAAACCAAGATCTTGTTCCAGCCCATCATTTCAATCTGTGTTTTGAAACCCCTCTTAATCCACTTCCGATCCTTCCCACATGGAACTAGCAGCACAGCTTGATCCTCAGAGCAGCTAAATTTTCCATACAGAGAACTGTGATGATTTCATGAAGAGACAGAAGGCAGCAGAGATAAATGTCAGTGGCAACATGTGGCTGTTAAATGTGAGCAGCAAAAGCAAAATTCGCCCAAGGCCTGTGAGAGTACGTGTCACCTCCTCCTTGTTCACCTGCCAGGGACATGGAAAAGCAGCTGCAATTCAGGGAGGCAGCACAGACTGTGGGATTTGAAATCACACCCTGGTCTTTGGAGCCAAATCTCTGCAACTGCAAACTCCAACTGAGTGTGTGAGAGCTGCGAACAGGAATCACCCTGGCCACACATCCCCACTCCTTCCAGGAACACCACGACTGCAGCCAGGGCCCTGGGGACTTCTGCAGTGTCTTCCATCCCTCTGAAGTCCTTTGGAGAACTGGACAAGCTGGCTTTGCCTGGAAAGGGAAGAAGGCTTATCCTACTGGAAAGCAGCTGGAATGAATGTAGATGAAAGCTACCCTGAGACACAGCAGTGGAAAACATCGGAGGAGGAAATTGCAGAAAACTCATTCTACCCTTTGGATAAGAGCCAGCAGGATCAATTTTTCCAGTTCCTCAGACTTCTCTTTGCGATGGTTCTGGAGTTGTCACTGTGGGTGTTGTGCCTGTCACTGGGTGGGAGGGAATGGATGAGAAGGAAATGTTCAATGAGAAGCAATGATCAATGTTCAATGATGCTCCATCCTGCTGGGCTTGGGTACCCACCTGCTGGATGCTCTTCTGCCATCCAACATGCTTGGAAAAAAAAAAGTTTTTCCTTTTCCAGAATTCCTGACCAATTCATTCCCACTCCACACTTGTTTGTCCCTTTGTGTACCCTTCTTTTATTTTTATATTCTGGAGAAGCAGATGTTTGGAGTGAGAGCTGGTGCGTCTGAAGTGCTGCATCATCTCATCTCATCTCATCTCATCTCATCTCATCTCATCTCATCTCATCTCATCTCATCTCACCTCCAAAGGATTTTCTGTCTCAGGAGACTTTTCCTTTCCATCCTCTTCTCACCAGCCAGATTCTTTTTTTCTGGGAATTGCCTTCCTGAATCTGCCAATCCCTTTTTGCCATATCTGCTGTATTCCCTGACTGCAAAAAGAGAATTTTCAAGCTGCTTTCCACAGTCAGGATTGACAAACCCTTGTCAGGAAATCGCTAGACAAGAAAGGGCTGCTGAGAAGGCAGATTGTCATTACAGACCAAAATATTCCCATTGAGGACTTTGGCAGTTAAAACCATGTAGTTTAATGGCTCTAAGAGGTAATTACTGCACTCCTGTGCTTTTATTTTATTTTATTTTACTTTATTATATTATACTTATTGCTTTATTTTATTATTTACTTTAATTTTATTACATTTTTGCTCTCTAAAAGAATCCTCAGCCTTTTTTTTTTTTGCCTTTTTTTTTTTCCAAATAGAAAAAAATCTCAACTCAAAACATAAAAGCAAAAATTCTGATTTGGCTGCCATTAAATGAAAATGAGCACCTTAGTCAGGATTAAACAGAGAGAGGTTGCTGCACCACAGCCACTTCCCATGTCTGGGTCAGCAGGGATGTGTTCCCTGGACAGTCTGCCCTGCAGCACCTGCACCATAATTTGGGGACATGGGAATGATCAGGGGTTGCCCTGTGGGGAAGGGACCTGTGCCTGTGGATGGCATCTGCGGGGTAGGGGATGATGTGGGACAGGGGCACCCCAAGGGATCCTTGTGGGGAGCACTGTGGGGCAGGCTGGGTCTGTGCCCAGCATGGGCAGGGGACCAGGGGAGCAGACAGGGCTGCTGGCAGAGCAAAGAAAAAGGCACTTTTTGGCATTGGCTTTCCTAGTGCAGGAAATGTGAAGTTCCAAGTCCCCTTATAAGGAAGAGCAGAAGAGGAGCCATGAATCACGGCAGGGCATGAGCTGGGGAAGGACTGCAGGGCACACGTGCTGGAGAGCTTGAGCTGGGAGGAGGCACAGCAAACCTGGAGCAGCATGAGATGCCTTTGTCCTCCTACAGCCTGGGAGAGCCCTGAGGACATGGAGATGAGGGTGTGGGATGAGAAAGGTCCCTTGAGTTCCTTGGGTGGGACCACAGATCTCCTGGGAAGGGGTGAAGGAAGGGTACTGGGCTGTGTCCAGCCTCAGCAAACAGGGACTTGTGCCTCCTCCCTGTGCTGTTTTTTTTGTGGGTGCTTTGAACAGGGTTACTCTGACACACCTGAGCCTGTGGGGGAGCCTGACCCCAGCCCAGGTGAGGGATGAACAGGTCACAAGGACATTTGGAACAGCATCCCCAGGAAATTGGGCACAGCACCAAGCCTGACAGAGTTCAATAAGTGTTTGAACAAAAATCTCAGAAACTTTGTGGGATTTTTGTGATTGTCCTGTGCAGGGCCAGGGATTGGACTTGATGACCCTTGTGGGTTGCTTCCAACTCAGGATATTCAGTGATTCCATGGTTTGATCTCTCTCTTCCTATCAGGACTAAAACCAGACTGTAAATCTTCAGGGTCACTGGCAGATCTCCTCCTGACTTCAGCAGCCTCAGGATTTTGCATCATTGCTGGGTAATTTGCCCAGAACAATTACAGTTTTGGGAGGAAGTATTAAGAAAAAGGATCCTGTAGATGACCAGTGGCTAGCCATCACATATTAGTCTCTGGATGCTCTTATTCACCAGCTGTATTAACTCCAGATGTGCACAAATAGAAAAATATATTTGGGGAGCATCTACTGACCTGACAAAGTGAAATAATTTCCTCCAGACCTCCCATTTTATATTATTTGTTTCCATCTTTCTGCTCCTTTGTAGCAGACCCTGTGGATTACAGTTGGAAGGGAGGAGATGGGGCAGCTTGATGGCTTGATTAGCATTTTTTTTCTATTCCTAACTAGAAAAATCACTCTCACCACTTCCAAGGCAGAAGTTCATGAGAGAGCAGGAGCTCCTGGCAGCCCCCATCCAGTGCAATGGAAGGTGTGCCAGCACTGTGGGACATGGGAATGGCATGGCAGTGTGGACCATGTCTCACACAGTACCTAAATCCAGTTCTGAGCCTGAGACTGTGCCACCAGACCCAGCCCCGGGACTGCTCAAGGTCTGTGCCACCAACAGCTCTGTGCAGAGCATGTTTGGAGCCAGTGGCTTCATAAACCATACAGTCATTAAGGTTGGGGAAGATCTCTAAGATCATCAAGTCCATTATCCCAGCACTGCCAGGTCCACCACTAAACCACGTCCTTAAATGCCACATCCATGTTTTCTGAGCACTTCCAGGAATGGCGATTCTACCACTTCTCAGGGCAGCTTCTTCCAGTGCCTGACCACCCTTTCAGTGAAGAAATTTTTTCTATATCAAATCTAAACCTGCCCTGGCATGACTTGAGGCCGTTTCCTTTCATTCTGTCACTTGTCACCTGGGAGAAGAGACTGGCTCTGGTCTCTTTTCAGAGAGTTGCACAGAGTGATGAGGCCCTCCCTGAGCCTCCTCTTCTCCTGGGGTCTTGGGTTTGCTCTTGGGAAAAGTGTGGATGCTCTTGGCAGGAGCATTGCACAACCAAAGGGTTGGATCCAGAGGGAAGTAGCAGCTGCTGGTTTGTGTTGGACACAGGATGAATGCAGCCTTGGGGGTGTTTGGGCTTTGGGTTTTACTTGGTCATATCTGGTTTTCCTCTTAGCTGGTGCCAAGACCAGTGTGAGCATGGTTCTGCACTGGCTGCAAATCCATCTTTCCTGCTTAGTGAACCCCCCAAATCTTCCAGAGTTTGTGGCAAAGGGTGTTTCAGAGAGCATCTCACTTGTCCTAAATTATGTTTCACTGGAAAAGTTTTTTGTTTTGGTTTGAAGCATAAAGAACTGGCAAATCCACCCCTTCCCATTACTGACTTGTTTTAATGTTTTATTATCTGTATTGTTTAAGCATGTGCTTAATTTTTCTTTTGAACTTGTTTGGTTTCCTAAACACAAGTTTGAGCCGTGCTGTCAGACATTAAATCTCTCCTGCAGACACTCCAGAGGTCTGTGCTGACCTTACCTCACTCTTCCTTTGCCTGTAGACAGCTGACCACTGGGGCAGAACAGCTGATTTATCCTGATGTAAATCATAGCACAAACATTGCCCCAACCTATTTTTATTTGGCCAAGAGAGATTATTGAGTACAACTGTGATTACAGGAATGCCATGGGTGACCTGTGTGAAATCTGGCTTGCTGAGAGGCACAGATAATCCTGCATGATGCTGTTATAACTCTCACCATCACAGCTGGCCTGTGGTGGGCACAAAGCCAGTGCAGGTATCAGGCAGGGTCAGTGTGCAAATACACACAAGCACAGGGAGCTCTGGTATTCCCAGCTTTCCCTGCTGAGCCCAGAAAAGGTCTGGATGGGTAAACAGAGTCACTGTCCCCATTGCCCCATTTGTGCCTCTGATTTTGGACTTGTATCCCTGTACCTTGCACTTTCTCCAGGTTCCTGTAGCTCAGTTTTGCCCTCCAGCAAGCTGTGATGCATTCCTCAAGCTCCTCTTTATCCACTGAGGAGCCAGGGACCATCCTGAATAAAAGCTAGAGAGCAGGACACCTGCCAGAGAATTGCAATTTTGCCTCGAGTAGGTGGGTATGAGCCAGATTTGCCCTGTCTCAAATCTTGATTTTTCATTGTACATTCAGCACTGTCAGCTAACCCTTTTACTTTTTATTTCTTATTTTATTTATTGCTGTTTTGAAAAACCTGAGACTACCCATGGCTTTGCTGTGGTTTTCTCCAACAGCACCTGCCGCAGAGGGAGTTGGAAGCTAAGAAGAACAAAAATACTGATCCCAAAGCCTCTAGCTGTGCTGGCTTTCCATCCTTGCCCTGCTGCAGCAAACATCTACCCCTTTGCAGTGCAGGAGAGGTGGTTGAGGCAGCAATCTCTGGTTCCTGTAGCTCATGTGGAAAGCTTATTCTGCACCCACTCTTATCTAAACATGCCTAAGCCCCAGCAAGCTGCTTCAGCTCCACTGGCTTTACACTTCAGGCTGTTTTGAAAGTGAATTTGTAAAGACATTAACATTGTTTAAACAGTTTAGCCACAGAATTACCCAGTGGTGCGATGCAGCTGCCAGAAGAGGAGACACAGGGCTCTTTTGCACTGTGGATCAAACAAAACTTGGCCAAAGCATGTGGGCCCTGGAGGGTGCCAAAACCAGGGGTGATGGAGGGAGTGAGAGCTCACTGGCTTTCCTCTTGGCAAGAAATCTCATCAAGTGTTGGGTTGTAATTTTTTTTTTATGAGCTCGTTTGTGTCCAAATCGGACCAAAACCAGATTTGTTTCCCCTTGAAGCTTCTGGAAGACTGGAAGGAATCAAGCTCCTGGTTGTCCTGATGCAGCTGGCTTCCCATGGAGCACATTTCAGCTGCTGTGTCCAGGGCCTGGGTTAGGGACACGTGGGGAGATCAGGGTTTGCAGACAGGGCTTTCCTAAATCTCACGGCACACCTCACCTCCTCTTGGGCAACATCCTCCCTGCTCCTGGTTTCCTCTAAGCTCAGGAAAAGTCCTTTTACACTGCAGAAAGTATTCAGGGGGACCATGCTCAAGAATTTGGGGGAAAGACTCTGGAAATGGAGCTTTTTCAGACAGTTGCAGGTAATCAGTTCCTCCAAGCGGAACATGTGACAAGGGTGATGGCAGTGGTGAGGCCCTGGCACAGGTTTCCCAGTGAATCTGTGGCTGCCCCATCCCCAGAATTTTCAAGACTGGCCTGGGTGGGACTCTGACCAACCTGGTCTAGTGAAAGTTGTCTGTGCCCATGGCAGGGGATTGGAACTGGTTGATCTTTAGGTTGCTTTCTAATTCAAATAATTCCATACTCTGTGACTCTAGGGCATGGTCCTTGTCCTGATGCAGCTATAATAAAATAGATAAAGCATAGAGGAGTGGAGAAACTGAGGCACTGACACTTCATATGATGTCTCTGAGAATTAAAGTGGGTTTCCTGCAAAAGTCAAGCTTTCCTCCTGCAGACCCCACTGTATGTGACATTCAAGGCAAGATCTTTCATATTCTGATAATGCCTAAAAAGGCAACTGGTTAAAAACAAACCAAAATTGAGTTGTCAATCTTGTTGAGGAGTCTGAATCAGGATTGCTTTTTCTTACTTCTCTTTTTCTCTTGGCTGCTGTCTTAGGACAAGCCCTGAAATTTGTCTTAGTTTGCAATAAAACATTATCTTATTTACCAGTATTCTTCCTTTTGAGTGCATTGCCTTTCTTGGCTATTTGATTTCATTCCTCTGAAGCTTTCAGCTGTGCAGCCGGGAGAAACAACAGGTATTGTTTTATGTTTAGACTGAATGTTAAAAGCTGGAACATGAAAAGCAACAGCAGCTGCTGGAAGGGCTCAGGCCATCAGCTCCCTCTGCTGACCTGCAGTGGGTGTGTAGCAGTGCAGCCAAATTTGGGGATTTCAGGAAAATTGAGGATTGAAAGGATATAGGGCAATATTACTCCAACAGCACAAAGGTGGGGACTCAGGGATGACTCTCCAGAGACTCTGCCAGTTCAAGAACTACAGGACACCAAGAGAAATTACTGAGAGCCACACCTGACAAGAAAAGAGGTGGTTGTTCACACACTGTGTTATAAAACCTGTAGAGTGCCTTGCTGCAGGAGGCTGTGCATATGCAAGGTTTGTGTACTCTCCAAAAGAGACTGGAAAAGTCAGGGAGAAAAGTTCACTGATGACTACAAAATGCAAAGATCCCCTTTCTTACCTGGGAAATTCCCAACCCACAAGCTGCTGAATGCTGGGAAGTGCTTCAAGGAAATACTGTTACACATTTGTTCTAAGCCCATGTTCTTTCTTGGGCGTCCACTGTTGGAGGCAGGATGCTGACTCACACGAGTTGTTCTACTGGTCCCAGGGGATTGCTGAAGGGTCCAGGAGAGGTGATGTATGTACAGCTTGGTGCACCAGAGCCAGGGAACAAGAGTGTCTAGGATGGAGTCAAAGAAATCCTTATTTTAGTGGGAAAATGGATGCAGTTATGTTCTGTTGCTGTCTCAGCATCCGTGCTGAAGGAACTGACAGTGTGGAGACATTTACCCCAAATGGAGACATAGAAATAGAGGATACAGACCTTGGGCTCAGACACAACCTGGTGACTCAGGGTTTTCTTCTGAATCCTTTTTTTTGAGCTAGTGGAAACAGGCTGGCATGACTGACTTTCAAATGTGGCCTTGTAGGATGAAGAAACCCTTACCAAACAGGGTGATCATAATTTGTACAGAGGTTCCACCATCACTGGTGAAGCCCCTGCAAAGAATAGGTGGGAAATGGTGCATAAATAGAAAGAAGCCCAAAATATAATGAATGTTTCTGAAAATCAAGAGATTGTCTTAATACAGCATGACATTGAGCTGGAGAATGGGGACTGTTTTCAGGTGTCTCCTCAGAGCTTTTAGGGGAAATGCTGCTCTGGCACCCTTGGGAGCTGAAATGTTTGTTTTCCTCTGACCTCACAGGAAAGATGGTACAGTTGCCTAACACTATCTCCAATCTTTGTGCAATCATTTAGGCAAACACAGCATTTATGTTTCCCTGGGGACAGATCTGTACCCGATTTGTCAATGTCATTGACCCCCGTGGAGCAGTTCTGGATAGGATTGAGTTGCTGAAACACTCTTTATTTAAAGTAGATCCTGTGTCTTTTCTAAAGAGCCTCACGTGGATGGTTTGGATACCCTTGAACACCTTTGTGGGTGTCTCCTTTCAGGCAAGTAAATCCACCCCAAGCTGGGAATCTACTGGAGGTTGGGCTGGATCAAGTCCTAGGGCTGTTGACTGTAACTTCAGTGCCTATAGTGGAAATTCAGACACCAAATTTACATGGGAGCACCCAAACAGGGGTGTCCTCACCTGGAGGGAGTCTCAAGCTGCTGTGCCTCCTAGGTGGCATTCATGCAAACCATTTCATCCTGTTTTCATTCCTCTCAGGCAAACTTGGGAGGAGAGAGCAAATATTTGTTTTGTTACAGGATGATGCCCCCATCCTCCACATATGAACCCCTGGGCACACAAATGAGGGGTGATGAGGAAGGACTGGCCTGGAGTACAATTTTCTTGGTGCTTTTCTGTCCACTGACGAAAATGGTGGTACTTGTGACAATATGGGTCAGCAATTAGGTCTCTGTGGCCTTTCCAGGCTCTGTTCCATTTTCCAAAGACCCCTCTGTCCAGCAGGACAAGAGCTTATTTTGCTCTCAGAGCAGGCAAGGTAACTGTTCTAGGAAGAATTTGACATTTTTGTCATGGTTGGCCCCAGCATTCCTTTGTTTATTTATGGTGACATCAACTGTGACGATGGCTTACAGAAAGTTGTGCAGCTCTGGAACTGCATTTTCTTTTTTCCTTTGAAGAGCTCTCAGGAAAAAAAATGTTACATTCCCTGGGACATAAAGCCTTCACTTGATGGATAAGAGTTTTGTTTATACAAGAGCTGGAGATGAATGCCTGAAAACCCCATGCTCTAATCCTTCTCCTTACCGCCACAGCTCTGTGAGATGAGAGCTCATGTCACACCTGCCTCCTCCTTTCATCTTATAAAATATTTATTCTTCCTTTCTCCATAAAGGTTGTCAACACTTCTCTTCCTCAAAAAAAAAAAAAAAAAAAAAAAAAAAAAAAAAAAAAAAGAAAGAAAAAGAAATTGGCATATTTCCAAGAGAATGGCATCTCCAAGAGAAAAGTTGCATCTCCAAGTCTACCGTATTCTATTTGTCTCTGCAGGACTTTCAGAAAGGAGGTGTTGTGAATAGATAAAATGAGAAATCATTTCTGCCCCAAACTGCCCAGGTGATAAACCAGACAAATAAAAAATAGTTATCCTTAGGTTGTATAATCCAGACCCTCCCATGGCTTGGAGCATTGCATGGCACTGACATGCCAGCAAATCCAGTTGGGCTGATAAAGCTCCAAGCAAAATGAGCTGCAGTGCACGTCTGCCTGGTTCCTGTCACATTTATCTGCTGCTTAATGTGGGGGCTCCTGGCAGCCTGGGCTTTCTGTGGACCTTCAGGATGCTTCATAGTTGCAATGCCCAGAGTTGGAGATTCCAGGATGCTTGGCAAAATGCCTTGGCACCTGGCCTCTGTTCCATTTCCTGGGAAAAGAAAGAAGCCTGAAGAAATCTGTATTTTGAAACAGCACCCCAAAGACCCTTCCCAGTACTATCACCTTCATTTGCACAGAGTCAGCAGCATGGGGAGATGAGGACAGCCTCTGAAATCAGCAGGGAAGGAGCAGCCATTGGATGATGCTCCCAGCCCCACACCTGATTTACCTCATCTGTCTCCTTGGTCTGGCATGATGGGTTAGCGAAAGCCACTTGTCTCCTGAGCACTACCTAAGCTGTGGGGCCTTCTCTCTGGGCAGAGCAAGGTTCTGATGCTCAGCAGCTCCTTGATGTACATCCACCCTGCCCTGAACAGCCTGAGGGCTCGTGGTCACAGGGGGAGGTGGGCTCACACAAGGCCTCTGCAGATAGAAAGCTGATGTGCAGGTACATTTATGGCAACAGTGCATTTGCTGCCTTTCTTTGCCCTTTTTTCTCCTAGGCTATTTTCTGCTGCTACTGAAACCCCTGGATGTTTTGTTGTCAGCTGAGATAGGAACATGATCTTCCTTTGAAGAGGAGTAGCTTTCATTCATGGCTAGAGGTACAGAAGCACAAACCTACCAGGCACAGGGCAGCCCTAATTCCTTCTGCCTTTGCTGCCTCTGTTTTTCTCAGGGCCCAGATTAACAGGTCTCAGTTTCTTCCCCTTGGAACCAGTCATTTTGGTGAGGGCAAGACATTGCATAGACTGAAGACTTGACTGCTGGGTTTTTTGCCTTGGCTTGGGCAGACCAGGCAGCACTGTGCACTTTCTGGGATAGCTTTCCTGGGACTGTGTTGAGAAATCTGTGCTGGTGGGAGCATCCTACAGCCAGGTCCTTTGGAGAGGTACAGCATGATCATCCCCACCTCCCTGAGCTCACTGCCTGCCTGGTGACCTGCTGGTCAGCTTGTCTTCCAGCTCAGTGTGGGGAAAATCCTGGGAGAAAGAGCATGCAGTTGTCTTTTCCTTCTGTGGAGTCATTCCCCGCCTTCCCCAAAAATGCATTTCACATTATCACTGATAACTGATCTGATTATTGCAGAATAACTGTGTTGCTGAAGGGTTGTCAACCTCCAAAGCCCAGTCAGGCTGGGTGGAAACTCAGGACACAGTCCAGCTGTCAAGTGCTGAGACTGTGTGGATATGGGAAGAAAATGCCTTGTTTTTCCACCAGGAAGGACTCAGCACCTTCCCAGGCCTTGGGTGGAAGGGTGGGGACAATGAATATAAGCACAGCAGGGCATGGAGGACATTCTCTTTGTTGCCTTTTTTTCAGGTGCATGATGTGGTTCTGTCCAAGATGGACACAGATCAATCTGCACTGAGAAA
The DNA here is from genome assembly GCF_963513975.1 of Fringilla coelebs. Lineage (NCBI taxonomy): Eukaryota > Metazoa > Chordata > Aves > Passeriformes > Fringillidae > Fringilla > Fringilla coelebs. The sequence goes on along the minus strand of NC_140028.1, from coordinate 4,317,562 downwards.
GGTACAGGGAGCCAGGAGTACCACAGAGTCACAAAAAGGGAATGGAAGGGTTGGAAAGAACCTCAAAAATCCCTCTGCCCATCCCCAGGTCTGTCCATCTTACCACCTGTCATGGTACCAATGTCTACCAAGACATTTTCTTCATTCAACTTGGATTTTTTCACCTCTGATTTTGTTGCTCAGTGGTCTTCTGAGATAACCCCATATTGGATCCACACCTCACCTTCACCATGGATTCTGTGAAGGCTGGACAGGAAATGGCAAATGAAAACCAGGGAATGAATCAGGAGAGGAAAATCCCCTATTTGTACCCCAAAAGACCCCTTTATATCTCATTCTGAGATGTCAAGGAATTGTTTTCTGGTCTGAAGTTGGGCTAGATGGAGGTTTCATTATTGAATCATGCAGGACTATTATGGAACAGATGTAGTAAGTCCTGTCCAGGATTCAGAACCCTCTGTGGGTGAGAAAAGGCCTGGAAAAACTCCCTAACCACTCTTGCTGCAGAAATTATAATGTGTGTATGTGCTGCTTAACATAACTTGGAAGCTCTTATCTTTTTTTTCATCAGCATTTTCCCACCATTGATTCCTGGGCCTCTGGCCCAGTGGGGCATGAAGGGGAAGAAATTCTCCATCAAGAATTGAGGGGCAATGCTGGTGATGACAAATTCTTGGAGTTGCCAGACACAGGACACAGCAGGTTGGTATCAACACTGCTGTGGTCTTGTTAGTGGGGCCAGCGTATGGGGAAGAACTTGGGATGTGCTAGAGGGCCACCTTCTGCCCCCAGATGGGCATGTGAAAAAAAGGCCATTTTCTGTAAATTCATATGATTTTTAGCACCTTTAAAGTCCCCTTTTCCATGTTTGAAAGCTGGGTGAAAATAATTTTCAGGTTCTTGGCAACTTACTCTGGAGGGAGAAGGTTGAACCATATAACCCCACTAGTTCCTTCCAAACTCAGCTATTCTGTGATTCTGTGACTAAATTGATAACATCCATTAGATAGACTGAGATGTCTGTCCCAGGGCATTTTTGAAGGCCAAAATTATTGCAGAAAAATGAGAAACTTCTTGTGTAAATTACCAGTTGGACAGAAAATAGTGGATTTAATGCAAATAAGTGGTTTGTCACAAAAAAAAAAAAAAAAAGAACAGGCCTAAAATGTTGTCAAATGCTTTCCCCAGACTGGAAGGCACATATGAAAAAATTGAAATGAAGGCTGAGAACATAATTCAGTTAAAAAACACAGGCCAGGAATTTAGGCTCCTTTTCTGTTTTTAATTTGTTCTCTAGGGGACGAAGGTTTTCTTGATTGTACATATTATAGGACATAATTTTTCATCTTGTGGTGGTAAACATTTCTCAGTTTGTGGCAGCTTCATGTCTGGTTAACTTTTTGCAGGGTACACAGGTTAATCAGCAAAATATTTGATCTTTGTTGAGATTAATGACACTTAGGATGAGGCTGCACCATGAAAATTAACCCTCTTGAATTACTTTTGAATGTTCACTTAATGTGTGCTTTATACACCAGTTTTCCTGCCAGAAAAGCCATCCACTGGATTCTCACTATGATCTCAGCAAAGGGGAGACACACGAGAGGCAGATTCACTCCTTCCTTTGCACAAATATTTGCAAAATAAGGGTGGGAGGTTTTTGGTTTGGTTTGGTTTTTTTGGGGATTTTTTTTTGTTTGTTTTTTTTTGACATCTTTGCCCATCTCTCTAGCATTAGCACCCTTGATTTAACCAAGTCAGCCCACATTTCTGAGTCAGACAGCTGAGAAAAAGACAGAAGTGAAAGCAATTCACATACTGCTGGAAAAATCACATCATTAAATGCCAAGAGGTTCTGACTGAAAGGATTGAGAAAGAGGCAAATGCCAGTAATTGGCCCCGAGACAAATTTATTTATAGCAAAGCTTAAGCAGGGTGAAGTCTGGTCCTCTGGGTTCACCTCTCAGGATCAGGCCCTGGGTCCTGTGGGATTTCATTTCTCAGAGAACCACAGGGATGGCAGATGGGAAAGACTTGTTAGGTCACCCTGTCCACATGCCCCGGCAGGAGCAGGACGAGATTGTCTCTTCTCTGCGTTCTCAAGCGCCTCATCCAGATTTAAACTGCTCCAGCAAGAAGACTGTTATTGCAAGAAAATTCCACTGCCCACATGGCCTTCTGCAAAACCACTTTTTTAAGGCTCTTGACGTCCATTTTGTTAATTTTGTCCGAATTGCATCACAAAAGAGAAAAGTGAGAGTATCAAACGTGACCTTGGGCACCTCATCTATATGATGACTTAAAATAAAATTACACCACAGTGAAATGTGGACTTCCTACAGTGAGAGTTAATTTTTTGCCTATCCTTTGTGTTTCTTTACATTAAAGTGGTTGGATTTTTTTAAACACAAAGTAACCTTGCAGTGTTTGCAATGCTTTTGTTTTCTTTTTGGCACCTGCACTCCCTACTTGCTTACCTGAAAGTTGTTGATAAGTTTTCAACCTTGACTTCATCTGGGTTTAAGTTATTTTTAATCTGTGGTTTTATCTCCTGTTTCCAGGCTGTCTGAAATAACCACTTTTATTAGCTGTGTGGTTATGTTATGCATGCTTGGCCCTTGGTTGGGTAGGAGAAGTTGCACAGATATCCGTGTAAAATCAAGGACAGGCACATAAAAGACCTACTGTAGCAACTGGAAATATTAATTTTTTTTTTTTCTTGTGCTAAAGAGTCATGGGAAAATATCAATTCAGCAAGCACAAAATTCTTCATTTGGAAAAAAAAAAAACCTGGGTTAAAAGTGATTTTACTGAGTCCAAGGTTAGGCTTCAGTGGAAGCTGGCCAGGATTGTGGGCCAGGAACTCTGGAACCTGCCAGATTTGGAGCCCTGGGTGAGTTCTCAGCGGGATTAAACCCAGGAGCAGGGGAACGTGGGTGCTGCCTGTGGCACTGCAGCACAGTTGGTATCAATTTCTGATGTGAAACTGATAAAATGCCAACTGTGGTGGGTGTGCACCAAGGTTGGAAATTTTCCAGTTTGTAGGAAACTAAAAATGAGGCATTTACTGATATGAATCCAATTTGGACAGGAAATTTTTTTCCTGTCAACTTGGGAACTGAGCTCTCCTGCCAATTACAGTCACAATTGTGTCATTTTGTCTGTGAAACTCTCAGTCTCACGAATGCAAATGAAAAAACCTGTGCAACTTTAGTATCTCTGTTTAGTTTGTAATACAAATGAAATTCATATCTCTGGAGATGAGCTGCTTAATTTTCCAGGTGTATATGAGCTGCTGTACCACATTCCCTTCCATGCTGTGAAAAAACCCAGAGAAATCTTTTTTTCAGCATTATTTTAAAAAGAAAATTATTAGACTCTGAATCAAATTTTTCTTTCCCTGCAAGGAATTGAATTCTATGCCAAAGCCAGCCCTTGTTTACTCTAACCCTCGTTGTATGGCAGATATGCAAACACTTAAAGGAGAAACTTCCATCTTTATAGGAAGGTATTTTTATCAGAAATAATTAACATCTGAAAAGACTCAGCTACAATACACATGGGATGGTCTGTTCAGATGCTAATAAGAGAAAGATTTAAATGATGGACTCATCTTTAATGCTTAACTGTTGGAGGACTGTTGTAAAGTGAAATGAATTTTGCTCTCTCTTGTTTTAGTACAGCAGTGCCTACTTTGCTTTTCAGAGTTGGCTTTTCAGAGTTGGCTTTTATTCTACCAGAAAATGTCAATCTATGGAGAGAGAAGTTCATGGGGTGATAGAACAAGGGGTAAACTGAAGGAGAGCAGGTTTAGATTAGATATTAACAAAACATTTTTTACTGTGAGGGTGGTGAGGCCCTGGCACAGGTTTCCCAGAGAAGCTGTGACTGCTCCATCCCTGGAAGTGTCCAAGGCCAGCTTGGATGGGGCTTGGAGCAACCTGGGATAGGGGAAGGTGTCCCTATCCATGGCAGGGGGTTCAAAACTGGCTGATTTTTAAGGTTCTATCCAACCCAAACCATTTAAGCATTTTCTATTTGAAAATTTGGGAAGTTCATACGAGCTGCCATGAGAAACACAGTCAACACTGCCTTGGGAAGGGAAGAGAGAGCTAAAACTGCAGCCCACACGTTTCTGCTGTGGAGAAGCAAAATGCCTGCTTGTGCCTTCTCTTTCCTGCCTCAGGACCAGCCAAGGAAGGTCTGTTTTGCAAAGATTAAAAGGAAGAAAATTTGGGGAATACAAACAGCACAAGGAGCAGAAGGTGGAGGTAGGAAAGGCACAGGCTGAGAGATGTCTTGGAGTTTCTAAAACCAGGGCTGGGTGTTGGAGGGTGGGAAGCCAGAACAGCTGTGGAGGAGGACAAGCAGAGAGATGGAACTTCTCTGATCACAGAGAACAGGTCTGCTGGTGACAGCAGCTGGGGGTTGCTGTGAAGGAGGAGTTCCAGTTCTGTAGGCAAACATGGAGCAAAGTCCCTGGCTGCCACACTGACTCCTGGTCCCGTTAGGAATATCCTACAAAGCTCTACAGTTTGAGCCATGCTTGGGTGAGAAGGGCAGCAGATCCAAGGCCAACTCATCTGCACAGGCCACTGATGCCTGCAACTGTAAATTGTCCTGAGTCAGGGAATTTCCCACTGCCCTGAGCTCTGTGGGAATGACCAGGGCGTGGCTGAACTCTCCTTACATCCAGGACAAGGTGGGTGTGTGCAAATTGTCTGGTGGGAAAGCCTGGCTTAAACTCCTGATTTTTGTGTTAGGGAGAGTGCTGGCTGTGCCAGTGGTTTGACAGTATGGAAAATGACATTCCAGTGTGATCCCAGGAGTTTTTCCCTGCTGACATAGCAATAGGGACTGTTTGGCTTGGGTTAAGAAGGGAAGCAGGATCAACTCTGCTTGGCTGAGCTCTTGTGGGTTTTGTGAAGATCCCTCTCTCACAGAGTCCCTTTCTAGGTACTCAAAGGTGGTAGAAAACCAGCATTAGTTACATCAGGTGTGCAGTTAGGGATTATTCTGCTCTCTTAGCTGAAAGCTCACAGGGTGCAAGCAAGGAGACCCAGCAGCCTTCCCTGGCTCTGGGGCTTCTCCCAGTCCTACTGAGACACTGCTGGTATGGGGCTGTGAGGCAAGGTGCAGGGGTCTGGAAATGGATCAGTTCTCCTCTGGAATTAACTTCATCCATGATTCCTTTGAAATCAGCCACTAGGGATTGCCTGGGGGAGGGGCTGGTGGGTCCCATGGTTGGGTGGGAGCAGGACAAAGCTCAGCTCTGATGGCAACAGGGTCTCACTGGGGAGTTCCAGCAGCAGCTGTGTGCTTCCAGCTCAGGCTGGGGTCAGCTCTGACAGGCTGATTTATGGGCACTCTGGTCAGATGGAGGTCTCAAAGGAGGTCATAATTTCAATTAAATGGTGAGTTACAATGCATGGGGCTCTTCACTCTTCACAGGGCATATTATTATTAGCAACTGCTTCTCCTGGCAGGTTTTTCTGGTAGGTTCTCCCCAGAGAACAGGCCAGCTCACAAAACCTGGCTCTTCTTGTTATTTTTATCCGGGAGCAGCTGACAGTAAAAGTGACAAAAGAATTGATGGGGGAAGTGGTCCGGAGCGTGAAAAATCCGGTTGTAAAAGGCAGAGTGTTTGCAATAAAATATCTATACATAAAGGGGGTGGGGGGGATTAGAAGCAGGGCTGGACAGAAAGCAGAGATGTGTTGTGAAGCCAGAGGAACAAAGTGTAAATCCAGCTGTCAGGGCTATAATATCCATTGGCACCTTGGTGTCCTTTTCCTCAAGGGAGCTCCTGTCCATGCCAGTGTCCACCACGGGGCAGTGCTTGAACCCACAGGGATGACAGGATGCCATGGGGTGAAAAAATGGGCTTGGAGCCTCCCAGGGGCATAGGCAGAGTCAGCAAACCCCTCTGCTGATGTCTGTCTGCTACAAAAGGTCTTTCCTCTGATGATGAACAGGATTTCTGCAGGGATTTGGGATTGGGAGATGCTCTGGGCTGCAGAGCAGGGCAGCAAACTGTGCTGCAGGGTCAGCAAAAGCAAATCAGGAAGAAAAAGCTGAGCTAGTTGAATGGATAAAACAAGTGTGTTGTTCAACTGGCCCAGCTTTTTGGGGTTACTCTCAGTCCTTTGCAGGGTGTAAGGCTCAGGAGAAGCTGCTGTTTTGTCCAGTTCTGCTTGGGGACAAGGAAGGGATCAAGAGCTGGCAGCAGAAGGAGCAGAAACCAGCCCAAAGGGAGGTGAAGTGCTTTTTCACATACATCAAAGAGCAAACTGGGTGGCATTAGACAACAACCTCCTGGTGAGGTTTCTTTTGGTGCAATTCCTTGGAAATCGATGCTGAAAACAAAACTGAGTGTGAGGACGCCTCAAATCTCTCTCTAGGCTTGACCCAGTACCCTACTCTTCTATTTCAGAGGTGGGAGGGGGCTCCAAAGCATGCCTAGGAAAGGAGGTGCTCTCAGAGAGCACAGTGGTGCTGTCCTGAGATGTCAAAATGGGAGTGAGAGCTTCCATAATCACACAGCACTGGACATTAGAGCTGGCACTGGGGAAAATGAGTGTGATTTCTGGTATCAAGCAGGGGACTTTCAGTGTTTAGACTTGTGCTCCTGGCCTGTGCTGGATTAGAGATGCATCCATCCAGTGGGAACAGGGGAGAGAAGACAAATGAACACCAGAGGAGACCCTGAGGTGTATCCAGCCAGGAAAATGTAAAGAAAGGAAGGAAACTAAATTTTTTTTTTTCCTTTGGCAGCCCCTTCTGAACTGCAGGATGTTTAACTCTGAAATATGTCTCTGTTACATTCACATGGAGTAGCCTTGGCTGGGTGATGGGATCATACAGGGGACAGGAGCTGCCTGTGGCATTTCTGTCAGCATTTGGACTCTGCAGGCTGGTGCAAGTGGCCAGGGGGGTGGGATTCACAAGTCTGGAGGCAGAAGGAAAGCTGAAATGCAGCACAGTAAGGATAATGCCTCTGAGGCTGATGTTTCCCACTTTGCCTCATGTAGCTGTGGTGCTTTGGGGCACCCTCCTGCAGCCATTGCCCCGTGGTGTGGATGGGCCAGCTCAGGCTTCACCTTCCCCATGCACCCAGAGTGATGCCCAGCATCACCTCCAGCCAGGCAGGACACCCAGGAGATCTCCTAGACATCAAACTCCTGGCAAAACCAAGTGTGATGGGTTCTGGCATGCACCAGGGGCACCTCTGAGCCTGCCCTGGGCCACAGCTCTGCCCTTGGGGTGAGGATGGTCCCTGCCCTGAACCCCCTGACTCACACAAGGAAAACCCAGAGGGGGATCTTGCCTCTCATCCCAAGTAATTTGGCATATGATGTCACCTCTGTGGGGGATCTGTGCTAGTCAAACCAGCAGAGAAAGGTCTGAAATCTCCTGTTTTCCATGGGCTGCCACCATCCCAGGCCAAGTCTGTGTCAGCCACAGAACTTGTCAGACAAATTGTTCTTGTTTGGAGGCAACCTTTCTCCCTAGCTGCCTCCAGAAACTGAGTCAGCTGGCATAAATCCTTCAGAGCAGGAACAGATCTCCTCTCTAGGCATCATTTTCTGCTGCTGGGAATTGCTTCAGTGAAATGGGGTATCACAAGGGGTGGGAAGTGAGGAAGGCAAAGCTCTGGAGTGTTACATCAGCATCTGATCCTGATCTGTGATGGAGCCATCTGTCCTTGGAGAGCCTGGGACCAGTTCATATTATGGATATTAGAAAAGTTTATTTAGGGAGTGACAGGGAAAGAAACCTCAAGATGCTTTGAGATGGTGGCAAATCCTGCAGGAAGAGATCAATCTGTCCTCTGGGAAGGGTTGGGGGCTGCCAATCAGGTACCCACTCTGTGCTTAGTATGCACAGTCTCCTTCTGCTGGCAAGAGAGGGTTTCTGCCTTTATTTCTGAGGCCTGGCTTTTCTTATCATGGTTAGTTTAGAGGATTTATACCTTTCTCCAGCCTCTCAAAGTCCAAGTGGCTGGTGGATCCCAAGAGGTGCATGTTGCTCATTGCTAAATGAAGTCCACACTATCAAAACCCTCCCAAACCAGCTCTTAGCTGCTCTTGGGGCACTTCTAAGAAATCCTCCCCTCCCTGCTGAGGGCAGTTCTGATGGGAGAGAAAAAGGTTTAAGATCAAGGGAGAAGAGAGGAAGGTGCAGGGCTTGGCACTGGAGAAAGGCTCCTTGGCTTGCTCCCCTGCGTTTGGATGGTGCTGAAGTGCCTGAGCTCCATCAGGCACCTGCATGGGCTGTGTGGGCACAGCACTGAGCCAGGGTCCTGGGAACATCCAGAGGTTGAAGGGACACGAGGAAAACTCCAGCAAGCCTCAAGAGCTTTGCCAGGACCCTTTGCAATGCTCTGGGCATGCTGGAAATGGATGTCTTTGCCAGTCAGGAAAAGACAGAAAGAACCACATTCCTGGGAAAGGAAAATCTCCAGAGGCTTGTGGAAAACCAGGAACACAAACTGATTTACAGCAGTTGAAAACCTGTTCTCCACATCCTATTAAATATAGAATTATGTCCTTAATCCCCAATCTTTCCTTGTCACCCCAGTAAATTAATAACTGCTAAACTCTGCCAGTGCTTCTCTGTCTGCTGCCCCTTCAGTGGATCTGAAACACAGATGCCCAGACCAAGACAGACCCTGCCTTTGTTTTTCGGTATTTTAGGGATTTCCAGATGTAGAAGTCACAGCCAGACCACTGTGCTAAGTTATCCCAATGAAATCCTCCATAATTTTTTATAAATCCTTTGCATCTCATGCATAATGTTGGCCTTCATGACCTCCTTTGGTACTGAGTCCCACAAATGAATTACATGCATTGTGTAGAAGGAAAGCCCTTTCCATTTGCTGGTATCAAAAACCCTTTGCCTGCCTGACTCTGGATACTGGTTGGGTTCTAGCATGATCAGCTGTCAGAAAACATTTTATTTTTGTCCATATTTGGCCCTAACTGGTTCCCAGTTTAAGGAATTCCACCTCAGAAAGCACAAAGGGCTTTATTTCCAAAAATCTGTAACCTTCATTCATGATAAAGACCGGCTTTGACTTCCATCAGAGATAATTTAGGCTGAATGGGAGAAACTGAGAAATGCTGTCCTAGAAATCAAGAAATTTATGTGGAGTGTTCACAGGAGAATGATGTTTTAATCACTGAAGTTTTTAAGTCTACGAGTAATTTGTGTTTATTTTAGCCTATCTTTATCCAATGAATAAATAACACTGGGAGGAAGGAAGTCTTTATTAAGGATTCAGCCTCCTTTCCCTGTGCAGATGAAGAATTTAGAGATTGCAATAAATATGCCTTTGAATCCAGAAAAGGCTTTTTCAGCAGAACAAAGACAGGCCAACACTAACACTCCTAATCAAGGAAAGACAGACATATTAAAGTCATCAATCCAAAGACTTTCAGGCCTTGTTTCTACATCAGAAAAATTTCTGGGTGTAACTTGAAAGCCCAAATATCTCGATAATGAGACCCAAGTCTGCCATGAGTGTCTTTTCTGGGTAAATATTAGCAAATTTGTCTAGATTTGAATGTAGAAGTGTTGATATAATTGAAACTGAAACTTTCCATGGGAACATATCCATTTCAATGAAACCTCAGTTGACAAAAATTTCTCAGGTCCCCATCTGAATTTCGGGCCAAAACCAGAGGGGAAGGGAGTTTTTGTGCCATTTGATCCGAGCCTGGAGGATGTGGAAATCCCACAGCACAGGGATCACAGTGATTGGAATCCCTGCTGCTGTGAATATCAGCTTTTAGAAAGTGGAGCAACACAGACCTGACAGTAGAGATTCTTTGCAGTGATGATTAACCATGTACTGGGCTCTGTTATCTTGACTCTGAGTCCAGTTTGGGAAAGGTTGGCAGCCTTCCAGACTGTGGGATTCTGGAATAACAGGGGTAAATACAGTTTCACTAGTGGCAGTGGTTGGAAGTTGGGTAGCTGGGTTGGATCAGGGTGGAACAGAGATGTGAACTCTGTTAAGTGACCTGTCTGTGGGCTGGGTGAGACAAAGTAACCACATCTGTCCCATTCCCTCTGATTTTCAGGGGATAAAAATGATGATTTAACTTTTTTTTCTCAGCCAGAAGTTCAGAGAGTGTGGAAATCATGGTATTACCCATTGCATGGAATAGAGGGGGGAGAGAGACAACTCTGTGCAGTATTTGCCTCTCAGCTGCCTTTATCCTGCTCTCTGTTCCCTTCATCTCTCTTCCCTGAGCTCTTCCTGTGTTCAGATGTTGCTTATCCTGTCGTGCAGGGGATTGACACCACCTGCAAACACATCTGCCTGACTGAAGAGATCAGCTGGGTCACGGCTGGATTCCTTGAGAACTTCCAGAAGAGAAAGGTGGATGAATTCCCAGTGAGCTCTGTCACCAATTAATGTAGCTTGGATCCATAGCTGCTAAACAATGACTGATCAGGGTTTGTTTGACAGCCTTGGTCTAAACCTTTGCACATGTTAATGTTAGGAAATGTTTTGGTTCTGATGCAGAATTCCCCTGGGATTAGGCTGTGCTTGCTGGGGCAAGTGGGGGATGGAAATTTTTGCTGGCTGTGACCTGGGCTGTGAAACCATGGCAGTGTAGAGCAGGTAGTTATAATTGCAGTAGCAATGGCAGATGTCATGTCCCAGTGAGGCCAGACTGCTTTCCTCAGCTCTGCCACCTTCTCCCTGCTTCCCCCCAGAGCCTTCCTCCACCTCTGCACAGGAGGGTGACCAGGCTCCCATCTGAACAGGTAAATCACATTCACAGTCTTGTTCAGGTGGAAATAATTCCTAAAAAATGCTGGACAGAGATGGGCCAGGCTGGAAAGCTGCATCTTTTGACCAATATTCATCCTCTGCATCCCCAGTGTGATAGTGGGACCAGTCCCCTCTCGCTGGCTGCTGCTTTTCAGACCAGCATGTCAGAGATCTGTGCAGAAACAGCTCAGTTTTCCCAGAGAATGTCTTGACAGGTCTGTTTTGTGTCCAGCTCTGCTCATCATGCTGTTTTTTGTCCATGCAGGTGTTTCTGTGTGCAGCCCACAGCCCTGCTCGTGCTGCATCCCAAACCAAGCCAAAGGATTGGCAGGAGAGGAGGAGCAGAGCTCATGCAGGAGCTCTGCCTCCCACCCTCTGTGCTGCAGGGCTGTGATCCCACCTGGACAGAGATCAGATGGCACGTGCAGGGTCTGTCCTGTCACCCTGCCAGCACTTCCCATCCAAGAACAAGCTTTGTAAACCCAATTGCTCTTTACTGAGCAGCTTCCTGACACATTCTGGGAGCACTGGGAACATCCATCAGGGTGGTGAAAATGCTGGTGGCCAGGCAGACTGGGATGGCTGCAATCTGCCTCTGAGAGTGGGCCCTTGGGAGATGCTGAAGGGGACCCCCAAAAAACTCAGAGACTACAAAATCTGCTTAATATCACTGCAAAGTCAGTGCTGCAGCATGTGGAGGATCAGTGATCAGAGATGTGCATTTATCAGGGTTCTGTGCAAGCTGCTTTTAACCCCCTGAGGTGGGAGTACCCACATGTCTATTTGAGGTCAGGGTGGTCATGGCCTGCCAAGAACCAAAGGAGCATTTGGACAATGCTCTCAGGCTCATGGTGGGATTCTTGGGACTGTCCCATACAGGGCCAGGAGCTGGACTTGATGATCCTTGTGTGTCTGTTCACATTGCAAGGCAAGATGTATTCTATTGCCATCTGTATGGCAGTTGTCTGGTGTCAAGTGGGCAATTCTCCTTCTCTCTCTTCCTGAGTGATCATAATCAGGGTCCCTCAGCAGGGGACATCTGCTGATAAGAGGCTATTGAATGTCACCACATGACTGATAAGAACTATAACATCTCATGGTGAGATGCTCTGCCCAGAGGGAGGAGCCAAGCATTCCTACCCAGATATAATCTGGAGATTCTGACACACCAACACAGCTCTTCTCCACTGGACTCCCCAGAGGAACAGCAGCTGCTTCTACTTCAGGGATCTGCAGAGGAAAAAAATACCCCTTTTCTATAGGACACCCCTGCTCCAACAGAACCATGCCTGACACTCCAGGAGGACTGCAGCCCCTTTTCCAACTGGACTGCTACCAACATCCTGACCCACAGGGTGTCAGGTTGAGTTCTGGCTCTGACAGTGTTGTTCTAGTGTATTGCATTGTTTTCTTTTATAATTTATTTTTTTCCCCCTTCCCTATTAAAGAACTGTTATTTCCTGTTCCCATATTTTTTGCCTGAGAGCCCCTTAATTTAAAATTCATAGCAATTCAGAGGGGTGGGGAGGGTTTGCATTCTCAATTTCAGGGGAGACTCCTGTCTCCTTTAGCAAGCACCTGTCTTTCCAAACCAAGACAGTGTCCCTTCCAACTCAGGATATTCCATGATTCTGATTCTGCTGGGCCAGTGGACAGGACAGTTTCTTCTTTGGCTGCTCAGCCCTGACCTTGCTCTTGGCAGCTTCCATCCCCCTCTGCTCTGAGCCCTTCCATCCAGCCATGCTATGATCCCTGTGAATGTTTCCTTGTCCTGGACCAAGTGAAGGCTGTTTCCTCTCCTACCTGTCTGTTCCCCATAGGATAATGACAAGACCCAGCAGTGAATTCCCATGGGAGCACAGCTTAGAGGAAACACTGCAGTGGGACACCTGCCTGGCTCAGGGATTTCAGCAGGCATCAGCCACAAACACACAAAAAAAAACCCCAAACCAAACAATCCAGGGATGAAATCCAGAGTTTGCCTTTTCAGGGATGAAGCTGGAGATGGGCTGGCATCGCCATCTGGTGCAAGTTCCCAGAATTAACCGAGCAGCTCCAGCAGGGAAATGCCTGCCTGGGATTGAAAACCTGATCAGAACAAGGGTGGTGTGGCTGGTCCCACACCAGCACTGCTGCCCTGGACGGCTCAAGGAGAGATGACCTTCATCCTCAGCATTTCCAGCCTGATTCTCCCCTCAGCAATATTTGGGGAGCAAGTTCATGAGTGCTGGGATAGAGGAAAGAAAGAAAAGTAATGGGCAGTGGAGGCTGGACCCCTGTTTTTCATAGGAAGCATTTGAGTCTCTGGGGTTGCTAAAAGTTTTCTAACTTATTTTTAAGATAAATGATCTTTTCTATTTAAGATGGACAGCTGAGATCACACCAGAAAAAAAACCCAGTTTTATTTTCTAGTCATGGGAGCAAATAACTACAGAAGTTGCTATATAATATAACTCAGTAGCCAAATAGCTAAATTTTTATTTTCCTCAGTCTCAGTGTTTTCATCTGCTTCTTTTCTCTTAGGAGAAAGCAAAACTGTATCCACAAGGCACCACCAACACAGCTCTGCTGAAATAAGGATCTGGGGCTCTGTGTGTGTCATGGCACAAAGTTAAAAGCAAATGTTTGGCACTAACCTTATTCAAATGAAGATATTTTATTTGAGTTTTCCGGGAAGAAAAACAAACAAAAAAATTTGAATTATTTGAGCAAAACCACAGCTTTTTCTTACAGCAAAACTTGATTTTGCATAACTTGCCTTTCCTGCTGAGCAATTGTTCCTGCAGACAATTCCTACAGCCCTTTCAGAAAGGCAGGGGATCACCAGCTGGCATCTTCTGGGCTGTATGTAGTCAATTAGTTCAAACCAATTAGGCAATTACTGGGTGTTACTGAACTGGAGTTCATTTCAACAAATTGGAAACAGCTGAGGAATTTGGCATCAAAAAAGCAAATCCAAAGGATTTCCCAAACCAGGTACTTCCCTCTCTCCATCCCCTTTCAGAAAACTTACCTGTGATGTTGCCCTTGGCCTTGAGACAGTGAAAGAACATCATCACCTTCCTGGGCAGGGCATCACAGAGGTGTCTGAATTCATCACAGAATGAGGCAGAAAAGCCTGTCCTGAATCCTCTCTGGAAGGGTGGATCAGTTGTCCAGATTGCTCCAGCAGGGTGCAAAACCAGTCAGATTATTTGGGGAGTAGACTGGGATCCCAGTGATGGGCACCCATCTGGATGTTGCTCTAAGAATATTTTCCCTTCCCTCGTGTGGCATTCTTTCCAAGCAGGAGCTGGAGCCATAAAAAGCAGAAATGAGGCTTGGAATTGAGGCTATCCCCAACTTTACAGTGCAAGGCACTAAAAGGCAAAAGTTTTTTTCCAAGTTTCTGGGGGTTTACAGAGAATTACAAAGTTGCCTAAACATCTGGTACTGTTCAAAATACCCTACAGATATTTATGGAAGGCCACCAAACCCTTCAGGCACTCATCTTCTTGTGGCAGCTGGAGGTTGATGGGAACACCCAGTCTGGTCTGAAAAAACCTGTGTTAGGACACTAAACTGCACCCTTAGCATGAAGTAAAGCCCTTGTGGACAATTCCATAGCCAGTCCTAGGACATCCTGAGTTGGAAGGGACCCACAAGGATGCTGGAGTCCAGCTCCTGGCCCTTCCCAGGACAGTCCCAACAATCTCACCATGGATCCCCAGTCAAGCCCTCCTCAGCTCTGTGCACTCCTGGACACCTCATGTTGTGCTGGGCTTGGTCTGGACCCTGGGAAGGAGCAGAGTTGTTCTGGTGGGACTGGAGAAGAAAGCACCCAAAAAGAAGTTGTGGGTTTGTGCCAGATCACTGTAAGGAATGATCTGAAATGCAAGGAGGTTGAGCTGGAGCAGCAGACAAGCACATGGCTGCTTCCCAGCACTGCCTTTGCCCAGGGTCTTCAAATGACCATATGAAAAAAATCATACAAGATCCCAAACATCCTCATCTTCCTCCTGATCAGCTGAGATGTAACCACTGAGATTTATTTGAACTGAAGTTCGCAGATGTTGGTGACCCTCTGTACTGAATGTCCTCAGGGAAAAACCCCAATCCTGTTGGATCCAATAACCTGGTCTTGAACAGGGTCCTTCACCATTCTGTGACACACTGGGTGGCAAAATGTCTCTTGAATGCAGTGGCATGGGTTTGAATGGTTGTGGAGAGGGATTTTTGACTGGAGTATGCAGAGAGAATACAAGGGGAGTGGCTTTAGGCTGAAGGAGGGTAGACTTGGATGAGGTATGATGGAGATATTCTCCCATGTGAGGGCGGTGAGGCCCTGGAATTGGCTGTCCAGAGAAACTATGGATACCCTATCCCTTGAAGTGTTCAAGGCCAGGTTGGATGGGGCTTGGAGCAATCTGGTCTGGTGGGAGGTGTCCCTGCCCATGGCTGGGCTTGCAACAAGATGATCTTTCATGTTTCCCAACCCAAAATATTCCATGATTCCATGAAGGATTTGATCAAATCAATATGTGACTGAAGACTGAAGACCTGTGTCTGGTCCCAGTGTATTAATTTTCAAGGGGGACTCACTAGGGAAAAAGCTGTGAAGGTTTGTAGTGAAACAGGCCACTAAATATATTCCAGCACAAAGCTGACAACAGCTAGGGCCACATGTGATATGCCTCTGGAATCCTAGCAGGGTTGATTTATCTTGGTGTTAGGCCTAATATACTTGAAAGCCCTTTATAAATAACCCAGGACCTTTTGCACTTGCTGTTTTACAGACTTGCTTTGTTTATTTGACTGGTTGAGCTGGGCCTGTAATTTTTAATGAAAATAAACTCCTTGTCAAGGACCTTTTCCTTTTGGGACCTTCCAAAGGACACATAGAGCAATTCTGTGCTTCTTCCCTGCTTCCCAGCAGTCCCATCGGTTTTTATCTCTTTGGTTTATGAAAGGCAAGGCCTGGGGAAAGGTTAACTGAGCCCCCATGGGTTGTGTTTCTTCAGGCCCTCAAAGCAGAATCATAAAAATCAGAGAATCACAGAAAGGTTTGGGTTGGAAGGGACCTTAGAGACCATCTAGTTCCCTGCCATGGGCAGGGACACCTTCCACTATCCCAGGTTGCTCCAAGCCACATCCAGCCTGACCTTGAACAATTCCAGGGGTGGGACACCCCCAGCTTTTCTGAGCAAGGAGTCTTCTAATTTTGGGTTTGGGTTTTCTGAGGGGTAGGCACTCAACATGCAAGTAGAGCTCAAGTTCAGCCCGAAGGATCAAGAGGAATCTACAGAGGAGGGTGGGTGAGGGGCAGGCAGGTGCCCATGGTCATGGTTTGGAAAGGGGATAGGAGGATAAATCCCATCTGTTCCTTTTCCTAACATCCAGCCTAAATCTCCCCTGACACAGCTCCAGCCATTCCCTCAGGTCATGTCACTGGTCACCAGAAGGAAGGAATCAGCTGATAGGAGGAACTATATTTGCTACATCTTCATTTATCACTGTTTTTTCTCTTCTGCCCTCTGAACTTCAGGTATTCTCCCTCTGGGATGAGTTGGTTCATTTTTTGGTCTAGAGCTGTTTTCCCCTTTTCCTGGCTTGTCTCTGGCACCAGCATTTTTCTTCTGACAGATCCTGGGATCAGCAGAGGGAGTGCAAGAGCAAGGAAAAGAGAAATGCACACACTGGATGTGAGGGGGTTGGATCTGAGCGCTCCATGAGCCTGGCTCAGGGATGAGTGAGCCCTCCGGAGAGGAGACCCTTCTGCCCACCTGCTGAGTGACTCCCTCTGCAATTTCACACAAAAAAAGGACATCACATGTTCTCAGTAATCTTTCTTCTTGTGCATATGAGAAAATCTCCTGATTACATTACAGCAGCAGCAGAAAAACGCAAATAAAGTGTGAACTTAGGATCCAGGTTAAAAGATTTTCATCCAGGTAATTTAGGAATCAACAACATTCACTCACAAACACACAGAGAAAAAAAGTAGAAACTTGTGAAAATCACCTAGTCAGCTACTATTTCACCATTTCAGAGAGAACAAAGGGGATGAAGGGCTTTGTGCTAGTCAGCAACGTGACTCGGTGACCCTTGGTTTGGCAATGACAAATGTTGTCTTTGTTATCCAAAAAATCCAAGGTCCTCACATCTAGCACGTTGCACAAGGTTGCATTTAAGTGCCACTGAGGCCAAGGAGATCTGAGCACACAGCTGAGAGTGCTCTGCTGAACCACATCCCCAGCCTGTAAATATTTGTTAACTTAGCCCAAGAGCACAGGGAACACAAATCTTACAGATCCAGAGTGCCTGGTGTAGCAGTCAAGGCACTCGACCCTTTCTCTCATTTAACAAAACCAGAAAAAAAGTAGTACTTAACTATTCAAATATCTGCCCTTCATTAATCTTTTCCCTGTAATTATTAGCCTAATAAGCAAGCACATCATATAGCTACCTATAAGCACAAGGCATTATTGCCCATTTCATTTGCACTGGAAAAAAGCAAAAAAAAAAAAATTCTCCCCAAAGCATTTAAACTGTGTAATTAAGATAAAGCCCCAAAAAATCAAAGGCCTTCTCTCACATCTATTTGCCTCACTGTGTGATGGGACCAGTTTTTCAGTGACAGCTCCCCAAATAATGACACAATAGTAATGAGTACAAATGACCTAAAGGAGGAAAAAACCTGAGCCAACACTCACGAAGTGTCTCAGGGGTTTCAGCTCCCCTCACCCAGTTTGATGGAGGCACCATGAAGATCTAGACTGAACACATCAGCTGAAAGGGTGCTTAGATATTTTGCTGAATTTGGGGTGCACCAGCCTATGCTGTCTGACCCCCAGAGGGGGGGCTGGGGAAGCCTCTTTCTGTACTTTACTACTGAGAAATGCCCACCAGGAGACAGCTCCTACCTCCCCAGCCTCTGCACTCCTGAGGAACGCTTTGACTGGGAGCACTGAATGTCCAGGGTGAGGTGTGCAGCTTTAGTAAAAGTATTCTGAAGATGCTGTGGTTCTCCTCTTGGAAAACCTGTGGAAGAACACGCTCCCTGGTGCACCCTCCTAGGACCACTGCTCTGGAGACTGTTGGGCTTCTTAAAATCCAAGATCCAGGAGCAATTTCTTGGGCTGGCCCTGAGAGAGTTCATTCAAGAAGGGCTGGGTCCAGCTGCTCCAAGCAGTGGGGTTGTTTCATGAACAGTCTCCTGTAAGGATTGTGACAGAAACAACCCTTGCTGTGCACAGGGTCTGCCCACCAGCCCCAGGGAATCTGCTCCCCTCAGGCTGCAGGTCTTGGTTTGGAAAGACAGGTGCCTGCTAAAGGAGACAGGAGCCTCCCCTGAAATTGAGAATGCAAACCCTCCCCACCCCTCCAAATTGCTATGAATTTTAAATTAAGGGGCTCTCAGGCAAAAAATATGGGAACAGGAAATAATAGTTCTTTAATAGGGAAGGAAAAATATTGTAAAATACAACCATGCAATACACCAGAACAACACTGTCAGAGTCAGAATTCAACCTGACACCCTGTGGGTCAGGGTGTTGGTAGCAGTCCAGTTGGAAAAGGGGCTGCAGTCCTCCTGGAGTGTCAGGAGTGGTTCTGTTGGAGCAGGGGAGTCCTGTAGGAAAGGGGTGTATTTTTCCTCTGCAGATCCATGGAAGTAGAAGCAGCTGCTGTTCCTCTGGGGAGTCCAGTGGAGAAGAGCTGTGTGTGTGAGTCTGAATCTCCAGATTATATCTGGGTAGAAATGCTTGGCTCCTCCCTCTGGGCGGAGCATCTCACAAAGGAATGTTATAGTTCTTATCAGCCATGTGGTGACATTCAATAGCCTCTTATCAGCAGATGTCCCCTGCTGAGGGACCTTGATTATGATCACTCAGGAAGAGAGATAAGGAGCATTGCCCACTTGACACCAGACAACTGCCATACGGATGGCAATAGAACACATCTTGCCTTGCAGTCTGGAACACTGCATAAGACCCTTCTGCAGAGCAGAGCCCAGGGAGCAGCAGACCTGAGCCCACAGAAGCTTTCTACCCTTGTGCATGACTGGAGCAATCCTGGGGCTGTTTTTCTGACACCAGTTGCTTTTCTATCACCAGTTTGCTGTGAGTGGCTGCAGTTCTCCCAGAGCCTGGAGCAGCAGGGCAGAAACACTGAAGAAAACTCATTGCAAAACCTGCTGTGGGTGCTACAGCAGAAAGCTGAGAGCTCTGGAGTGTCAGGGGCTGGAAAAGGCCTTGGCCATCCCACTGGGAGCCTGTGGAGGGCTCCTGGTTTCATTTTCAGATGTGTCTTCCTTCTCTTCTGTCCCAGAGCTGTGGTGGTTTGGTTAGCCACCCTGGGGGCATCCACCTGAGCCAGGAAGGCAGGAGATGTGGAGGAGCCCTGTGACATTCCAGCGTCCAGGTGACCAGCCATGGCTCATCCCTGACACCCTCAAGCCACCAGAGTTGTTATTCCCAGACCTGTTTTACCACTCTCACACTTCCTGACAGCACAGGGTGGTGGAGGTTATCAACAATGACTGTTTGATGTGTTTAATTGGCCTGCAGTTAATTATATAATATTTCTTTATAAAGAAACTCATGAAAGGGAGCTGCCAGCATGGCTGATGCATTTGTCATCCACATGGCCTGCCTGGGGGATGGCAAGGTTGGCCTCGTTCAAGTGTTTTAGGCTTGGCTCAGGAACAGTCCACTCCAGCTGGAGTTACAAAGACCTGCTCCCAGGTGCTCTCTTTTGTTCTATTTAGTCTGTTTTATTCTATTTAGCCTTTTGTATTTTCCTGCTGTTTTCTTCAGGGAGCTTAGTGGGGAGGAAAGAAGGAGAAGTGAGTTTGCCTTGTCATGAAATTACATCCCTTCTGTCTCCTTCCCTCCTCTAAGACCACAGAGTTTGCCTTAGGACCCTTCCCTGGTTGTCCCATGTGGGGATGCCAGGGTGGGAAGGTGCTGCAGGGCTCCTGGAGAGGTCATTGAGCAGCAGGGCCTGCAGCTCTCCCACCCCAGCCACGTGTGCCAGCCAACCCCCCTGTTCACTGCCCAGCACAGACAAGTGAAACTGTGCTCCAAAAACGGGTCAGGCTGCTCCAAAAGAGGAGAATTGATCAACCAGCAGATCAGTGGCTGTTTGAGGCTGCACCTCAAGCCTCCAGGCTTCTCTGTCTCTGCATCCATGCCCTCATCTGCTGCCTCATCCTCCAACCCACAGCAGTGTTTTCCTCCCCAGGCTGGTGGCAGGGTCCGAGATGCCTCCAGAAGGAAATAGGTGTTCCCAAATCAGCATCATCATGAAGCCACATCCTGCAGCCCCTCCTTCCCAATCCAGCATGTATCCCACCCTGACTTAACCCCAAACCTGAGGCCTGCATCTTCCTACAACCTCTCTCACTTTTTATTGCAGACAAGTCTGGTGTGATGAAAAATGCACCACAAACCAAAGCACAACTGTACCAGGCTGTGCAGATACTCCACAGCGAGGTGCCCCCTTTCTTTTCAGGGGTCAGAGCTGAGAAATGGTCATGAGCCCTTTTTTCCCTCAGAAGGGGATGAATCCACAGCTTGTCCACCCTGCACAGCAGCAGGGCTGGGCTCAGAGCAGTTTCTGTAGGTCTGCAGAGGGGACATTGTTCTCCATCACCCCTGGGGCTGGCAGTCCCCACAAACATGACAGGCCAGTGATGGTTTATGGTCTCCCCAAAGTGTCAGTGACAGAGAGGGGTTGCAGGACCCCAGGGAAGGCTTTGCAAACCCAGCAGGGATGCTCTTGGCACAGCAAAGTGCTTTGACACCACAGCCCAGCTTTCTTCCCTTGTTTTCCTAAAGAAGCAAGATTTATGTGAGTAATCCAGGCAGTTTCAACCCAAATGATGCTGAGTAGAAGAGCCCTCAAGGAGATTTTGTTGCCTCCAGATTTGTAGGGGAAAAGCAGCCCCTGCCCTTGGGATTGTGGCACAGAGGGGCCCCTCCCTGTGCTTGGAAAGATGGAGGACAGAGAATCACTGGTGCAAAAATGGGCTGAGCCATGCCTCTCCACCCTGAAGGATGTGCCTGAGGGACATGGTGCCATCCAGAGGGACCTGGACAAGCTTGGGAAGTGGGCCATGGAATCTCATGAGGGGTTCGACAAAGCCAAGTGCTGGTGCTGCACCTGGGTCAGGGCAATGCCTGCTATCAATCCAGCTGCAAGACAGACATGGACCACTGGAAGTGGGTCTAGAGAAGGGTCATGGAAAAGATCAGAGGGCTGGAGCACCTCTGCTCTGGAGACAGCCCAGGACAGTTGGGGCTGTTCAGGCTGGAGATGAGAAGGCTCCAGTAAGACCTTTCCAGTACCTAAAAGGGGCATGTAACAAAAGTGAGAACAGACTTTTTAGCAGGGTCTGTAGTGATGGTTCAAGGGGAAATGGCTTTAAACTGAAGGATATCAATTTAGATTTGCTATTACAAAGAAGTTTTGTTACAGGGAGGGTGGTAAAACACCAGCACAGATTGCTCAGACAGTTGGTGGATGACCCATTCTCAGAAACATTCAAAACCAGGTTGGATGGGGCTCTGATCAATCTGGTTTAGTGGGGTCTGGATTAGATAACCTTTTAAGGTCCCTTCCCACCCAAACCATTTTATGATTCAATGATCTATGGAAGCCTCTCTACCACCTGCCTCTACCCAGCCTCCATGCAGGCATCCTCATCCATGGCACACTGGCTTTTGGAGCCCCTCCCTGTCTCCTGGGCATCACCTTTCTTGGCTGTTCACAGCAGGACTGACTGCCATAAATCCCATTTGCAGCCTGTTTTTCAGGAGGGGACAGTGACACTGGAGCAAACCATGAGACCAGGTGGTTTTTCACCCGCGCTGCCTCTCAAACCAAAGTGGTTTTCCAGGCCAGCTGGCACTGCAGTTCTGTGCTGAACCTCTCCATGGTCTCACAGGGGAGAGCTCACAGAGGGCATCTCCTCTCACCTCCAGCAGGACAGGGAGGCCGGGACAAGCTCTGCTTCCCAACAGGAGGGCACAAAGGAAATGCTCCATTCGTCAGGGCTCGTTCCCCATCCGGGGGCGATGGTGGATGATGGAACCGGGCAAGCCCGGCCATGTGTGATGGGAGGAGGAGAATTGAAAGGCAGGACGCTTGGATTCGTCCCGCTGGGTTGTCATCTCCCCCCTGGATTTATCACCCAGCGCTAATGAGAGGCAGCCGGCGCTGTGTGATGCGGACAAGCCCCGGCTCCGCGCTCGCAGGCGGGGAGGGCAGGGTTTGCCACGTCCTGGCAAAGATGCTCCAGCTCAGCTCGTGTCCTCAGGAGCTCTCGGGCTGAGCCGGGGGGTGGTGGGGAAATGTGAAGGGCAGCAAAAGCGAGACAAGCTCTGCTGGGGCAAGCACAGCCCTGAGCCAAGCTTTTCTTCTGGCAGCCGGCTCCAGGCATTCACAGGGGGATTATCTTTTCTTTCTTCTCTCTCTTTTTTTTTTCCCCCTCCTGAAGTGTCTTGTATGGGCCCTAGAGGGGAGAAGATCATTTAAACCTGACATGTGCCCTCTGGTCCTTCTAATGTTGCCAACCCCGCAAGGCTGTGGATGCTTTTCCACCTTCGCTCGCCGCTCCATCTGCCAGGAGCTGCGGATCCCACCCTCCACCGAGCCAACCCCAGGCCCTCCTTGGATGGAGGAAGAGGAAGCCGCCCACACCACCCCGAGAATCCCCCCATTGTCTTCCTCGCTCCTGGGAAGCCCCAGTGACACCGCCAGGGCTGCAGGGAGGGGAGGAATCTCGGACAGGATGCGAGGAGCGGGAAGGACCCGCAGCGCGGGTTTGGTTTGGCAGCCCCGTTCAGACAATAAAAGGTCAGGCTGCAGAGAAGCTTGTTTTGTTGATTTTTTTTTTTTTTTTTCAATTTCCCTGGCTTTTGTTCAAGGCTGTGTCCTTAAGGACGGGGATTCTCTACGCCGGTGGCAGGCTGAGAGCACGGGTGGGCGGCTGGGTCTTTGTCTGGCGGGGTTTTTAGTGTGCAAATGATTTTGCTGGAGCACCAGCTGCAAGAGGAGGAGGCGGCTGGGCTGGGTGTGAGCTCAAGGAGAGGAGGTGAAATTCTGCACCAGGATTTGGTTTGGTTCGATATCTGAAGTATCTTCTTTTTCACACTGAAGTTTTAGAGGTTTTCTGGGGACCCAGAAGATCAGGAATTGAAGCACATGCTATGGAGGAGGCTGCATATGTGGAATAAAATGAGGGCAAACAGCCCCAAGGAGAGCCTGAGATGAGGCAACAGGAGGGTCTGTATGGAAATGGTCACACGGGGTTTGAGAGCATGCTGCAGTGGTCTCAGCAGATCAGCTGCTTCACCTTTTGATTTTGGGTAGGATTTGACATTTTTGGAATGGTCCTGCTGCTTCCTAATCTTTTTGGGCCAGGGACATTTTCCTAAAGCTGTGCACCCTCCACTGAACCACTGTCCCTGGAAGTGTTCAAAAGACACTGAGATGTGGCCCTTGGGGACATGGTTTGGTGGTGAACACAGTGGTGCTGGGTTAATGGTTGGACTCAGTGATCTTAAGAGGTTATTTCCAGCCTGAATAATTCTATGATTCTGAAATCACACCCAGCCTGATCCCTGCTGTCCCACAGCCCAAGGGTCAAGCACCACAGCACTCTGCTGTCACTCACAAGGAGTTTTGCAGGGTCACTGGGGCTGTGCCTCTCCTCCAGCTCAGGGAGGTGAGCTCAGGCCTTACCTGATGTATCCTGCCAGGCTCCCCACAACCATCTCCTCTCCTGGGCCACTGTGCAAGGAGACACAACGAACCCTCATGACTTTAGAGGCTGCCATAATATCTGTCTTCAATCTGAGTTTCATACAAACTTCAGGACAAAGTAAGGAAACCGGTTTTTGGATGTAGAACAGCTGCCTCAGGCTCAACCCAAGCAAGCCTGGAGCTCAGATCCTTGGAAGATGCAAAGGCCTTGATGCAGGGGCCAACACCTTCTCCTGGTCCCTGGTACCAGTGCTGAGCCTCAGGAGCCTGCTGAGCAGCAAAACTGCCTTTGTGGGCCAGACATGTCTAGGGGTGATGTCAGGCTAGTAATAACAACAGGCTGATTGTTAATAAAAACAGTCTGATCCATGAAAGCATAAATAACAAATAGAAAAAATGCCAGTCAACGTGGTATTCTGGAGATGGGGTCTTGTTGTACCAGCTTGATGCCATTATTTTAGATCATAAGGTTGGCCCATAAACATAACTGTGTATTCAACGTGCTTGTAAAATATTAGATTTGTACAGTGGGGTGTTCCAGTGGGGGGAAAAGCATCACACATCAGTAGAGCACGTGTTAAATGAGCTAAGAGTTGGCTGTGTGACAGATCTCAAAAAGTGGTGATCAGTGGGCCATCACCAGGGTCTGGATCTGTTTCTTCAGTGGAAAATCCTTGGGCCAAAGCTGTGCAGCCTTTCCTCCAGTGAGCCGGAAATAAATGTGAAATTGCTCCTGAAGAAGCTGTGAGGGGAGAAAAATGGGGTAGAAAATGGACAAACACCCACAGGGACTGGTCAATCCCTCTTAGTATGAAACCATTCCACAGAATCATAGAATCATAAAGGCTGGAAAAGACTTCTAGGTGCATCAAGTCCAACCATTAACCCAAACCACCATATTCACCATTCAGCTGTGTTCCCAAGTGCCACATCTACATATCTTTGAAATACCTCCAGGGATGGTGACTCCTCAGCTTCCCTGGCTGGCTTGTTCCAGTGCTTGATCACCCTTTCTGAAAAGAATTTTTTCCTCATATACAATCAAAACCTCCCCAGGTACAACTTGGGGCCATTTCCTCTTGTCATTTGTCACTTGGGAGAAGAGACCAGCCCTCACCTGGCTCCAACCTCCTCCTCTCCTCCAGGCCTCAGCTCCCTCAGCCATTCCTCATCAGATTTGTTCTCCAGACCCTCCCTCAGCTCCACTGCCCTTTTCTGGACAGGACATGCTTTGGCACCTGCATTTCCATGCAGACTTCTGTCCCTCCAGCTGGAAAGGACCCCAGTGGTGGATTGAGGGATCAAAAGGTGAGGGGCCCCAGCTCAGCCTCTTCAGAACATGACAGATCACAGCTGATGGAGACAGAGACACCTCATTGCAGGGCTTTGAGTGTGGTAAAGCTGCATGTAGTGATAGAAACACTCTCAAGAGAAAACAGGAGACAGGTTGAGTTATGGGTGCATGTAGGGAAGTGATTTAGCTGCCTTAGATGAGTTTGGAATCCACATCTGAGGAGCTGTGGATGTTGAAATCCTGACAAGCTGTGGCTGCCCCATCCCTGGAGGTGTTCAAGGCCAGGTTGGACAGGGCTTGGAGCAACCTGGGGTAGTGAAGGTGTCCTTGCCCATGGCAGGGAGTTGGAATTGGATGATCTTTGAGACCCCTTCCAACTCAAATCATTCTGTGATCCCAGGATTCTATGGAACTCAGTACAATCACCCTTTAGAGAGGATCCTGAGCTGTCTGTGGGGGGAGCAGGCAGTCTGGACATAATTCCCTCTGCAGCCAGGGACATTTTAACCATAACAGATGGAGCTGGAGGGGACAGGTGCAGTGTCAGGAGAAGGTACATGCCCCAAGGGAAGCATCTCTCCAAAATCTCCTTCAGTGACCCAGTTTTGCACCCTGTGAGCTATAAGACATCCTTTTCTTCCCTGGGCTCTTCATAGGACTATAGAATGATTAAGGCTGGAAGGAGGTCTCCTGCTCAAAGCAGGGCAGGTATGGGGGTCAGCCCAGTTCCTTACCATGAAATATTCCCAGAATGGAGATTGTATAGAACAAATTGAGGAGCTGCAAACAGACGAACCAGACTTCTCTTGCCAGGCGTGTCCCTTGGCTGCAGCTGGGGCAGTCACAGCCGTGCCTCTCTGCGTTTCCCAGCTGCGTTGTCTCACTCAACCTGGCAGATTTACAACGAGGACAGAGCCACAAGACGGCATTTGGCAGCTCCAGGTGAGTTTTCACGATAAGCCCTTTATCACAGCCCTTGTTTTGAGTGCTGAGCACCCATCCATGAAAACCGAGTGCCCTGAACGGGGCCCCCCAGAACCCCCCCGGCCGTCCTTGCCCGTCACCCACGGCTGCCTGAGCGCTGCGAAACAAGGCGGCGTTGTTTGCTTTAAAGATCAAAGCTCATTTAAATGCATTGCTTCTCCCTGTCTCCACCTGATATCCAGACAAGATGCCCTGGCTCAGGTGAGTCAGCCCCCGGCTGAAGTCAGCCGCAGTTATCTCTGCCAGGCGGAGGCAGCTCTCGCCGAGCCGCCCGGTCTCTCTAATCCCCTCCGCCCCCGGTCCTTGGACCGAGCCCCGGCTTGGCCGTGACACGTCCCCGGAGGCTGCCCGGGTGCTGTGGGAGAGCAGCGCTGCCTCCGCCGCTCTGCGAGCCCCAAGGGAGGTGTTGCAACAGGAGCCAGCACCTGCAGCCAGGGAAGGGCATTTTCGTTTTCACAGCCACCGCTTCTGCACGGAGCTCCCCGGCTGCGTGCGGCACATTCAGCTCTCCGGTGGGATGCGGGAGAGGCTGGCAGTCGAGATTTTTCCTTTTTTTTCCTTTTTTTTTTTTTAAAAAAAAGATGAGCTGACAAAGCTCCAGGTGGCTCTTTGGCAGTCACGCTTTTCTCCTCACTTGCTGACGCCGACAGCGAGTGACTCAGCCCTTTCCGAGCTCCCCGCAAGCCTCTTCTCCTGCCACTCAAATGTTCTTTCTCTCCCATAGTTAGAACAAATTCTGCCCCGAGGTCCTGCCCAGCGAGTGGCTCAGACAGGGCAGCACGGCTCCTTGCTGTGGTCATGGCACGGGGCAGGGATTTGCAGGATTCCCTTTCTGAACCGTGGGGGTTGTTGAGTGAGCCTGGGCGAAGAGTTTCTCCTTCTCCTCCTTGTTCTGTTTCCCAGGGAAAGCTCCCAGGGCAAAACCCACCCCTGGTGATCCGTGTTCCTGTACCTTTGCCAAGCAGTGCCTAATTCCCCACTTGACTTTTCAGCTATATTTGTTGCAAACATTTTAATTTTCTTTCCAACCCAAGAGTTGCCCTACATTTTCATCCCTACCAGCTTGGGAGTTTCCAGATACTGCAATGCAAGCAGGGCAGCACCTCCCACCTTCCAGCTCTGTGTGCCCAGACCTGGGCTCTGCCAGGTCCTGGGGGGAGGTGAGACCTTTGCCCCTGCACAGCTCATGGTTCCAGACTCCCTGGACACAGAGGGAAGTGGGGAGACCCTTTCAGGCAGCAGGATGTCCTCAGGTGGAGGTGTTGCAAAAGGGCTGATCCCAAGCAGGTAGATGGGATCTGTGCTGAGAGCTGTGCTGTGCCTGGGAAGAGCCAGTGTTGGCCGTGGCAGC
Source organism: Fringilla coelebs (assembly GCF_963513975.1). Lineage (NCBI taxonomy): Eukaryota > Metazoa > Chordata > Aves > Passeriformes > Fringillidae > Fringilla > Fringilla coelebs. The sequence goes on along the minus strand of NC_140028.1, from coordinate 4,290,400 downwards.
CAGCAGCAGTCCAAAATAATCAAAGGTTTCATCATGGTTCAGAATGTACCAAGGCAGCCTTCAGAAAACATTTTTTAATCCAGTCTTATGAGACTGGACTGTGGCTGGTCTGGACTTTACTGAGGACCCTGCAACCTTTGCCTCCTTGCTCTGTGGAGACCTGGCTTACTGAGGTGGGGTAGGACAGACAGGGAGAGCTGTGAGCCATGGCTCATCTCCCAAGGTTTTGGGGCCTCCAGCATGGTCTGTGTGAGCTGAGAGTTCTGGGAGTCCCTCTGTGGTGGTGGAGCTCTGGAAGGAGTGTCTCTGACAGTGTGAGATGAGTCCCTCCTGAATCTATGGTGCTGTCCCTTGACCTCTGATGACTGGAAAGGGAGTCAGGGATGAACCCAAGCTGTGGATGTCCACCTTTAAGTGTGTGTGTGGGGGGTTTCACCGATTTTCTTGTTGGCAGGACTGAAAGCACTGCAATATGTGGCTGTGGTGGGCCTTGCAGGCACCAACATCCTCTGCTGAGAATGGTTTAAGGCAATGTGGACCATGGCACCAGTTGGGAAGAGATCAGAGAATCATAGAATGGTTTGAGTTGGAAGGGATCTTAGAGATCATCCAGTTCTACCCCTGCCTCCACCATGGGCAGGGACACCTTCCACCAGACCAGGCTGCTCCAAGCCCCATCCAACCTGGCCTGGAGCACTTCCAGGGATGGGGCTGATTTTTGTGAGTGGCCAACTTAGCCAGAGCCCCCAATTTAATGAACTTTCATAGTGCTCCTCTTAGGGAGGGCAGGGCCTTGTGCATGGAGTGGCAGCAGCCTAACAGGGAGAGTTGGGATCTGGCCTGCAAAGGGGTGCACGTTTTTGGGTGACGGAGAGCAAGGAGGAATGCAGCAGGTAGGAGCCAGCATGTACAGGCAGGAGCGTGGGTGGGTGTTTCTCCAGCACACACGTTGTGCTCAGCAGTCCCCCTGGCCCTCCTGCTTGAGAAGAGAGGCAGCAATTAGGCTGATTGAAGGCCCAGTTGCTTCTTGCACAAGGAGGAGGCAGTGCCCCTTGCAGCTGCGGTTCAAAGCCTGCAGGAGATAAGGATCTGCCGCGCCAAGCACTTGGGAAGTGCTGGGAGAATCCAAGGACAGCTCTGGCCCCACCACCCTGCTTCACCCTCTGTCTTCTTCCCAGCTGGCATCTGGCTTAAAATCCTTCCTTAACCTAGAGCAGCACAAAGGGAGTTTCCTCCCCACTCTTCCATGCAACCCCCATGTAATTACTTGGGAGCTCACACAGCTTTATGTCAGCTTTCCTTGCTTACCAGCCTGTTTGTGCAAGCTCCAACTCCTCAGCCTCCATGGAGACTCTGGTCTCTGCCTTCCTTGGTCGTGGGGAGCAGAGTTAAGAACCCAACTGATTTAATGAGATCAGGTGAGGTGTGTGTAGTGTGTCCTCTGGGTGTATTCTGGGGTGTTCAGTCAAGGTTAGGCTCTACTGGACATAAAATCATGGAATGGTTTGGGTTGGAAGGGGCCTTCAAGATCACAGAGTTCCAACTGCCCCACCATGGCCAGGGAAACTTTCCCCTAGATCAGGCTGTTCCAAACCCCATCCAAGCTGGCCTTAAACACTTCCAGGGATGGGGCATCCACAACTTCTCTGGGCAGCCTGTGCCAGGGCCTCACCACCCTCACAGGCAAGAATTTCTTCTTCTAAACCTAGCCTCTGTCAGTCTGAAGCCATTTCCTATTGTCCTGTCACCCCAAGCCCTTGCAAATTCTCTCTCCACATCTCCTGTAGCACTGGAAGGTGCTCTAAGGCCTCCCCGTAGCACTTCTCTACTTCTCTCTTCTCCAGCCAGAACAAACTCCCCCATACACTTCCACCCTTGGCCAGAGTTCAGCTCTGCCTTTGCCTCCCACATCCTGATAATTCCCATTAGCAGCACCAGGCACACAGGGATGTACAAAACAGTGAACGCTTTTTATTTCGCTGCTGGAGTGTAACCACTGTAATTTCATAAAACTCAAAAAACCGAAAAAAAAAAAAGTGATTACCGAAGGCATACATTTTTTTTTCCTTTTTACACAAGACGTTAAGTAAACAGACAAGTTTCTTTTTAAAAAGGTTATAAAGTGTCAAGATCCTATACCTCATCTGCATATTCAAAGTGATGCCATCTGATACAAAAAGCATTGGGTACAATAATTTAGCTATGGCTCAGACCAAAAAAAAAAAAAAAAAAACCAAAACCAAACAAAACCAAAAAAACCCAACAACAAAAAAAAAGTCATCTGGGCTCAATCTACACACTACTATGGTCGCCCAGGGGGTTAAAAAGGAAAATATGCAGTTCTTTGTTGCACAGAAAGGAACAGCAGGGAAGTGGAGAGTTCATTGGGAGATCATAGTCTGAAGGGAAGCAGCGGAACGCCCCCTCCCCGGGAATGTCTGCAAGAGCCCGGCCCAGGACTCCCCTCTGTGCCAAGAACCAGCCACATTTGTCTCCCACCAGACAGAATCCCATCCAAAGCCACCCGCCAAGCTGCACCTACCCAGCGTGCTGGCAGCAAAACAGATCCAAGACCTTGGAAACTGCATGGAAGTCACGAATCTCCCTGTGCGCTTTCCCACTGGGACTAATAAAAACCAAACAAACCCAATGAAAAAAATAAAAAAGGAAACGACTCGTTCTATTGTGGGTAGAGCCAGACTCTGCTTTCTCGGGAAATCTGTTCCACATAAACCTCTGAAGCGCCCAGCCCAAGCACCAGTGTCAGCCTTACTGCAAGACTCATCGTATCAGTTTACAAATGCAAAGTCTTTACATGTCTGTCACCAGAACTTCCTGAAATTAAGAGCTGGACATTTGTGATGGCCACATTTCCTGCCTTCCCACCATCCCACCCCCTCCACGTGCTCCATCTGACTGCAAAACAAACAACAGAAGGGATATTTGAGGGCATATGTGTGCTGTGTGCCACCGGTGAGAGGACACAGCTACAAGTTCCTGCTCAGATTTATTCCCTCACACGAGGCTCAGACATGCCTGACTCCTGGGTAAAGGCTACAGGCTCTTGGTTTGATGGCTGGGGCACCTCTGCTTTGCCATCCCTTGGGTCTCCAAAGTTCTTGCACCAATTTGGAGCCTTGTCCCTGCAAATTTTGGTGGCTTTCCATGGAAGGTGAGGGGATGGATTGGGGTGAGAAATTATTAAAACCCACTTTGAGCCTTTGCTTCTGTTGAAAAGGGCAGGATGAGGTGGCTGGTTTGTAGCCAAAGCCATGGGGGTCTGCTCCCAGTGACATCTGCCAGGACTCGGTGGAAACAACCAGAGCAGTGACAGCATTGGCAAATACATCAGATTTTTAAGGCTCTCCTTTCAGCATCTTGGCATTTGAGGTGAAATGAGGATTAGTGTACAAGGAGAGAACCCAAGACCAGCCCAAACCATGAGCCCTTGGCTGCTTAGGCCTCGCTCTGGTGTTGTCTACTGAGTTTCAACCTTCCCCCTTACCTAACTGTATCAAGACTTTTGAGCTCTTTGAGATTTCTAACCCAAATCCCCCTTGGAAGACCTCTCAATTTCCCCAGCCTGTTGCTTCTGTAACCTTCTCTAGGCTGAAACATCAAGGAGCTGGTACCTCAGAGGAAGGAGCCCCAGTCCACATTAAAAAAAAAACCAAAAAAACAACCCAAATACTTGGCAGTCCAGCCCAGAGAAACTTTTGAATTCAGCCCTTCATGCAAAACAGCAGCTCTTGGGCTGCCAAAGTATCATTTCCATGGAAGCAGCACATTTTAGGGTTAAGGGGGAGATATCCATGAAAACAACATAAAAGGAACAGTATCTAGGACAATTAAATCAACATGATTTGGTTTGTTGGTTTTTGTTTTTTTTCAGTGAATCATAAACTGAGGAGGATCAAGATGCCACTCTGCCAGCCAGATGCCCTCAGGATTTGGCCACGGCCAGATCAAGGACTGCTTTTATACCAGAAGCTCCCTAATTTTAAGGTGATTGGGTTGATGCTACATAAAGCAAAGCCTGTCCCCCTCAAGTTCCCCCCAGGCCAGCCCTCCAAGCTGAGGCCTAAGTGAAGTCTTGCTCAAGAGTGGCCAAAGGAGGCTGAATTCAAATCCCTCTGTCCCCAGCCTAAGTCCAACTCAAAGGCATCGTGGCTGAATCCCAGGACCTCTTGCCCTGGGCAACGTTCCAGGTGATGCTGCCATGAGCAGGGGTGAGGAAAACTCATCTTGCCAGGACAGAAAGGTCTCCAGGCCCATAAAACAACAGTTCCCACAAGGAAGGGCATGGGATTGGGAGGTTTCCTGGCTAGCAGGGACTGGGGCTGTCACCACCACAATGCCAAGCCACCTCCTCTGTCCCTGGGGAAGGAGCAGCACCTATTTTAGCAGCAGGAGAGACCCAAGCAGGAAAGGGATAGTGACCCACCCAGCAGGGTGCTCTAATACAGGGTCAGGCCTTTTTATCAGCCCAATCCACACTATTCCAAATCAACACAGACCCTTTAGCCTTCTCCACAAGTCATGGGAACCAACAGCCTGGGATAGAGCAGGAGAAACTCGAGGGACTGAGGGCTCACCCACAATGTTGGACAGGCCCAAGGTGTGTGGTGTGACAACTCCAGGGCCACATGTGGAGGGTCCCCAGCTCATTCAGCATCACAGCTTATCCCAAAGGATGACATTCCCTGCCCTGCAGTGGGGTTGGCTCCCATAAGGACAGGAAGTGGTGCTGGAAACAGCTCCAAACACCTCAGCTGCTCGCTCACCCATGTGGTGGTACAAAGCAGGCCCCAGGCTCCTGCAGGTACTGAAGGTGTCTAACCAGCCTTCCTCACCACCTGTCCCAAGAGATGAACGCCCTGAAGCGAATGACTCTGGATATCGACGTTTTGGAAGGCACACAAACCTTTGGAGAGACCCAGCTCAGGGACAACAGGACACTGAGGGCATCTCAAGCTGCTCAGCCTAAAACCCCAAGAGGTGGAAGATCAGCCCTCCTTGTCCCAACAAGTGTGATCCTCTGCAGCTGGGGTGTGAGCAGCAGTGAGCCCAAAGGACACCTGGAGCATCCCCTGGGTCACATGTATGTCCTGGTGGCAGTGGATGGCAGCCAGCTGTGACACAGTGCTGGGGATCAGTCTGGGGGACCATGGGCCACCTCCTGGGCTCTACTGGGCAGTGACAGGAGAAAGAATGGCCAGAGGACGTGTGGAAGACAAACAGGGTATTTTTAAAGTTTTTTTTTTCCTTTAATTAGCAAATTTCTTGTTATCCTCATTAAAAGAAAAAACCACCCCCACACCCCCTACTGCTCCAGCTGCTGCAAGCGTTCAAAGGCAGAAAGTTGAGAGATGTTTCATGTCCCAGCTCAGGGGCAGCTCTGAGCCCACCCCAGCTGGGTGTGTGCCAGGCGCCTTGGTACAGATATGGAAAAGGCAGGTGCAAAATTAGGTGATGTGCTCTTGCCAGGAACACCCAAAATCCCCTAGGAGAGCTGCAGCCCAGCCCCTTGGCCAGCAAATGCAGTGGTGGTGGAGGACATGGATGTGCCTTGAGAGGCACACTGTGTCCCCAGGGCACTGCAGCCAGAATTGGGGTTTGTGCCACAGCACAGGGGTGGGGACAGGACAGCAGAGAACCCACCACCCTGGGCACTGAATTTGGAAGCTATAAATAAGAGCACCCCACACTTTGGGGGACCCAGTGCTGATCCAGCACCCCAGCAAAGCTGAGTGCCTCAAAGCCCTGCTGTGGTCCCCGAGGTTCCCAGCAGCTCTGCCTTGACTGGAGCACGTCCCCAGCAAGCCCCATCTGCAGCATCCTGGCTGGCATAGAGGCAACAGGGAGGTGGTGAGGTGACAGAGGGGCCAGCAGAAAGGGAATGGTGCTGGGGGTCTTAGCTCAGCCCTTCCCCTGGTCACAAGGGTAACTGAGCTAAGAGCCCCTGTCACCTCTCCCTGCTATCACCACCTTCCCCCCTGAGGCCATTGTGCCATCCCCACCTCCATCCCTGCTGCTGCAGCCCTTATTTATGGGGAAGGGGTGGGGAAAGGCTTTTCTGGGGGTGCTCTGGCCCTTCTGCACCCCATCCCTTCTCAGCTGGCAGAGCCCTGCCTGCATCACCCCAAACCAAGCACCCTTTGCCCACCCCTCTGAGTGCAATGGGAGGGGAAAGGGCAGGGGGAGGATGGTGATGAGGAACAGTCACACGAGCTCATTGCCTGCTAACACCAGGAGTCTAAGGGCAGTGCTGCCTTCCCTCCTTGGGGCTGCAGCTGGAGAGAGCAGCCTTTTTTGGGGATCCAGCAAGACAAGTGTGCTGTGAGTGCTGTAACACACTGGAGATGCTCCATGTCCCCAGCCCAGCCCTGGCAGAGGGGCAGCACATGGGGAGTGCAGGGCTGGGCCAGGAGGTGAGGAGGTGGGATGTGTGCGAGTGCCTGGGGGTCTGTGCACGGATTTTGGCAAGAGGTCATTGAGGTTACATGATGCAGCATTTGTTCTTGTGGTTATGAGGGTCCTTAAATCGGAGTCTCTGCTTTGGTCGGTATTTTTCCAAGTACGTCAGCTGCTTGCTGTTGATGGCTCCTCTGCGCTTCCTGCAGGGACAGAAAAATGTCAGAACAGTGACAAAGGTGTGGCACAAGATACCCCCCACCCCAAACCACTCTTGTTGGGGGGGCTGAGCCCCCGTTCCTGGAGCAGAAAGGGATTTTGGAGGCTGAAGCCAGGTGCACCCTCCAGGGATGGAGACAGGCACCGACCCCTTGCTCATTCACCCTTTGAGTCCCAGGACATGGAGAGCTGGGGAGGAAATATGTGGGGCAGAGGTGGGGTGACTGCCAAAAGCCCCTCGGGGATGCTCCATGCCAATGCCTTGTTTTCCCACTCCCAAAGAGAAAAGCAACCCCAGTGTCACCAAAAAAACCAAACCCTGAGACATGCCAGATCTCCATTCCCTCAGAGAGGGACTTTCTGCCCTAACACCACAACACTGCTCCACTTACTGTCGGATGAACTGGATGGCATCTTCATACTTCATCCCACTCTCGATCAAGGCCAGTGCGACAAGGACGGGAGCACTGAAAGGCAGAAGCCGTGGCTGTCACTCCCCAGTCACACAGCCCAGAGGCTGATATCCATCATTTAAAGTTCAAGGAGAAGCTCAGGTAGCAGATCCTCCCCATCAACACCTATTCCCACTAAGGTTTCACAAAACCCTGCTCAAAGAGGGACTAGGAAAAGGAAGGAGGAGTATTGGCATGGTTGTCTCTCTCCTGCCTTCATGGGGAGGTGGCAGCTGGGACAAAATCCTGCTCAGAGTGGGGCTGGGGAAGGGAAAGAGGAGAGCTGGCATGGTTTTCCCTCTCCTGCATTCATGAGGGGTGGCAGCTGAGAACTCACCGCCCCAGGCCAGCCACACAGTGCACGGCCACGCAGCACCCGGGGTCCTCGCAGAACTTGGTCTTCAACAAGTTGAGCCAATCTTCCACAATCTTGCTGGGAGGAGGTGCTCCATCATCAAATGGCCAATCCTGCATTGGGAAGAGAGAAACACTGTCAAGTCTCTGGGGAAAACCTTTCAGGGGTTGGTTTTTACTTGGGGTGATGGCGTTTGGGGCCTCAGCTGCAGGGAGGTAGAAGAGTGCCAGAACTGTCAGCATAGCTCCTGCCAGCATAGCTCTGTGGGGATACAGGTGGTTTTGTGGCATCATCTGGAATACAGGAATTCCCTGGCTGCTTTGGCTCAGGGTTTGAAGCCACACAAATCTAGGTCTGGAGTCCTCTGGCCTCCTATGGACAGGTTCAGCCTACAGGAGCACCTGTAGCATCTGGTCCACATTGCCTCCTGCTTCTGCAGACCAGGATGGCCACACAATGCTCCATCCCCATCCAGATGAACTCACTGAGCTTTGGGGTGATGCAGTTCCCATCCTCCCCCCATCCAGCTCCTAATTCCAGAATTCAGGAGCACACTGTAGGAGCTTTGAGCAAAGGTGGCTTGAAAATGGTTGGAATCTCAAAGCTTGATGTGGTGCTGAAATTCAGCTTCCTGCAACACATGGAGGGAAAGACCAAAAGAATGGTCTGGGGACCCACTAACACAGCCCTAGAGAGAGAGAGAGAGTCAAAGAGAGAGAGATCACTCCAAATGAGGCCATTTAAATATCATCCCTCAGGAAAGGCTACTAAGGGACAAAACCAAAAAAACCCATCTCCTTCTGAGCTTCATCCTCCAATTGCAGGGGGTCAAAATTGGAGCATAGTGAGGAAGTTGGTCAAATGGATCCTGCATTTGATACCCTTCAGCCCTGGGCCCAGTTATGAGGGGTAAGTGTCCCAAAATGGGGATTTCTTTCCCAAAATAAATTTGTCAGGAGGAGCATGGCCACTGGCTATGCAGCACTGGAAGAGAGAGACAGGAAGGGCAGCATCCCTTGGAGAGGATGTGGCTTGGTGAGTCCCAGAGGGTGGGGGGTACTGGGCCCTAATCCTAGATTTTGAGGAGTGAGTCACTAAGCTGCTGTGCTGGAGTCACCCTTGGTGTAAGATAGCAAAATAAGCTGCTTGACTTCAGTGTTTGAACAGTGGTGAGATTTCTGTTGGGATTTGATAGCAAAGGAGCACGCTGGGCCTCACACCAGGGATGACACAACACCCTACAGAACCATCCCCTGATGGAATGGTTTGGGATGGAAGGCACCTTCAATTATCATCCAGTCCAACCCCCTGCCATGGCAGGGACACCTTCCACTCTCCCAGGCTGCTGCAACCTGGCCATGAACACTTCCAGAGATGGGGCAGCCTCAACTTCTCTGGGCAACCTGTGTCAGTGTCTCACCACTCTCATGATAAAAACCTTTTTCCTTACATCTCATCTAAATCTGCTCTCTGTCAGTTCAAAGACATCCCCCCCTGGTCTATCACTACATGCCTGTGTAAATAGTCCAGCTCTCCTGCAGCCCCTTTAGGGACTCCCCAGAGCCTTCACTTCTCCATATACAGACCTATATATATATATATGGTGTACATATAGAGGCATAGAATTGTTTAGGTTGCAAAAGCCCTCTAAGACTGTCACAAAGTCCAACTGTTAACCCAGCACTGGCAAGGCCACCACTAAACCAGGTCTCCAACTAACCCAGCACTGGCAAGGCCACCACTAAACCAGGTCTCCAAGTGCCACATCTACAGCTCTTCTAAACCCCTCCAGGGATGGTGACTCCACTACTTCCCTGGGCAGGCTGTTTCAATGCTTGACAGCCCTTTCAGGGAAGAAATTTTTCCTAATATCCAATCTAAACCTCCCCTGGAGCAACTGAAGGTCATTCCCTCCTGTCCTGTTGCTTGTTACCTCTGAGAAGAGACCAACCCCCACCCAGCTACAACCTCCTTTCAGGGAGTTGTAGAGAGGAAAAGATCTTTCCCAAGCCTCCTTTTCTCCAGGCTAAACGCCCTCAGCTGCTCCTCATCAGACTTGTGCACCAAGATACATTTATATGCCAAATATATATATGAGGATACAGATAAAAATATACCAAACTGTGTATATCAAATAAAAATATATACCAGGATCTATCAAGAATATATAGAGATTTCATATAATTATAGAGATATTTCTGTATCTGCAGAGATACATCTATCTATAGAAAACCAAGTTATAGATATCTCTTGATTTACCTTATATAGTTTCTTTATGGTTATAGAAACATTGATATAGAAGCTATTTAGTTTCTATACAGTGTCTTGTATAGTTTCTCTAACTCTCTATGTAAAACACATCCTAGATATGTATCTCTCCACATAAGAAAGATGTAAGAGATGTAAAGAGGTACATATATCCTAGATATAGAAACTCAGACTGAAGGCTCCAGTTAGAAATGGGGTGAACTGCAGAATTTGGTGTGTAAGTGAGCAGATATGATGTCAAACATACAGATTCTATATATGCAGGATGCAGTGATCTTTCCAAGATATATCCAGTAGAGACACAGATTGCATCTATATCTAGAGACATCTGCATCTGGAGGATCTGTATCTAGAGAGCCATGGGATTATCCACCCATATCCCTGAGGATCTAAGATACCCTCCTCTCTCTCTAGGATGTACATTATACAGACAGAGCTATATAAAGAGGTCCTACACACAGAGGACCACCCCAGGAGACACAAGGCATTTCCAAACCCTTCCCTAAATAATGAGCAGAGCCTCACTTCCCAGCTGGAGCTGAACTCCCTGGCAGGGCTGTCACTCCTGACATCATCTCCAATTACCTATCACCCAAGATACAGCCCAGGCAGCTGCATGCTCTGCCTTTCCCAGCTTGCTGCCTGCTCCCTTTCATCCCCCACAGCTGCACCAGCCAGCTGCTGGAAGAGCAAAAAACCCTCACAGCACCCCCCAGGATAAGATAACACCGGAGGGAATGGGAACCACGCGCATCTTCCCCGTGGGATCAGGCGCTCTCATCCCTGGATGCTTCAGAGCCTGAGCAACAGGCAGGGAGGCAGCTGCCGACTCAGTCAGTGAGTCACAGTTTCGGCTGCGTGGGCAGCATGTCTCTTTTTAAAGCACCAGCCTCAGCTCAGCTCAGCTGGGCTTCCAGCTCTGCTCCTGCCTCAGTGTGATGCTGTGCTGGGCTGCCGGGGTGTTTAACAGCCCCAAGGGATGAGATCTTTAAGGGTGGTGCTGGGGCAGCCCCCCAGTGCCCATCCTGCTGCCCACCTACCATGACAGTGATGCCGTCCTTCTCCAGGGGGGTCTTGTCATAGGTCACTTCACACACTCGCACGACCGTGGTGGCACCGTACTTCTTCAGGTCCTGCGGAGGGAAGGAGAAGGAGGGGTCAGAACAGATCCTGCCAGATGCACCCCAGTTAACCCTGACATATCCAAGCCCTGCTATGACCATGTGGAGCAGTATGGACCCTTAAACAGTGCTGTGCCCCTTCTCTGAACCCTTCACAAGTGGTCCATCCCGGGCAGGCACAAGGAAACGTGAAATCCCAGGACACCAAAGCCACGTGGCCTTGTAGGATTTCTAACCAGCATCTTCATGACTCCTCAGAGTCACGAGTACCAATGGGGCCATTTATTTTTAAGCCCTGACAGCCTCATCAGCAGGGATTTTATACCTCAGGCAAAGAAACATCCCTGACATGGGTGCCAGTCCTCTGAAGGAGAAATTGTTTGTGCCTGCTGAGGTCACACTCCTGATGCAGAAATGCATGGAGGCAGCTGTGGGGGCGTCGTAGCATGCCCCGCCAAGCTCAGCATCTCACAGATGGCTCAGGGGCTCCTTCTCCACCTCGCTGCTGTATCCCATCATCACTCCAACACGCTGCAGGCTCAGGCGTGGGACTTGGGATGCTTCCAGCATGGCTCAGTGCCCGGCGCGAGGATTGCCCCCGGATTACGCGCCCGGTGCGCCGGCCTCGCCGGGAACCATGAGATCATCCCCAGTGATCCACCTCCTTTGTTCCCCATGGGCGCTCACCAGACCGTGGTGAGCCCCACATGCTCAGCAGCCTGGCCAAAAGTCTAAGAGACTGGAGGAAAGAGGAATTTTTCTCCCTTCCCAGTTGTGTGGTCCCAATCGCCCTCTGCAGCGAGTATGGGGTGGCTGTCCCCAAATCACAGCCACCTTCCTGTCACCCTGAGGCAGTGGCACCCACACAGCTGCTACCAGTGCTGGCTCTTCAACATCAAGCTCTCCAGCACTACCCAACACACTCTGGGCATTGGAAATATGCTGGGATATTTGGGATCAAAAGCCATTATTGAGGTGCTGGGAGGGACAGGGCAGGTTGTGTGCACCCATGTGCGTGGCTTCAAAACCCTGTGACATGACGTGCTAGTGGGTCTGGCAAGGGATGCAACAGGAATGGGGAAACCCTGCTCCATCTCTACTGTGCCCAAACATCGTACTTGGGTTGCTGTAAAACATCCCATCCCAAAAAGCTGGCAATGATTGGACCCACTGCCCACCAGGTGCTGTGGCACCAAAGGAGATGTACTGCCCTCTCATCGACATCAGCTTTTAGCCCCAAAAGATGCAACTGGACCCTGGTCCCCACCTTCCAGTCTCCCCTCCTTACCTCCAGAAAGGTGCTGAGCGTGGCATTGGTGGGGTTGTGGGTGATGAGGAACCTCATGTTTTTGTAGCAGACCTCCACAGGTGCAGGGCGGTTCATCCGGGCCATGGTGGGGACAGTGGGAAGGTGAGGTGGTGCTGACAGTGGCAGAGGACAAACCCAAGAAAAGAGTGGTGTGGAGGGGCAAAAAAAAAAAAAAACAAACAAAAACCCAACGTCCCTTCTGTGCCTCAAAAATAAAAACAGAAGGATCAAGAACTCAATATACAGACGTTGTGCAAATAATCCCAACTCCTGGGAGCGCACCGGCTGCCTTGACACACCACAAGCCTCCCAGGGGGAAAAAAAAAAGCCAGATGGGGGGGGGAAAAATAATATTAATGAAATAATAATAATAATAATTATTTAAAAAAAAAATCCCTTTGCTGTAGTGTTGGCGTCCTCTGCGTGTGTGCGACGGCGAGCGGCTGCTGCCTCCGGTGCCGCGCGCTCCCGGGCGCTCTAGAAAGGCCTCTGCATATGGGGGTGGTTGGCGGTGGCGGGAGGGTGGCCCCCGTCACGTTACCCCATCGGGGTATGTGGAGTACTTGGGGGCGGCACGGGGGGCCGGGAGCCTACGGGGCGGCGTCGGCGGCGTCGGGCAGCGGTGCCTCGCTGGGGCGATCCATGCACGGGAGCCTTGAATGGTTGAGTCGGAGGGTCGGGGTGCTGGGCGGGATGAGGAGAGGCGGCCGGGGGCTGCTTCACAGGGCGGGCTGCCGGGGACTGCGGGGCTCACAGCTGCTCCTCAGCACCTCCATAAATCCCAGTGCAGAGCGAGGCTGCGGGGGAGAGAAAGGGAAACGCGGTGGTGAGAGTGTCCTCCTCCCCAAGGAAGCCCCTGGCTGGTGTGGGCGCCCCTGAAGGCACCATCACTTTCTACATCTCCTGGGAGCATCCCTGACCATTCTCATCTTAACAGCAGACCACAAATGAGAAAGCGAGGCGGTATTTAAAGCTAAAGCTGAAATATTATCTGGAGAGCTGGAATGGCACTGGAAAGCCAGAGGGAGTAATTCGCATTTCACCTGCAGAATGGAAAGCACATGGCATGGAAGGCCTTGCTCCCATATACCACCCAACATCTGCACCTGCTGGTGGATTAAAGCACCCAATTAATGCCAGCTGACCCCCCTGACACCCATCCAGACCCCCCAGACCTCACCTTTGTGTCCCCAAAAAGCACGTTGAATATCTCCACCCCAAATGCACGCTGTGCCCGAAAGCAGCTGCCGCTGCCGCTAATCGGCCACATGCTCCTGGCGCTGGGCTCATGTCCACTAAATGCGCCTCTAATGCTCTTAGGAGAATTAAGCTGCCTGCAAATGAGCTATCTTGGGGAGGGGGGGCCGAGGAGGGGGTTGTGTGCATGTGGTTTTGCCAGAGTTAGTGATGGATGTCTCTCCCTGCCTGCTCATCCACATTCCCACACCGCTGGCACATCACTCCCAGTAACGGAGCCCGGCCCCTCCACCCGTGGCATCTTTGCTTTCAAGGATGGCAGTGGGAAGAATTAAGAAAGAAAATCAGCTCCCACTGTGATGCTCAAATCCATGAGATGATGGGCCCAGTGGGGAGGCAAGGGCACTGCCAGCCCCACTCAGAGCTGAGGGAAACCCAGCCAGAGCCTCCCCAGGTTGTTCCCCACTGGACTCTTGTTTTGAAGCTGGTCCTTCCCCAGGTCAGCGGCTGCTTAGTGCCGGGTAGCCAGAGCCTCAAAATAGACCATAAGCACATAAGTAACCCGAGCCAGGCCAGCAGGCACCCCCTTGGCTCTCCTCACAGCAGCCAGAAACTTTCCCCTCTGGATTGTTTCACCCTTATGCAATGAGACACGATGGGAGCAGGGAGATGAGCTGAGCCCTGACCAGCTCATAACAGCACCTGGGTGCTGACAATGGGTTTGTCCAGGTCTGAGCATCATTTACAATGTGCTTAACACCTCCTGTTTCTCCAGTGGTACCCAGGAATGAAAAAGTTAAATAGCAACAGGAAAAAAGCCAGGTGAGGTGTCAGGGGAAGCAGAGCTGCTCTGCTGAATGTGCCCAGTTTGGCTGCTAAAATCACAGACTCTTCCCAACAACCATGTTCCATCACACCTGACTAATTTTAACTTTTTGCCCATAAAGAAGGGGATAATGCTAGCCCGGAGTCCTGCAAGGATGTTCTGCAAAGTTCAAACCCTGCCTGGGCTTCAAGGGATGAGTGGGACATTCAGGGGGGATGACTTTCCAGTCCCCATTGAGAAATCAGAGTTTAGAGGCTGATGGAGGCTGGGAGCTTGGCTGGGGAATGAGGTGAGAGCTGCCTCTCTGCAGCATTTTAGGTGTGATTCAGAGCAGCTCAGCCCACAGGTGATGCTGAACCCCCCAGAGTAGCTGATCCTCCCCACCTGGACCACAGCAGCTGGAAGTTTTGCTCAAAGCTTATAATGATCCTGCAAGATGGGGTGGGAAACCTGCTTCCCCCACAGTGTTCACTGTGCTTTTTCAGTGATGATCCCACCTATCACTTTGTCTGTGGGGTCTGCTTCTTCCCAAGACAATCTCACAATGGCTGGGTAAGAACCAATTTGTTATTTCTAGAGGGTAATTCTGGGCTGGTTTTGGCTGTGTGGCTCCTACATGTTCAGCTGCCAATCTGCTGGCCAGCACAACCACAAAAACGGGATGGGAGGTGGGAGAGATGGGCAGCCACAGTTGCCTGCTCAAAGGGAAGAGCTGATGCAAAGTAGGAATTGCCCCAAACCATGAGCTTGAAAGCCCAGTTTCTCTGAAACAAAGGACTTGAGGATATTTTACTTTTACTTTTCATGCCTTTGCTCTTCAGGCTTCCAGTGTGTTTAATTCCATCTGTCCTAATCATTTGATCTGATCCTGATGATCGATCTGATTTGACACACCAGCACCGGAGGTGCACAAGGGAAAGCATCAAAAAATGACTTTTCTCCCTCCAAACAACCTCATACCTTGTTTTAACCGGCTGCCAGGGACATCAATACAGACTGTGCCCATGTTTACCCATGTCCTGGATTAAATCCCACCTGCTGAGCAGCCCCATGGGGCTGGGAGCTGCTGCCAGCACCAATGCCAGCGCTGCCCCCTGTCATCATCCAGCACACAGTTCATGCTCCATCAGTGCTCTGGATCCTGGACAATTTTTTACTGGCTTGGGCGTGCTCGCTGCCAGTAACGGAGGCTCAGTGGGAACCGCCTGCCTACGAGAACAGCGAGTGCTCCTTTCCCACAAGGTCTCCTCTCTCCAGTGGAAGCGTTTCAAGTATTTTGGCAATCACACATCCCAGCAATTCAGTCCCGAAGCCCATAAATCCCTAATGGGTATTCAATCACAAATCATCCCCGGCGGTTCAGGCTGCGATGCCGATCTCCATATTAAGCGTGGCAGAACAATGTGGAAAAGGGAATTTCAGCTAATATTAATAACCTGCCAAGTGGAATATAAATCCTTCTCATTTGAGCGCTCCGGGGGATCTAGAGGAAGCATGTGAGGACACAGTGAACAAGCCCTGGATGAGGATGCTCAGCAATGCAGCGCTGGCCTGTCGGGCTCAAACCAGTCTTGGGGAACCTCGGTGAAAGGAGGCTGTAGCCAGGTGGGGGTTGGTCTCTTCTTCCACATAACAAAGGAGAGGATAAGATGAAACAGCCTCAAGTTGTGCCAGGGGAGGTTTAGATTGGGTATAAGGAAAAATTTCTTCACTAAAAGGATGCTCAGACATTGGAGCAGGCTGCCCAGGGAAGTGGTGGAATCAGTATCCCTGGAAGTGTTCAAGAGGCATGGATGTGGCACATGGTTTAGTGGTGGACCTGGCAGTGTTAACAACTGATCTCAGAGATCTTTTCCAACTTTAATGATTTTATGACTTTATTTTCACCATGACTGTGGAAATTTCTGCTTCTTACACAAGAATTTTGCAGCCAAGAGCCCACTGAGGATGCAGTATGAATACACACCAGTGTGGCAAGGGAGCTGTGAAGGCTGCTGCTCTTGGGAATAGGGACCACTGACCCATCATCTCCTTGTCTTACACCCCCACAGCTGAGGGGATCACAGGGGTCTCTGGAATATTCCTTTACAGTGTGGCAAGACCATTACAAATATCTTGGCGTCATCCCAGATGTCCAGGGACTGAGCCTGCAACAGAGGAATGAGGCTGATCTTCCTCAGGGCAACCTGATGGAAAATAAAGGTCAGATCTTCACCCAGTGACTGGAAGATCTTGGTTAGAGTGGTGAGCAGCTGCCTGACCCGATGGCTGTGCTGCTGGTACCCGGCTAGTGGGACACAGATGGTGGAGTCAGGTTTTCCTAAACACAGCACACCCCCAAGAGAAGGAAAAGGAAGCTCTGCAGAGCCAAAGTGTCGCTCCACATGAGCTTTAGCAGCGGGACTCGGAACAAAGGCTCTTACTCACCCAAACAATGTGTATCTCACCCATATATAAATATAGCGATCTCAGAGTGAGCACATCTCCTGTTCAAAGTTCATCTTCAGAGAAATCCAACAAAACACCCAGCTGTGTCACACTTTCTTGACCTCTCTCCTGCTTTCAGCTCACGTAGCAAGACACTGACCAACCCTTTCCTCTTAAGGCTGATGAAGTCCTGCTCTCCCTGCTCCCAACAAGCACCTCCATCACCCTGAAAACTGAAACCAAGCTTCTGAATATTTCCAGTTATCACCATGCAGAAGTTTCTGCACACATCCATTGCCACTGACATGAGTAAACATGGGGAGCAGGTCTGGGTGGCTCAGCTGCACACGTAAGACTTGTACCAGCAGTACCACCACTGTCACCATTGCCACCAGTGCCACCATCACTGCAACCACAATCAGCAGTATTGCAGGTTGCACCATTCTGCAACCAGAATCAGCAGTAGCACCACTGTCACCATTGCCACCACAACCACGACAATGACCACTGCCATGAATACTGCCACTGGTGTCACCACTGCTATCAGTAAGAGGAGCACCATTGCCACCAATACCACTATTGCCACTAACATCAGCAGCACCAGCAGCACCATTCCAAGCACTGCCACCAGTGTCACCACTGCCACCACTATGAGCAACCCTACCACTGCCACCACTGGGTTCCACCAGCAGCACCATCGCTGCCACCATCACCATCACTGCCAGGGAAAACAGGTCCCAGGACACAGAGAGCCACAGTGCTGTCCCCAGCCTGTGACTGCAGCTGGGACACAGCCAATGTGCTGAGATTTCCTCCAGTTGCATCCGCACGGAAGGAAACAGGAAAGGTCCGGGAGGAGAGCGACGGAAACAAAACACCCAGCAGGAGCCGGCATCTGTGGGGAGAGGTGTAAGCAGCACCAGCACGTCCTGCTCCAGGGGGGGCAGAGCTGGAAAGAGCAGATGGGATGCCCTGGAAAAGCCATGCTGGGCACCATGGTGGCTGTGGGGTACCTGCTGCCAGGAGCGAAGCAGTGCCCAGCACCATCTGCCAGGGAAGCATTGTGGGGTTTTTCCTCCAAGGGGTTATTTTTTTAGATTGTTTCTCTTGCTGCATGTGATGTTTTCTGAGCAAAACACGACAAGAAGGATTAAAAATGCACAGGTGTAGAGGGAGAGTGATGGGGGGCTCTTGGCAGCCCGTGAAAACACACCTGCAAGATAAACCATGTCAGGCATCTTTCCCCACATCCTTTTTGGTGTGCAGTAAATACTGGCTAACACGAAATTTTGCCAAAGAGAGCTATGCAGCCCTAGATTTTACAGCTCCAGTTGGACTTAAGGAGTTTGATAACATTTAGAGAGCAGGAAAAGATGCCAGCATGATGTTGGCGTGGACATTTGCAAGCAGGAGGCACTCAGGACACCAGGAAAGAGGGAGGAACAGGGAAACTGGGGCAGCCAGCCAGCCAGATAAAAAGAAGAGCAAAGTCTTCCCAGCACTGCGCAAGCTGGGAATGCACCGGAGGCACTGGTAACATGATCAACCCTTTCTTATCTTGTATTTGCACCTTTTGTCTTTGAAGAGAAGCTGAGGTACAGAGTGGAAAGTGTCTACAAAGGTCCTTTGGGAGTTGTTTTTCCCTCTCACCCAGATTCACAACCCCTGGACATGGACCCTGTGCTCACACTGGAATTCCGGTGATGCCACCAGTGTCAGGGCTGCCTCTCCTGTCCAGAGTTCACAGGGCAATGCCCTGGAGGAAACATGATGCTTCAAGCACCCCTTCAACAGCTCTTTTTTTTTTTTTCAGCTGGAATTTCAGCTTTTCCCTTCTCATGCAGCCCCCAAGCAACTCGAATTTGAGGTCTCCATGGACAGATTTTTAACCTAATTCCTTCTTGCACCAGAAGAGATTCAGCAATCAGAGAATCATAAAAACCACAAAAAGGCACTAAACTTTTCACACTCTGGGGAAAAGGAACCCCCCCCAGCTGAACACAATCCCCCATCCATCTCTCCCACCCTGTCCCCAGCAGAGGACAACTCACAGGCAGCCACTGGTGGCCCTGCTCACAGTGAGATCCTGGTTTTATGATCCGGGATATCCCCTCCACTGCCTTCCCCCAGCAGCCACGAGGAGCTCGCAGCCGTGTGCCGACGTCAGAGGTTCTTCCTGGCTTGGATTTGAAGGGAAAGGAGGAAAAAAAAAAGAAAAAAGAGGGGGGAGGAAGAGAGGCCAACTCCACGGGGAAAAGTAATAACAGCCTTGGGGCTGGCTGCCTCCCAAATCTACAGAGGGTGTGCCCTAGAGGGTTTTTTTGGGGAGGGGTGAAAGGCTCAGTCCTTTGGGGATGGATGGTCCCCACGCTCTGGGGCCTGATGCACAGGGAAGTCAGGCACCCCAAATATTGGGGGCCAGCTCCCCCCATCCTTCAGGGATTCCTTTTGGCCAGAAGAATAAGGGGAAAAAAGCAATTCTCTGTGTGATTGAGCATTTTCAGGCTTCAAGCCTTGTCCAACAGTATCTTTGGAAAGAAAAGAATCCCAAAGCAGAATCCTGGCCCCAAAACACATGCTGGGGGCAAACTGACCCCAGTGGTCCCCCCAAACAAGTGCCACTGCCACGTGTCTCTCCCACACTGAAACTCTGGTGCAGCTGAACATCTGTTCAGCTTTTTTCTTGTGGTTTCTCACAGTATTTTGAGCAAATTTAATACTTGTGGCAGGTGGCAAAGCTTGGGGGTGGGGGTGCAGAATGATGTGTTTTTTGGGGGAAACACAAGAAACAGCAGCACACTCCTGGGAAGGGCAGGGAGGAGCTGCCATGATCTCCCCTTTGAGGTACAGTTTGAGCCTGAACTTCTGTCCCACGAGACCTGAACTTTGCTGTTTGCAATGTCCCTCCTCAGTGGGGGGATTCTGATGGGAAGTTGTCCCTACATTACCTGGTCAGGCCACCAGGAGCCCTGACCCAAGGCCACCAGAGCCCTGTCTGCGTCACTGGAGCCTCTTGCACAATCCCCAACCCAGCCGGGCTGCGGTGGCTTTGATGGAAGTTTGCTGATGGAGGGGGATCCAAAGGACTCAAATCTACCCAAAGGGTGGATTTTGACCTGCAGACAATGTTGAAATAGTGTTCTGTGACATGCTGGGGATGCAAGACAGGACAGAACATGCTCTGCCTGTGATGTGTCCTGTGGAAAGATCTCTGGTAGCATCAAGCTATTGTCAGGATTGTCCAGAGAAGCCAAGCTCTGAAGAAAGGCAGCTCTTCCAAGTCAATGGCACTGGGTTTAGATGGTGTTTGTGGGTCTCTGAGCTTCCTCCACCATCCACACCCTGTGCTGCTTGGGGTTGTCCTCCCAAAAAAGTGCAGTGCTGCTGCTCTGCACTTTCTGTTTTAAACATTTCACCCCATGGAGACAGGGTCACACAAATAGTAACAGGCTGCTGGGAGGTGGTAGCACCACCAGCCCTCTCCTGTGTGGGGGACACCAAAGCACTTCTGAAGGCAGCCACCAAGCCCATGGGGACAGTGCTGCAGGGAAACCCCCTGGGTTGTCTCCTCCTCATCCTCTCCAGCCATGGCTATTGTCACTTTAACAGCAGAAACTGCCCCTTTAAACAGCCCCTCCAGGGATGTCCCTTTTCCAGCAGGATGGGACAGAGATGCTCCATGTAGGTGAGAAGTGTCCCCTCGGGAGTATCAACAATAAGAGAGGTCCTGGGGGAAACACAACTGAGTGTCAGCCAGGATAATTAAAAGCCATGGAGCAAGTGAAGGGAGAGGGAAAACAGGCTGCTCCTGGGTAGGATATGGCAAGGTCTGGCAGTGTTATCAAGACCCCCCAGCACATCGTGCTCCTGGCTCTTCCCATTAAGCCCAGGTCCTGCAGAGATGGTTTTCCCTAAAACCCTCTTCCAGAAAACTCCTTAGCTCCAGCAAAAAGTCACAGCAGAGCTCCATGGTTGCCACAGGACAAGTGCTCTGCAAAAGCAACATGTCAACAAAGCTCTAGGGTGCAAGATGCCAGTTTTGGATGCATGGCTACAGCATGGCCTGATCCTCTACCTCTCCTGTTCCCATGCACCCTCTCCTACCCTCCTGGACCCAGCCACCCTCAGCAACAGGGAAAAAAATCCTATGGTCCTGCTACCCTTGTGCAAAACCCCAAAGCTGTGCCAAGAGATGTACCCCCCGCGTGGGAGCTCGCAGAGCAAATGAAAGTGGTTTTCTTTCAAATAAAAGATCAAAGGGCATGAAATGCTGAAAGTCACAGCTGTTCTTGCTGGAGGGACAGCAATGTCTCCACTCCTCTGCCAAGCCTGTCTGGTGTGTAAAGCACTGCCTCGTCCTCAGCCTGATTTGCACCTTGTTCACACGGAAGATGGGGGACTAAACTGGAAGGAGGAGCAGGGAGGATCAAGCATCACTTTGGAGGAAGGAAATTAAGTCAGTACAGAGCTCAAATTGCTCAGGGTCTGCAAACCATAATCATAGAATTGTAAACAGAATTGTAAAATCAGTCAGCTTGGAAAGGATCTCCAGGCTCATCAAGTCCATCCTTCAACCAAGTACCACCCTGCCCACCAAACCACATTCTACCATGTCTACCCATTTTTGAACACTTTAGGGATGTTTTCCACCAGTTCCCTGAGCAGTCCATTCCAATGCTGAGTCGCTCCTTCAGTGAAGAAACTCTTCCTGATATCTAACCTGAACCTCCCGTGGTGCAACTTGAGGTCTTTTCCCAACTACAGAACTTCTGAAACTCAAAGCCCTTTGGAAATGCCCCTTGCAGCTGAGCTCAGATGGGCATAAAAAGGTGAGGATGTGGCAGTGGTTCTTTCTCCAGCTCAGGAATTGGTGGTCAGGGAGACCTCACTGCAGGCTTTCAATGTATTAAAGAGAGGTTGGAAAAAAAAAGACTGAAAAATACTTTTACAGGGGCCTGTAGTGATAGTACAAAAAGCAAAGCTTTAAATTGAAAGAGAGCAGGTTCATATTGAACATAAGGAGGAAATTTGTTCTGATGGGACTGGTGACAATCTGAAACAAGTTGTCTCCAGAAGCTGTGGCTGCCCCATCCCTGGAAGTGTTTAAGGCCAGGCTGGATGAGGCCTTGAGCAACCTGGTTGCAATGGAAGGTGTCCCTGCCAATGGCAGCATGGTTGGAACTAGATAATCTTTAAAGGTCCCCTCCATCCTAAACCACTGCATGATGCTCTGAGTGCCTGATGGCCAAAGTGGTTGGGTGTCACCATGAGCCTTCCTCTGGGTTCTCCACATCAGCTCCCACTCAGCTTCCCGCTTGCAACTTCATCAAGTGGGGTTCAAACTGGATTCAAGTTAACCAAGGTATTAAAAAAACCTTGCTGGAACACGACACTCAGAGAATTAGGAAAATGAGATGAAAAACTGAAAAATCCTTTGGGCTGGAGCCCTACAATGCTGCAGCTTGGGACTTGGTGGGTTTGGACTGCAAAAATGGGCTCCCCAATTACCATCAAGCCTGTCCCTTTCTGGGCTGCACACCAGAAGCAGGGAGCAGCTGCTGCAGCCCCAGATGAGCAGATTTTAAATCACATCCTCACTTGTCACACAGAGATGCTCTGGCATGCCAAGGCTGCTCCCAGCCACCGTTGGAGGCAAAACCGGCTAAAAAAAGATGGCAAACTATACAGATCCTGGCACTTCTTGAACTTAAATGAACTGTCTTTTGATAGAGAAGATGAAGAGTCATCTAATCCTGTTCCTGTCATTCACAGGAAGGATTTCCAGCAGTGGCTTTGCAAAAGCCAGCAAACGCCCTGGTATTTCAGGAAGGGAAATTGCAATGATTTGCATGAGCAAAAGGCTCATGTCAGAGCCACTGTGGGATGATGATACTTGGTGCTCTTCCCCTCCTGTCAGGGAAAGCAAGGAGAAGGTCATGCAGCACAGCCAGCTGGCTTTGATGGACTGCACCCAGCTGATTTTGGAGATCACTGAAGGAGAAGGACCACATCCTAGGAGAATGGCAGCATGAGGAAGAAATCCCTCCTGTCTAGAGAGGAAACACCACCTGAACACCATAACAAGAGGGAATGGTGCACCCAGAAAAACCAAATCCAACAGCGGGGATGTAGCAACCTCAAAGCACCGTTCTAGACTGATACCACTCTTGGACAACATGGAGGTGAAGTGGTCATCACCAAGTGTTTTTGGGGCTGGAAGAACCTGCAGTCAGCATCACTTCTCCCCAGAATGCCAAAAGATTGGAAGGAGAGGGTCTGACTCTTCAGGAAGTACCCAGGAAAGCTTACTCACGAGCATGCTTTGCCTTTGACTCTCTTTCATCTTGATTTTTGCATAAATCTGGTGCTGCCTTTAGGGAAATGCAAATTCCCTGGAGAAAGGGGAGCGTTTGAAGGTGCTGGCTGCTCTGACGTGCCAGGCAAGGAAGCGACGCTTTTATCACCTGAAAATTAAATAAAGGCTGAGATGTGAAGCCTCCCCACCCTGCTAAGCAGGAAAACTTCCTCAGCTCCTAGGGCCGGATCCAGCAGGGATGGGACAGGCAGGATGCAGCGTTTCATCCGTGCTCTGCACATCCTCCCCAGCCCCAGGGGTGAGCTTTAATGGCCTGGAGACACGCAAGCTGCTCTGGCTCCGCTTGGTTTCCCGGCTCCGCTTGGCTCCCTGGCTCCTGGATGGTTTCTGAGGCATTTTGACACCCCGGCGTGGGTGGCATTTCCAAGCCACCCTTGCTGTGCTGGAGCAGGCTCTAATCAAGCTGAAAGCAAATGAGGTTCCCTGGGTAAAGGAAGCTGCAAGCCCAAATTCATCATTTATGATGAAGCTGACTGATGATAGTAGATGTTTCTGGGGATGCACATGCACACGCTCTGCCTCTCAGCAGGGAAAAAGGGAAAGGAGGTGAATGAAAAAGCAACACCAGTAATAAACTGTCTGGGTTAAATATTGGCTCTGAAATCCATCCAGAATGGTCCCTGTCCCTCTGCTCCCAGGGGCACATAAGAGGGTTTCAGCCTGGGGAGGAGGCAGACAGACATTCCCTATTATGTTGACCATGCATATATCCTGGGAGGGTTTTTCTCCACCTCTATTTCATTCTGCTTCCTAAAGAGCCAGGCTGCTGCAAACAGAAAACAAAACACTGAGGAATATCTATGGAGACTCTGTAGAACACCCAGTGCTGAGTTCAGGCTCAATTAATTCCACCACTTTAAGCTCCTTTGGTACAGAGAAAGAGCAAAATTGGGGCATTCCTATTAATATACCTGGCTCCATGCTGAAATCCATACTATTTCAACTATCCTAGAAGAAAAACCCTACAGACACAGATGTGTACACAGTACTTAAGCAGCCAGCACAAAGGATGTTTTGCTACTTCACAAATAATTTAAATTTAGCATTGCACATGACAACCAAGAGCAAAACAAGCCTGGTGTGAGCTGGACCACAGTGGGACAGAGGGAGCAGAGACAAGGGACACTAAAGATGTCCCCTCCAGCCACAGGACATGGGGTTCATCTGCTCCAGGGTAAAGTCAGCAGGTATTGGTTTGGCTCAGTTCTACCAGCACGAGGCTGTCTTGGCAAAGGCACCATGGAGTCAATCTTGCCTTGGGGGAGTTAAAAAATAAATAAAAACGTTTATTTTCAGCTTGATCCGTTCCCAGCCCATCTCTCTACAAACAGGCAGCTGTACTGGCAGGGCACTGTGGGCAGCACTGGGACAGGCAGCCAAGGGTTGCTAAATGAGCACTGTAATTCAATGCTGAGGCATGGGGTGAAACTCTGCCGTGTGTTCCCACAGGGGAATTTCTCTGGCATTTTCTTTTATCAGCTGGTCGATAAAACATCCCCATCCTGTTTCCAGATCTCCTGTAAGTGTCATTCGTCACACAGATGGAGCACATCCTCTCTGCTGTCATTAGCACGTCCTGGGCTGGCATTTAGTAGAAACAGAGGGACTTCCCTCAAGCTCCACCAGATAGTGGCACCTGAAAGGTTGTGGGGACCTCAGCAAGAGACTTCCCTGCAAGGTTTGGAAATTCCAACCAACCTCTCCCATGTGGATGGACCCACAGCCTCACTGTCTGAGCCTCACCAGCCAGCAGGGCTGTGGTGATGTGCATCTGGCTGGGTGCACCCATGGAGCCATCATCTAACTCAGGCACAGAGGAACTCCTGCCCCGGATCTGCTCCCAGGAGACTGGCACAGTGTAGGAACAGGAGCCTTTAGTTAACACTAAGGATCAACTCTGAGCTCACACACTTCTCCAGCAAAACTGCAGGCAGGAGCATCATTGCAGCATTGCTGCCTCCAAAGCTGGTGACAACACCACCAACTCCTCACCAGGAGCACATCCCAGCCACGCTTCCAGCTTGCAGCCACAGCACCCAGATGAGCAAGATTCACAGCATGCAGGATCAGTAGCGCATCCCTCTGATGCAGGGCACTGATAAAACCCTGGTCTTCAACCTGTCCACTTCAATAAAACAAACAACAGCTCCACAAAGTTCTCCCCTAACTTTAGTGGATACCAATTTTAGCCCAGCTGCCTGCATGACGCCTCTGCTGCATTTTAATGCCTAGCTTCAGGCAATATTCTGATTCTTGTAATGCCTGAAGACAGTTGTGGGGAATACATAGCCATTTTTAAAGCAATGGCAAAAATAAATCAGTGTTTTAAAGGGAAACAGAGGGGGGAAATAGCCTTGTTCTGAAAAAAAAAAAAACCCTACTAAGATTTGCTGACAAAACTACCAACATGTGAGAAACTCCTATTCTGATCCCCATCTTTGGGCCATGAAATCACAAAGTTGGACCATGGGCTGCCCCACTTGTCTACAGTTCACTGCCACTCTGTGCTTGTTATCTTGGGGGAATGCAGTACGGTTACATAGCTGTCCAGTGCAAAAGCTTTTTACACATTTGTTGTCATTCAGATGGGTTTAAAATCTGATTTGGTTTTTTTCAACTTTCATTTTTGGAAGTGATTTATCATGCCCTGCATTTTAGCACAGAGCACTAAATGGATGGAGGATGCTCAAGAGCCACTCTGGGATACATGGAAGGTATTTCCATGTCACATTAACCCAGCCTTGTACAATATGAGAGTTTGAGACAAACTTTGTCTCCAAATCACGCCTTTCTCAATGAGTTCATTTTCAGGAAGCTGTCCCATCCACTAACCTCAAAAAATGTCTCTGGCTCGCATCCATTAAACTAGATAAATGAGAGTTTGTAAGTTCATAACTTGAACTGAAGTCAGAAAGTTTTGTCTTTCGTTTTCTAGAGCTGATTCACGGCCAGCCTGACCCGAAATGTAGGCTTGCTTCAAGTTTTTTGCCATTTCAGGGTTCATTTGCAGTTTAAAGTGATGCTCTTTTCCTGCCTGAGGTCTCCTGTGCTCTCATCCCAGCTCAGTGCTGGCACAACCTCTCTCTGCACTCCCCAAAGCCTGTGTGGACACACTTTTCGAACTTGATAAATAAAGTGAAATGTCCCTGCATTTGCTTCTTTGCCAGAAATTCAAAGGGATGTCAGGTCTGGAAGGATTTTAGTCCTGGGGCTGTCTAAGCAATCATCCCTGATGCTGAGCACAGGAGAGAGCACCACCTTGGACTTATTTTTATCTCTAGAAAGACACTTGAGCTTTTCCAAATTAAGCTTTTCCCCTCTCTGCTACATCAGTACAAGAATTGTGAGCTTCCTTATTTCACTGAACCCAGCTGTATTTCTGGTCTGCAGAGTCAACAAGAGGAGCAGCCAGCTTTTTGGCTCCCTTAGAAACTCTGCAGTCCAAGAAAATCAGACGAAACATTTGAATGTGCTCAAGCTTGTTCGTCAAGAGTCGGATTTCTGAGGGACCTGACCCCGCGTCCAGGCCGGCCGACGCTGCATCGACAGCAAGATTTTTGGGTCCTGTGTGGAATACTCCTGCAACAGCCCTGCTGCCAAGTCTTGCAAAAGTTCCCAGGCTGAGGAGCTGGACTTGAGGAGCATCCATTGCAGGGTTCATGTGAGTTGCTGAAACATCTCAGCTCACTGGGGAAGGGTCAGAAGTAGGGAAGGACGTGCATCGTGTTGACTACAACTCACTAAAAGCATCAAAATGTCTGCAGAGGACAGTGTGACATCTCACATCAACTGCCACAGGAGGGCAGAGGTTGGAAGGGACCACCTCCAACCTCCCCAAGGGGGGAAGCATTGCTATGGGCATCTCACCCCTGATGCCTTGGCACCCTCATGGACATCCTGCAGATCAGATGGTCCCTGCAGTCATGCATTACCACCATGCCTGGATTGATGGATGAGATTCCTGGTCCCAGCCACTTGAACTGTGCTCCTCTGAGGAGATGGAACATCTAAAGCACATTTCTAGAGTTAAAGGATATAATTTCCTCCTTTTGCCCTGCCCAAGGTCAGTGAAGAACATGGAGACACAGATCTCCCTTCCCAAATGCCCTCTCTCAGCTCCAAACAGAACCAAACTCTCTCACTAGGGTCCTTCAGAGACAGGAAATGCACCCTCAACCCCAAATGTGGCCATCACTCTGGATCCTCCAAAGATGCTCATCCACAAAGCCCATCTGAGGTGTGGTGCCTGGTCATGGCCCAGGATGAGGCATCTGGCTGAGCCTGCAAGGTGGAAAGTTCAAGTGGCTGTTGTTTATTTGGCTTTGCAGAGAGCAGTCGCCCAGGCTGAACGTGGGCCAAGCACCTTCCCATGGCAGGAAACGCTGCTGGAGTCTTTAAATAACCACCAGTGGTCAGGGCTTTGGTTTACAGCTGCTCTGGATGGAAAACCATCCCTCACTCTGTGTCTGCTCCAGCTCTCTCCTGGGTGTAAATGTCAACACTTCTCTCATTACCTCCTAGGTCTTCATGTCCATATCCACCAGCCCCACATGGAAGCTTGATAGAAGCAGGAAAAGTTCTCCAAGCTCAGGCATAAAAACACCTGGGCTTCTCATCCTTTGTGAAAGAGGAATTTTATGTCCTACAGTCAAATCTTCCCTTTGCTTTTATGTAAATTCGTAGCTCCCTGGGGCTCTCCTCACCCTTCCCATCCTGCTTTAAGGTCCACACACATCTCCTCACACTCCAACACTGAACTGCACCACCCTAAGTGCTCCTCACCTTCCTGCAGCTGGACTGGTGTGTTACCAGTTCATATTATTAAAATCAAGAATAAAATCCTTCCTCCAGGGCAAGTAGAAAATGCCAAGATCTCTCCACAAAGGCTTTTCTCAAGTATTTCCCTGGGGTACTTGAAATCAGAAATCTTGCCAAGAACCTGGGTAGAATGGGTCACCCAGCAAATCCTGCTTTACTGATGGAAAGTTCCCAAAAGCTGTTTCACTGGGAAGCCTGGCTACTTGGGGATTTTGGCTTGCCAAGACTCCGGGGAACATAAATGTTGGTTGTTTTTTTTTTTTACCTATAGCTGTTGTCAACATATTAACCTAAAATGATGGGCTGGTGAGAGGAAGCTCTGTAAATAAGCAAAATAACATTTTAGAGTTGGAAAACAAGACCTTGTCCTGACCTCCTCTCTTGGGCAGATTCACTGGCGCACAGCAAACCAGTATTTTATTTTAAACTGTGCTTGTAAAAAGTTAAAAAAAGCTGCTTCCTTGACACTTAAGTCAGGTAAGGACACAGCAGGCCAATCTGCCATATAAATAAGCCTGCTCTTGTATACATGTGTGTTTTAAAATAAGCTTATGAAATGTAAACACATGGGCTTTAACAAAAAATAATTCAGCCTCACTGAAACCATTTGAGTGGGACCGAGCCAGGCTTCAGAGATTCTGCCCAGGGCACACTAACTTTGACCCAAAAACCCCTTAGAGACAAATAAAACACTTTCATAAACATGCAAAAAGGAGCAAAATTCAGTATTTTTCTGAAGGATTATCCCTAGAGCTCCATTTCTGTCTTGGCTGTAGGAAAAAGAGACTGGGGCGGGGGGGGGGGGGGGGAAGAATTTCTCCCAACCCATGTGAGCACGTTCCACACTACTCACCTTCTTCGTACCACTGAGATGGGCAATTTTTCTATTTGTCCCTGGCCTGTACACCCCAGGAGAGGAGCCAACCACCAAGAAACTTGGGTTTTAAAAATAAAATACAGCCTTGGCTTCAGAGAGGCAGGTGCAGGGGGAAAAAACTACTTTTAACCCTCATTCTGCAAGAAGGGAATGCTGGGACCCCTCTGAGTGGGGCTTGTCTGAGTTTAGAAGATTTATTTGGAGTCGATGGAGACATCTGACTGGTGGTTAATCCTGGTGCTGGGCACTGGGGCTGGGGAAGTGGACATCAAAGCATTCCTGCATCTGCTGGGGAAATGGGAGAGGCAGCAGACAGAGCCCTGCCTCCTCCCTGTGTAGCTGCTGGGGCTACAGTCAGCACAGACCTGATCCTGGGGCTCTCCAAGACCCAGAAAAGCTGTCTAGAGGTCTGAGCAATCCCCTGAAGATGGATCTTCCCACTTGATTTGCAGGGTTTCCATCCTGTTGCAAGCACAAACATGAGGAGAGCTCCAGCCCTCTGATCATTTTTGTGTTTTTCTCTGGATCTTCTCTGACACATCCAAATCTTTCTTGTGCTGAGGACCCCAGGGCTGGGCACAGTTCTCCAGGTGGGTCTCACAAGGGCACATTCTAAGATGATGAGCTCCCAGCAAGCTCATGAGACTGGTGGCTGGTCTCCCTAGATCCATCCATCCTGGGATCCATGGTGGAAGCTTTTCCTACCACTGACAGAGGATGGTTCAAGCCTCTCATGAGCTGGTTCGGCAGCAACCCAAGAGTTAGCATCTGGCCTGGAGATGAAGAGCACATTAAGGATTTAGCAGGACCTGACAGCTCATAAAGGGCAGCTATGGTAACTTTGTAAAAGGCTGGCATTCAGGACTTCTCCATCCAAGGAGCCAAACAGCCTCAGGCAAGCTGCCTCAGGGGAGTTCTGGGTACACTGCATAAATCTCCAACCTTATTAAAGCTCCAAAGACCACAGAATCCAGCTCCTGACCTTCCCCAGAGCAGAAAACGACAAAACGTTTCCTGTTATTTATAGCAGCTGGAGAGCCTGATGGGAAAACCCCACTTGTGAAACGTGGGCTGCTTGCCACGGCTGCTCTCAGGGAACGGTCAAGCTGCTCTGAACTCCAGCCTGGATGGACCATTTCATCCCTGGGGCCACTTCAGCCTGAGCAAGACCCCGTCCAGAGGCTGTACAAGAGGAACAGGCAAAAGGATCTTGCTCCTGTTGGCTCTTCCAGGTCACGTTTGCATGGCACAACTTGAATTAGACAAGGCTGAGCATCCCAGAGAGGTGGCTTCATCTGTGGGCTACAGGCACGTGGCCACCTTTGAGGAGCACAGTTAATCTACATGAGGCTCCACCTGGATGTAGCTGATCTCACCTAGGAGGCAAATGTCAGCTTTTTAGGGAAACTGAGGAGGTGGGCCCCTTTGCCTACCTCCACTAGGTGCCACCCCCCTCCTCAAAGCACAGCAGGACAGGCACAGGCATGTTTATCTGCTGGCAGTTGGATTTCCACCACTCTGGCACGCATGGAAGGTGTTTTCCAGCACGTTCAGTCACGCAGGTGCAGGAAACCTTGCAGCCCAAGGCGAGCTCTCCCTGCACTGGGATGGGCTTTGCTGCTGGGAGCCTCCCAGCACTGGCCCTCCTGGAGAGGAGCATTTGCTGTCATGCTGTCGAGGAGGATTCCCAAAGCTTTTGTCTTGGGCCAATGCCAGTGGGTGTTCTGCTCACTCCCAGGCCAAGGGAAGCAAGCTGTTCCTCACGCAGGGCTGTGAGATGCTGTGAAGGAACTCGCCAGCTCTGGAGCTGCCGTGATGGTGGCTGAAAGGCTGCGGTGGCACCCAGGGACATGAACCGACCACTGCCCTGCCACAGTCAAAAATGAGCGACTGGGCTGAGGGTAGGGTGACCGTGAGTGTCATCAGTGAACTGCTGCTGGGATTTAGGAGCACACTGGGAACAGCACAGGTCACACTCTGGAACTTCACCTTCATCATGAAGCTTCTACTCCTGTCCAGGTAATGACGCTTAGACACCCAGGAGCCTCATTAAAGTCATCACAAAAATCACAGAATGGTTTGGGTTGGAAAGGAACTTCAAATGTTGTCTAGCCCAACAGTATTTACTTGGGCAAACAGCAAGGAGACCTTCCCGTAGATCAGGAGTCCCAGGATTCTTGACAGGCTCCTCCTGTCCTTCTCTGCCACAGCTCTGCTGTTGGTGAATCTGTGTGGCCCAATGGCCAGGGTGGAAGACTGAGACCCTAACACATCCTCAACAACAAAACCCCAAACCAGAACCATGGCCAAGGCCTAGGCACATCTCCAAAGAGCCCAGACAGATCTTCTCCCAGGGAGATCTCAGCCCTTGCAATGGACAAGTTCTTTCCAAACATCCCCAGGCAGTTTGCCTGCAAGTCCAATTAATAACCATATTTTGTCAACAAAGTCGGGTCAGCAGCAATTCATAGACTTCATGCTGGTTAACCTTTTCCCACCAAACAAGCCCAGGGATATTTTGACTCTCTGCCCTCGAGAAGTTTATTTGTGTAGGATCCATCCACTTACCAGCTTCCGGCAATGAAAAGACACACAAGGAGCGTAACTGCTTTCTAATAGTTGGGGAAAGATTTGATGGTTGTGGCCAGGGCTCCCTGGCACTGGCTCTAGAAAAGCAGAGCACTTGCCAAAGCCACCTGAGAGAGTCCAAGAGGCTTGTAATTAGCCTAGGAGAGAAATCAGAATGAGTACAACAGCCCAACCATCGCCCCCAGATGCAACAGTATCTTCTGCGGAGAACCTGGAGGTGTTCTACTTGCGGGAGGCAAAATGCGTGGTCTGGGATTGTGGAATATTGAAAGAAGACTCAACAAAGAAGAAACATCAGAGAAAGCTATCCCTGCTTTCAGCCTTGTCCATATGCCATCACCCAGGAGGAGATGACTCAACACCAAACCAGTTCAAGATTCCCCACTGCTTTTCACTGCCCAGGACCACATCTCATCATCACCACCAGCTCATTGGATTTTGAAGCAAAAGCAGAAGAGAGGAAGGAAAAAGACTGTCTTAGCCTTGGCCTGGTGAGGATTTTACACCGCTCAGAAGAAGAACCAAGGAGCAAGATTTCTCACCTTCCTCCTGAAGAGGTGTGGGATGCATCCCTCAGACCAGGATCACAGGCTGCTACAGCTCACAGGTTGTTGCAGCTCCAGGTAGCCCAGAAAGCTACACCGTGATTCAAAAGGATTGGCCAAAAGGGATTCAACTTGAGACTTCCTCACTGCCTGGGCTCTCCTGGCAAATGATTAACAGATGCTGCACTGGCGGGAGCTCTTCACCCAGACAGAACAGCATCTGGCAGGCCCATTACTGCCTTGTGCAGCGGGTGTGCCCTAGAGAGCCTGGAGATTTATTGCCCAGATATTAAGTGACTGAGCTCTGTCCCAGGAGCACTGCGAGGCAAAAGCAGAATTTCTTCATAAAAGAGGCTGCTTATCACAATTTCAATTATTTGCACATGAAGGGGAGGCCAGAAGGGCAAAGACACCCCAGGGTAATATGGGAAGGTGACACAGTGCTGGCTCCAGTGGGTGCTGCCAGCTGGAGGAGGGTGTCTGGTTCAGTGAAGGAATGGCCATCCCAGAAAGGGGTAGGGAAAAAAGGGGTAGGGAAACATGTGCCTTTTAACAACAGTTGGGATATTTTCTTCAGCACATTCCTCTCCCTCCAGTAATCTTGTGGGAGCCTGGAAAGACGGGTTGTGAAATGCAATTTCTCCCTGCTGGCAGCTCTGTGGGGATGCCAGGAGCCAGAACAGCCCTGCACAGAGACAGGACCAGTGTCCACCACGCTGCAAACATGAGACACCAGTAATTAAACTGGGAGGTGAGGAGAAAGCCTTTCCCATCACACAGCTCCTCCCTGGCCTGGCTTGCCCCTGCATCAGGATGGACTCAAGAGTGTCTCAGACTGGGTGAAAGGATAGAGGGTGTGCTCATCCTGATGCAATATTTACCTCTTGAGACCTGGGTGAGGTCACGCATTTGCATCACTTTGGGCTGTATTTGCTTATGGATAGAGAGTAAAAGCCTTCAGGTTTCAGAGTAAATTCCAGTTTGGAGCAGTAGCTGGGAGAAGAGCACAGTGTGGGATGCACTGGCACCTGGGTGGCTATGCCAGGCCACATGGGTCCTTATGTGGTGCATGAAATCTCAGTCCATCCCACGGATGAGCAGAACACTGGGCTGTATCTGGCAGCAGTTTGAGAGGACACTGGTCACAGCCACGTGCTGGGCTGAGCTGTGCATGCTGTGGTGTGTCTGTGTGACGTGCCTTCATCCACCTCTGCTTTCAATTAAAGCCACTAATGATTTTAGCAAGAAAAGACGGAACCAAGTGCATCCCTGGCAGGCTCACTAATGCTGACCAGATGCGCTGCTCCTGGCAGGTGCCACAGTGGTTGCAAGTGTGCAGGTGGCTTTGCAGGGGGAAAGTAAAAAAAGGTAAAAAGAATAAAAAAGTTATGGGTCATTACCATCAAACCAAATCTTCCAGACTCAGAAAAACTGAATGGAGCTGGTCCTGGATGCTTTGCGGTCTGGGCTTGGGTGAGGCCCCAGGACTGTAATGGTTTTATTTAGGGCATGCAATAACCTTTGGCTCCTATTGTATTTGGGTCTGCCAGAAAGGCAGTTGGTCTGGCTGGATTAAAGCTGGTGGTAATTACATGCCAATGCCTCCTCTGTAGCGAGGAAGGGCGAAACCTAAAAAGAAAACCACATGTGCATCCCCCTATTCACCGCATGTGGGGACACCCCTTAACCTCTCATGAGCAGAAATCCAGCTCATACTCAGCATTAACACTTTGGAAAGTTATTGACAGCACAGTCCAAAAAGGAGGAGAGATATGGGAATGCTCCTGGTGTCAAAATGCATTTCATAAGCGACCAGATTCATCCCCTGAAGGACACCCTCTGCCTCTCCCAGCAACCAACCCACCCAGCCGCCTTCCCTGCTTCCCCCAGTGAATGTGCCAAATACAAACCAGATGCTCCAAAATGCCTGCTTGAAGACATTCCCTTTCATCTGGTAATTGCTGCTTCCGAGGGAAAAGATTTTAAGTGGTCCTCAAACCCTCTTGAGTGACCCAGACACCTATTTTTGTCCCTTTTGGGCTTCCAAGCATCTTTGGCTTTGGCATCTGAGCCACCCTGCTTTTCCTCATCCCCTCTTCCCAGCAGCTGATGGCCAGTCCCAGCCTCCTTGGCAGCATTTGCACCCTTAGGACTGGTTTATTGCCACTTATCATCAGCCACGTGCAATCCAGTCCCACTGCATGGGGTGCCATGATGCCACTGAGATGGGCACCACTGCTCCCCCAGCATCAGATGGGCATGGTGCAGGAAAGTCAGGCTCTGGGGTGAAAAAATGAGGTGCAGAAGGCAAAACTAAGATGCTATTTGCAGTAATGGCAGTGATAACAGCTCCATCTAAAACTGCAGCAGGAGGAAATCCACCCCCCACCCCCAAATCTGAACCACACCAAGCCTGAACTTAAATGAGGTACATCTGCACTGAGGATTTTCTCTTGTCCCCTTCAGTCACTGCATTTCTAGCTTTGACAAATAAACAGCCAGTCCCCAAACCTCAGGCTCTTTATTGCTTGTGGTTCCTTCCCCTTTGTTTCTAAGAAATTAATAACAGGAGGAGAAGGTTGCAAAACACACGCTGACCTGTCCTTTAAATACAGTGAGAAATCAAATAAACAAGGAGAGAGGAACAAGGAAGATCCACTGCAGGCAGAAAATGCCCAGCTGTACCCACTCTGAGTGCTGGAGGCTGTGGATGCTGATTTAGGCAGCGAGAAAACGCGATGCACAAAGTAAACCCAGAGATGAGCACAGGGTGTGATGCACTCCTGTGCTGGAGCTGCAGCTGTGAAGGAGCCCACAGGCTGCTCAGAAAAGATTCAGGAGGGGAAGTTAATGCCCAACATGATGTGCTAAACAACCATGGCCTGGAGGAGAGGAGCTGGGGGTCAAAAATCACTTAATGTGGAAAGATGCGATGGGGTCTGCTGCTTTCCTCCTGGTATCTAGTGCTGATGCTCAGTGCCCCATCAGCATCACTCTCCCTGACAGTGGAGATGAGTGTTAGTGGGAATTGTGTTACACCAGCCCAGCAGCTTCACTGGAAACCAGGAGATGAGAATAATCCTGCTAATAAACCGCAGAGGCCAGTTCCTCCTCGATGATGCCAATTTACGCGTGGTTTAACGAGGGCACAGAATGATG
The DNA here is from genome assembly GCF_963513975.1 of Fringilla coelebs. Taxonomy (NCBI): domain Eukaryota; kingdom Metazoa; phylum Chordata; class Aves; order Passeriformes; family Fringillidae; genus Fringilla; species Fringilla coelebs. Next base: position 4,255,448 of record NC_140028.1, on the reverse strand, counting down.
GAAGGACACTGCAGGGGAATATGAAATCCTGCCTCAAATGGACACATGCTGGTGCAGTTTAGATAGGAGAGAAGGAAAAAAAGAAAAAAAAAATCATTCTTAACTAAAGGGAAACTTGGAGGAAATAAGGAGCTGGTGAGTGATGGCACCTGGAGCATCCTTCCTTCCATCAAAGCTACAAGTTTTACCTGCCAAGGTGAAGGCAGAGGTCTAAATTGGGATGGATAAGCCAGCATCTCAGCATCATCAGGAATAAGCACAGAGATCCCAAAGAAAGCACATAAAAGGCAAAGAAAATCCATGGCAAAGATGCAGCAGTGAAAAGTATGGTGAAAAATTATTATCCTGGGGGGAAACCAAACACCTTGCAGCTCTTTTCATACCATCCTGCATAGTCCGACAGCTCCAAAAGGGGCCAGTGGTAAGGAGCCGTGTGTGTGTTTTGACCTGATGAACTTTCACATTTTAAATCCACTTCAGTCTTTGAGCAAAGGGCCTGGCACAGCTGAGCATGGGAAATGTCAGCTTCACAACACCAGGGCTGAGATTAGCAAGGCCGGGAACACGAGCCCGGGCACTACCAGAGAGGAGAGGGAAAGGTGCTACTAAAGGCTGCACCACGAAAAAAAAAGCTCATCTTCTGCCAAAATGGCATTTGCATTGCAAAAGAGAAGTGTGCTAATGAAATTAGATAAGGGTTTCAAATCAGAGAGCCTTTGCCAGTGGTGAGGATGGTTGAAGTTGTCCTTCTGCAGGCTGCGACCAACCCCAGTGAGGATGTCAAGAGGCAGCATGGTGGATTTTCCTTTTCAATGGGTGAGCTGCAAATCAAGTCGCTGGGGCTGTCTTCACTGCAGGAATGAGGAAGCCTAGATGCCCTTACACCCCTCCCAGCCATACTCCACCAGGAGCTCTGGGGTTATTTAGGTTGGCAGACCTAGAGCACTTGGCAAAGCCTGCCAGAGGATAAATACCAGAGCAGGGAAAGGAGCCATCCGAGCTAAAAGCCAGTGCGGGTACAAGAAGAACAAGGCCAAATGGGTACGAGTCATCCACAAATAAATTTAAGCTGGAAATGAGAGCAGTTTGTATCTGTGCAAGCAGCAAGGCTCTGGCAACAGCTTTCCCAGAGGACTTGCCAGGGTCAAACAGCTCATTAGTTTTAAGAAGGAAGCTGGCAGGGGGTTTGTGTCATGGCTGATTGTAACAGCAAGGGGGACCAGCCAAAAATTGGTGGTGGACCTGGGGCTGCCTTCAGCAGGACATGGGTCTGCAGCCACAGCCCACATGCCACCTGCACTGGTGGGATACAGAGGGATGCAAGCGCATCCACTTGCTCTCGGAGAGAGGGGGCAGCTGCATGGGGAGGAAATCAAAATGCACAGCTCCGTTTTTCCAGCTGACAGGAGCTTAAACACCGGCTGGGAATTGGGCTCAGGGCCCTGTGTGAAATTCAGCTTGGCTTGTCTTGAGACAGCAGCTCTACTCCCTGAGCACCCTACGAGCATTTTGGTAATAGCAGGGGGAATCAGACCTACTTGTCAAGCATGTTGCTATTTGTGCAAACGCTCTGTACCAGAGGGAAGCTTGAAGAACAAGTCCCCTTTTTATAGCGCGTTGGATGCTGGCAGTGAGCCTGCAAATTAGAAGGAATTCAGAGAGGAGCAACAACAACAACAACAAAAAAGCCTAAGGGGCTGGAGGGATTAGTATGGGAGGAGAAAAAAAAAAAAAAAAGGAGCTAAGTGTGTGGTCCAGTGGATGCGACTTTGGGTTGGGACAGCACTGGGTTGTACCCAGTGCTGTCCCATCCACAGAAAATCTCCCTGTGCCATGGGCAGGTTTCCCTACCTGTCCTCAAGAGGCAAGATATGTTTTCTGCCACTTCAGGAGACAGCTCTGTCATGCCCACACAGAAAAAAAATTATTTAAAAACTACATATATGATAGAAAGTTCAGTAAGAAGCTGCCAGAGTAAAGGTCAGCCCATGAATGAAATCTGTTTGAGCTAGAAGCAACTTATTCATGGCAGTGAAGGGTGTGCTGGGAAGAACCCCCTGCTGCAATGTTTTTTTTTAGGGTGGTTATACCCTGAATTAGCTCAGTTCACCCCCAAACCTGCTGAGAGAAGTACAACATCCCCAACTGGATGTAGTCTTGCTATCAGCATCCTTATTTTTTGGGGTACTGAGAGGGGCAGAAGTGACCTGGATCATGGGTTTATTCATCAGCCTTCAGCCTGGCTGCACTTGCACTGGTGCCAGGGCCCTGGCGAGGGGACTTGGGCAAGAGCCCAGAACTGTCTCTGCAGGGAAAAGTTTGGCTGTCCCCAGCTCGGGGTACTCAGACTCATGGGGACATTCCCGTGACCAAAAAGTTGCACCACTCTGGATGCAGCAACACATCACCCTGGGGAGCACCAGCACAGGGACATCCAGGTCCTTTCAGGGATGAGACCAACTTTCCAGTTTGTTGACCAAACCTCCCCCTTTTAGTGTCTGTCACACAAGCACAGATGAAGCTGTAATTTGCTGTGACGGGATGTAGGAGAGGAGGGGACACAGAGGATGAGACAAGCCTTCCCTTAAATGCCCCCTAACGCCACCTTAAAAAACAAGGAACCGGGGGCAGTGGAGGTTACTGGTTTGGTATGAGAATTTTCATGAGCATGAGAAAAAGAAAGACCACATTGCTCCAAAGTTTTCTTTTTTTTTTAAAGCAAGCTTCAGGGGCTCTGGGAGAGCAAAGTTTGCTGCAAAGTTTGTTTTCTGTTGTGCCCACGTTACCAAGCAGAGCCAGCCGTGGAATGTGCGGCCAGGGGCACCCGGCTGTGGCAAGGCTGGTGGCCAGGTAGGATGGCACGGTGAGGGTCACTGAGCCTTGGGCATTGCCTCCAGCCCAGGACATTGCCCAGCCACCCATCTTCCCAGTTTAGCACGACTTTGCTTCCAGCACTGCCCCATTTCCAACAGTTGTGCTGCACATGCAGCTAATAAATAAACATCATATAGACATCAAAAAAGTGTTTTTTAGATGCTGGGATAATCAGGGCAATTGCCCTGGCGCCTTTCCCCAGCGTGCCAGGGTGCAGTGCGGTAGCCGGCAGCTCCCAAACTCTTCTCCGGAAAAGTTCAAACCCTCAAATACTTGGAATTGCTCTTTGAGGGAATTTATTTTAAAGCCGCTTTAACGGCAGCTGGGAATTACCAGGGAGGCACTTTGCTCTGCTATTTCCCAGCTGCTGACCCCGTTCGCATGAAGGGGGCCCCGGGCAGCCGCCCAGCTGGGACGCTTGGGGACATGTGCCGAGCCAGCACTGCCTGGAGTTGCACCCAAAATTCTCCTTGTCCCAGCTTGCAGCAAAAGCACAGAAAGGGGCTGCTGTGCATGGCAGCAGCGAGAAAAATTAACTCCCACATCCAGCAGTGAGGGTGTGAGCTGTGATGTGGTAGAGTTATCTTTTAAGACCCTGCTCTCATGAGGGCTGAAAATTGCACTCAACCATGTTGCTTCTTCCCCAGAGCAAAAGCAGAACTGGGAGGTTGTGAGCCCCCCAAAAACTAAATCAACATCCCAACATGTTGGTTGCGTGTTGTTTTTTAAGCAGCATTTTAGTCTAAAAAGCAAAGGATTAGTGAGCAAAATCAGTGACAGCAAGTCAGCAGTTAAATGTCATCAGGACTGCAAGCGACAGGTCCTGATGGAAGGTTGGAAAATGCCACCAGCAGAGCTGTGGTTGCTCCTCCTGCAAACCTTCCATGTCCCCATTTCCCTGAGAGGGTTATGGAGACTTTCTCCCCTCCACACCTACATAGGAACACCATGGCCACCCTGCCTGACTCAAGCCCTGGGGCTGAGCTGGGAGCCTTGGAATAGGTACAGGTGGCTGGGTTGGGTCTGGTGGCAGACAGAAGCGACTCCAAGTCCAACAGCTGCCAGATGTGAAGCCACCTGCAGCCACTGAGACACTGAAGTGAAGGGGCCCTTAAAGCCACAGGCAAGGCTTGGCCTGATAGGCATCAGCCCCCTGCAGCACTCATGGCTTTCTTCTCCCTGCTGTCACGCTTGAAAAACATTTGTGGAAAAACACAGCAGAATGAAGAGGGTTTGAGTGGCAAGCTGGAGAAGGAGCTGGGGGAAGAAAACAACTTGGCAAGAAAGGAGGAGCTGAAGGACACAAGTGTTCCCATTTTGGTTCCCAACTCCCTAGGGTGCCGCTTGGAGCATTTATTGACCAACTCGCCTGCCCTCGATGAGCTGGCCTTGCAAACTGTGGCAGGAGGGAGGCTATTCCTGGTCAAGGCATGTACAGCAGCAACACTTTCTTAACTCTATAATCAACCAGTGACACACAAAACACACAGTCAAGGACTTTCCTGGAGAGGGCTCCGGCTCTGCAGTTACTGCACCTGCAGCATCACCACAAAAAGTCATCAGGTGTTCTCATGAAATGCTTCACTGGTCCCCAAAAAAGAGGAAAGAAAGAGCTAAGCTCAGCCAGGCAGACACAATCTGCTTAAAAAAAAAATCAAGGTGCATCCTTGACTCCAGCAGTGCAGCAGATAGAGAGGACTGAGTTGCCTCTCTCAGTATTAGAAGGAAAATAATCATTGTCACAATAAAAAAAATGAGATGCAGCCAGGTCAGGTTCATTAAGGGTGAAAGGGAATGGTTTGACTCCAAACCCAGCTGTTCTCCCCAGCACTGATACGATCTTCACAGCACAAGTCTGCGCAGGAACTCATCATCCCCCTGTTCCTTGCAACACGACAGCACAGCACATCGCCCCCAGCTCCCAAGTTAAACATCTTATTAACTGCAGTGACGTAAAAGAGGAAATCTCCGAGAACTATCACAGAGATGAGAGGGAACACATTTACCATCAATAGGCAATGATACCGCTGCAGAGAGATCTGCACATAAAGCAGCACCCAGCCCCTCCTTCCCCTCCCTCCTCTAATCACTCCATGTCATGGGAAACTAAACCTGACATCCAAACAGCCCCGATACGAGACACTCGCTGTAAAAATATCTTTAAGATTGAAAAACAACAAAAAAACTTGCCTTCCAGGAAACCATTTGGATACAAACCCTGCGCAGCTGCAGCCACCCTCGGTGTCGTATTCATCCCTCCTGCTTTGGCTTAGAAAACAGGCAGGGTGGGGAAGGGGAAAGGAAATAAAAAAAAAACGGGGAAAAGAAGCGATATTGCAGCTGATGAGCTGCGAGAGGCTGTTGGCAAAGTGGTCCAGCAATCATCTGAAATTCAGACGTCACGTGTGGGTTCTGTCTGCAGCTCCCGCACAGCCCAGGCTCAGCACTTCGCCCAAGTGCACACGCAGCAATTCCCCGTGCCGAGCTCTCCCGCCCCACTCCCACACGCTTCCCAGCCCGTGCCCCATCCCAACCATACCCAGCAGGTTTTGGCACTGCAAGGTGACCCAGCTGCTCTGGCCACAAAGGTGGATTTCTGCCATACAAGCGCAGGGCACGCTGAAAAGCATCACTAAGCTGCAAAACCACCCTCCCTCGCAGCTTCTCCACCTAAATCCCAGCCCTGCAGGCAGTGCTGTCTTCTCCAGCAGGATGTGTCAGTGGCCATCACCCCACTACATTATCTGGGGCTGGTGGGGGGTCCCACTGGCCTGGAAGAGCGCCCAGAACATGCTGTACCTGCTCCCGAGGCCAGCCTGTCCCTGGGCAACCCCGGGCATGTCCAAAACCAGCCCTTGAGCTCCCTGAGCTGCTGTGCTTGCATCACAGAGCAGTGGGTGAGCCCAGACACCTCTGGGGTGAGGTGGCAGCCAGCTTCTTTCTTTTTCTTCCCTTTAATTTTCATCTGGGACATTGCTTTAGAGCCAAGGGATGCTTCAGGCTCCATCCTGCACTGCCCCACACTGCAGCAGCTCCTGGGAACTCACCAGGATCAAGCAATCACCAAAAGTCCCTCTGCAAAAGACCATGATGTGGATGCAGAGATCCAGCCCTACCATTACACCCCCAAAATACTTCAGGACAACTAAAATGAATTTTTCTTCCTCTGCTTGCACCCATTCTTCACACAAATTAGCAAGAGGAATTAGGAGACTGAATGTTCCACACCGCCTCAGCTTCATCGCCCGGCTGGAGATGCACTGCATGGCACTAAAGTCAGGCAGATACAGTGGGACTAAAAAAAGAGCATGGTTGGTTTTTTTTTTCTTTTAAAGCCGGATTGCCTTTCACGGTGACTATATTTATAGGTAGAGCTGTTGAAATTTTAAGGGCTCCTTGCCACAGGAATCCGGTCGCGTCTCGTGTTCGCAAAGTGGCGTAACTTGGCAAAAATGAACATTTAATAGGCCAATGGGTGCTGCTTCCCTTCCTTAATTTTGGGTTAAATCAGAAAGGGAAAATGACAAGATGTAAAATTAGCCACGCACGCTGCTGCCATGTGCCACAGTCTGTATTTTCCAGATTAGGAGCGTAACGAACACGGGACTTCACACCCTCCCCTAGACCGGCACTTTCCTTTTCTGTCAATGACCAAAAAAACCCAGCTTTAGCGGGTGTTTATTTTTGCTTTCGTTTTGGCTATCCGTGGCACACACAAAGCCTCCTCTGCACTTGGTTTTATGGTTGAAAAACCCCGTCAGGGTTCAGCTGCAGAGTGGTAAAACTCGCTCTCCCCATCCAAAGCTGCCCGGGAACACCACCCGCCAACACGCCGTAGCACACGATGCCCAGAAACCACGCAGTCTCAGCCCAAAAGTTGGCAGTTTTCTTACACAACAGCGTGCTACGCTGCTAAACCCCTTTTTTATTTTAATTTATGCTATAAAAGCGTGTTACACCCTGTCCAAAGACGCTACCACCCCACAGAGCACGTCTGGATGCTAAACTTTGATTCCCTATGATGATGTGTGTCTATTTAAGACAAAACCCAAATCATAATTAAAGTTATTGATAGACAATGTTTACTGTTTGCTATTTTAACATCAAGTGGTGTTGGACTTCAAGCCACTGATTTTGATGGCTTGCAGGGGATGATGAAGCTGGAAACATGCCCTGATGTTGGGGTTTTTGATGTCTCTCTGGGCACTTCTGCTGTCAAATCAAAGAAATTCACTTAAGAGGCCAATCCCAGTGGATGCTTCTCACCCAGGATCGCCTTGCCTGGAAGTTGAGTGATTTTTGAGCCATCAAAGCACACATAAAAATAAAATAGCTGTAACAAAAGCTTTTTGCTTCTCAAAGCAGCCATCTCCCTAAGCAGACCCAACAGGGCGATGGCTCATGGCACACACCTTTGACACAAGTTAACCAAAGTTAAAGTTTTAATGTTCCCAAAAGGAACAAATTTCAGGTTGGAGCATCTACCAAAGATTAAAAGGCCCCTTCACTTGCCCAGCTGGCAAATTTGGTGGCATCTGAGATCCCCAGAAAGTGGCTGTGTCAGGGACCATGCTGTACCAGCCCCTGCCAGCCGGGCAGTTAGCTCTGAAGCAAAGTGACAACACTAAACACTGTTAAGTCCCTGGATGTACATAAACATTGGTGCAGAACACCGGTGAGCCCACAAGGCCCTCAGCTTTAAATCCACCTGCAGCATTTTTTACATAAGCTATTAGCAATGATGTGATTAAAAAAAAAATCAGTGATCCTTGTAACAGTGGAATTTAAATCCAGCTCACAACCAGGTGGGGAGATTTATGACATTTTGTATACAAAGAGTAGCCATCAGCCCCATTTATCCACCTTACTCTTTTTCCACTGCTGCCAATAAAGATAGGACTTCATTAAGGCTCACTTTTCTTGCTGATCCTCCTTTGGCCAGAAGGTTGCACATAAACCCAACCCAACAGCTCCAGACACTCAGTTGCCCTGCTGACATTTCAGTTCTTTTGAGCAGAAAGATGAAGCTGTAACCAAATGAACCAGAGAAATTGGCAGCAGCACAAACTTGACAGATTCTAGCTAATTGCTTGGATTAGTAATTCCAGTGGCACGCAAAAATCCACTTTATCTACGGCAGAGAAAGGCATGGCACAGGTTGTCCTCCTGCTATGTGACCTGCCTGCCCAGGGAATGGGAACCACTGGCATTCCCAAGCCCACACGCCATTGCAAGGCCAGGAATGGCTCGTCAGCCTAACGAGACACGCTCAAATACAGAATCACTGAATCATCCAGGCTGGAAAAGACCTCCAAGATCACCAAGTGCAACCATCAATACACGACCCCCACGTCCATCACGGAACCGTGTCACCAAGTGCCACAGCCACACGTTTTCTGAACACCTCCGGGGATGGTGATTCCACCACTTCCCTCGGCAGCCCGCTCTGAACACGAGCCAGGAGAGGCCATCCCCGCCGCAGCTACCGATGCAGGGCAGCCCCATTCGTGTGACGGAAACATCCTTAGGGATGGCGAGACCGGACAGCCTGGAACACGGCGCTTCCCCCCCTCGGGCCCCTTGTGACACCGATCGCTGCGTCCGGCCCCGGACGGGGGTGGAGAGACCCCGCGGAGCCCTGACGGTGCCCACGCTGCATCCCACCCACGGGATGGGCTCTGCCGGGATGCTCCGTGGTCGCACATGGGGTGGGGGACTGCGGCACCGCGCGTGGGCTCCCAGCGGGGCTACGGCGGGGAGGAAGCAGCGTGCGTGCCCCCGCACACCGGGACTGGAGCTCCCCTCCCTTCATTTTGGGCTCAATCTGAAGGTGCCGTAGCCTCGCTGGTAGCCGGGGGGGGCACGCACGTTGCTGCCCCCCCAACACAGCCCCAGGATGGTGCGGCGGAGCCATCACCCCGCTCCGGGGGGACATCGCACGGCGCAGCCTCCTCCGCACGCCGCGGGGGCCCCGCAGCCGGCGGCGCACGGACCCCTCCCGCCCGCATTGTTGAGCGGGCGGACCCACGTGCGGCCACCGCCGCCGCTTCCCCTCGCCCGCCCGCCTTCGCGCCCGCGCACTGACCTGCCCGCCGGCTCCGCTCGGCTCCTCTGGGCTGCGCTCGCCCCGCACCCGGCTCCGCTCGCCGCCCGCCCGGCCCCGCTCGCCGCCCCCCGCCCGCACATGCAGCCGCCGCCGCTGCCGCCGCCCCGAGCGCACCCGCGCACCCGGCCCCGCCCCCGCGCGCGCCGCCGCCGCGTCACGTGGCGCCCGCAGGAGCCAATGGGGAGGGAACGGACGGCGGAGGGGGCGTGGTCTAAGGTGGGTGTGGGCGGAGCTGGAGAAGGGGCGTGGCTTGCGGGAATGGGCGGGGTCAAGGGGGTGAGGGTAGCGTGAGGGAAGGGGAAAGGGAAAGAAATGGAAGGAGAGGCGCTGGAGCAGCTCTGCTCTGGGAAAGGCTGAGAGACCTGGGGTTGGTCAGCCTGGAGAAGAGAAGGCTCCAGAGAGGACTTAGAGCTCCTTACGCTGCCCAAAGGGTCTCCAAGAGAGCTGGAGAGGGACTTTGGACAAAGGGCTGGAGTGACAGGAGAAGCAAGAATTGCTTTAAACTGCAGAAGGCCAGGTTTAGATCGGATATTAGGGAAAAAACTCTTCCCTGTGAGAGTGG